>NC_058082.1:531520983-531820983 GCF_014858855.1 Bufo gargarizans | reverse complement strand
TGTTACACTTTTCCAGCAACCATTCACCTTTTGTCAAGAAATCTTTGCCATATTCACAATTTCAGCGAGTAAAGAGAATCGTATCAGATGAACCAGTCAGACAGATTAGATTAAGTGAGATGACTGATACATTTTCTTTAAGAGGCTACCCCAGGGCCGCTCTTGGAGTGTGAATTACAGAAGTGCAGTAGCCCAAATATTCCAGAGTCCAGCAGGGCCGGCAAACGTCTACCTTTCACTGTGAAATACCATCCCTTTATTAACAAATTTCGTCATGTGATCAACAAGCATTGGGGGATTATGCGTACGGCCTATCCCGACATTGTTGAATTTGGTGATGCTCCTATGATCTGCTATAAAAGAACGAAAAATATTCGTGATACCATTGTAAAAGCAGACATAGGAGGCACCACAATGCCACGCCAACTTTTTTTAAGCGCTCCTAAAAAGGGAACCTTTCCCTGTTTACATTGTGTTCACTGCTCAGCCGTTATCAGAGGTGATACTTTCTCTCACCCGCACACTGGAAAGTAGTTTCCTATAAAAGGTTTTTTCACTTGTGACAGTAATTTTGTTGTGTATCTATTAAAGTGCCCATGTGGTCTGATATACATTGGGGAAACATCTGTCAGAATGAAGGACAGATTTAGCAACCACAAATCTACTATATGTAAAAAAAATATTATTACTGGTTCCCCTTCACTTTGACAGATGTTCTCACAATGTATCTCAATTGAGATTTCAAATTATTGAGCAAGTGTTGCCAGCACGCAGAGGGGGCAATAGAGTACTCATGCTTAAAAAACGTGAGAGCTTTTGGATACACACTCTGCAGACTGTGGAGCCTAAAGGTCTCAATCGAGAATATGATTTAAATGCATTTTTATGAATAATAATATTTTTTTCCTCTGAAACATATGCTATTTTTTCGTTTAAAATATATATATGAAAAAAAAAATTCTATATAATTTTTCCCTTTATAGTCCCTATATAGTCTTTATAGTCTCAAAGTCATCACATAGTTGCAAAGAATTACCACATAAATAGATACTTTGTATATATGACTGTAACCCCTTAAAATTTTCTATATAATTTTTCCCTTTAAAAAATGATAGAAGAAGAAATAGAAGATAATAAAGATACAGCCAGCCATCATTGATATATGCAATTTCATTTATTATGAATCTTTATGTATGCTATTTCAGCTTTTTGGAGCAGTCCCACGCTGACATCCTGCTTGATTTTCCTTTTGTCCCCCCCTTTTTTTCCTTTGGATCGATATATTTGATTTTGTCATGAATATATAATGCCCATATAAAGGGGTTACAGTCATATATACAAAGTATCTATTTATGTGGTAATTCTTTGCAACTATGTGATGACTTTGTAATCAATCCTTAATCTGATCCATGTGCAGTAATGACAAGAATTCCTGCACTAAATGATTTGTTGATAGTGGTAGTCATGGTAACATGACCTCACCACGTTCCCTGCGTCAGGTGCGGCGCACTATTTAAATGTCTAGTTTACATAGATGTATTATGCTTGACAAAGGCTCATAGAGCCGAAACACGTGTCGCTTATTTGTTCTCTGCTTTGACTCTTTGATGCTTGAATAAAGCAGTTTTTCTTCAACACCCTAACGCCCTGGCAATTTAGGGGCCCAAATGTGTGAGAAGAACTTTGCAATCGAAATGTGTAAAAAATGACCGGTGAAATCCTAAAGGTGCTCTTTGGAATATGTGCCCCTTTGCCCACCTTGGCTGCAAAAAAGTGTGACACATCTGGTATCGCCGTACTCAGGAGAAGTTGGGGCAATGTGTTTTGGGGTGTCATTTTACATATACCCATGCTGGGTGAGATAAATATCTTGGTCAAATGCCAACTTTGTATAAAAAAATGGGAAAAGTTGTCTTTTGCCAAGATATTTCTCTCACCCAGCATGGGTATATGTAAAATGACACCCCAAAACACATTCCCCAACTTCTCCTGAGTACGGCGATACCACATGTGTGACACTTTTTTGCAGCCAAGGTGGGCAAAGGGGCCCACATTCCAAAGAGCACCTTTAGGATTTCACCGGCCATTTTTTACACATTTTGATTGCAAAGTACTTCTCACACATTTGGGCCCCTAAATTGCCAGGGCAGTATAACTACGCCACAAGTGACCCCATTTTGGAAAGAAGACACCCCAAGGTATTCCGTGAGGGGCATGGCGAGTTCCTAGAATTTTTTATTTTTTGTCGCAAGTTAGCGGAATATGAGACTTTGTAAGAAAAAAAAATAAAAGAAAAATCATCATTTTCCGCTAACTTGTGACAAAAAATAAAAACTTCTATGAACTCACTATGCCCATCAGCGAATACCTTAGGGTGTCTACTTTCCGAAATGGGGTCATTTGTGGGGTGTTTCTACTGTTGGGCATTGTAGAACCTCAGGAAACATGACAGGTGCTCAGAAAGTCAGAGCTGCTTCAAAATGCGGAAATTCACATTTTTGTACCATAGTTTGTAAACTGCTATAACTTTTACCCAAACCATTTTTTTTTTTGCCCAAACATTTTTTTTTTATCAAAGACATGTAGAACAATAAATTTGGCGAAAAATGTATATATGGATGTCGTTTTTTTTTGCAAAATTTTACAGCTGAAAGTGAAAAATGTCATTTTTTTGCAAAAAAATCGTTACATTTTGATTAATAACAAAAAAAGTAAAAATGTCAGCAGCAATGAAATACCACCAAATGAAAGCTCTATTAGTGAGAAGAAAAGGAGGTAAAATTCATTTGGGTGGTAAGTTGCATGACCGAGCGATAAACGGTGAAAGTAGTGCAGTGCAGAAGTGTAAAAAGTGCTCTGGTCATGAAGGGGGTTTCAGCTAGCGGGGCTGAGGGGGTTAACTTTAAACATGGGGATCGGTTACAGGCACTACTAGAGCGCTGTAGAGGGTCAGATAATGCTACTAGAGTGCTGTAGAGGGTCAGATTACAGTACGAGAGCGCTGTAGAGGGTCAGATGACAATACTAGAGCGCTGTAGAGGGTCAGATGACAGTACTAGAGCGCTGTAGAGGGTCAGATTACAGTACTAGAGCGCTGTAGAGGGTCAGATGACACTACTAGAGTGCTGTAGAGGGTCAGATTACAGTACTAGAGCGCTGTAGAGGGTCAGATGACAGTACTAGAGCGCTGTAGAGGGTCAGATTACAGTACTAGAGCGCTGTAGAGGGTCAGATGACACTACTAGAGTGCTGTAGAGGGTCATATTACAGTACTAGAGCGCTGTAGAGGGTCAGATGACAATACTAGAGCGCTGTAGAGGGTCAGATTACAGTACTAGAGCGCTGTAGAGGGTCAGATGACAATACTAGAGCGCTGTAGAGGGTCAGATGACAGTACTAGAGTGCTGTAGAGGGTCAGATTACAGTACTAGAGCGCTGTAGAGGGTCAGATGACACTACTAGAGTGCTGTAGAGGGTCAGATTACAGTACTAGAGCGCTGTAGAGGGTCAGATGACAGTACTAGAGCGCTGTAGAGGGTCAGATTACAGTACTAGAGCGCTGTAGAGGGTCAGATGACACTACTAGAGTGCTGTAGAGGGTCAGATTACAGTACTAGAGCGCTGTAGAGGGTCAGATGACAGTACTAGAGCGCTGTAGAGGGTCAGATTACAGTACTAGAGCGCTGTAGAGGGTCAGATGACACTACTAGAGTGCTGTAGAGGGTCATATTACAGTACTAGAGCGCTGTAGAGGGTCAGATGACAATACTAGAGCGCTGTAGAGGGTCAGATTACAGTACTAGAGCGCTGTAGAGGGTCAGATGACAATACTAGAGCGCTGTAGAGGGTCAGATGACAGTACTAGAGTGCTGTAGAGGGTCAGATTACAGTACTAGAGCGCTGTAGAGGGTCAGATGACACTACTAGAGTGCTGTAGAGGGTCAGATTACAGTACTAGAGCGCTGTAGAGGGTCAGATGACAGTACTAGAGCGCTGTAGAGGGTCAGATTACAGTACTAGAGCGCTGTAGAGGGTCAGATGACACTACTAGAGTGCTGTAGAGGGTCAGATTACAGTACTAGAGCGCTGTAGAGGGTCAGATGACAATACTAGAGCGCTGTAGAGGGTCAGATTACAGTACTAGAGCGCTGTAGAGGGTCAGATGACAATACTAGAGCGCTGTAGAGGGTCAGATGACACTACTAGAGCGCTGTAGAGGGTCAGATTACAGTACTAGAGCGCTGTAGAGGGTCAGATGACACTACTAGAGTGCTGTAGAGGGTCAGATTACAGTACTAGAGCGCTGTAGAGGGTCAGATGACAATACTAGAGCGCTGTAGAGGGTCAGATTACAGTACTAGAGCGCTGTAGAGGGTCAGATGACAATACTAGAGCGCTGTAGAGGGTCAGATGACAGTACTAGAGCGCTGTAGAGGGTCAGATTACAGTACTAGAGCGCTGTAGAGGGTCAGATGACACTACTAGAGTGCTGTAGAGGGTCAGATGACAGTACTAGAGCGCTGTAGACGGTCAGATGACAATACTAGAGCGCTGTAGAGGGTCAGATGACAGTACTAGAGCGCTGTAGAGGGTCAGATAACAGAACTTGAGCGCAGTAGAGGGTCAGATAACAGAACTTGAGCGCAGTAGAGTGTCAGAAAACACTACTAGAGCGCTGTATAGGGTCAGATGACACTACTAGAGCGCTGTAGAGGTTCAGATAACACTACAGGAGCATTGTAGAGAGTCAGATGATACTACTAGAGCGCTGTAGAGGATCAGATGACACTATTAGAGCGCTGTAAAGGATCAGATAACACTAGTAGAGAACTAAAGAGGATCAGATAACACTACTAGAGCACTGTAGAGGGTCAGATAACACTACAGGAGCATTGTAGAGAGTCAGATGTTACTACTAGAGCGCTGTAGAGGATCAGATGACACTATTAGAGCGCTGTAAAGGATCAGATAACACTAGTAGAGAACTAAAGAGGATCAGATGACACTACTAGAGCGCTGTAGAGGGTCAGATAACACTACTAGAGCACTGTAGAGGGTCAGATGAAACTACTAGAGCGCTGTAGAGGGTCAGATAACAGTACTAGAACGCTGTAGAGGGTCAGATAACACTACTAGAGCGCTGTAGAGGGTCAGATAACACTACTAGAGTGCTGTAGAGGGTCAGATAACACTACTAGAGCGCTGTAGAGGGTCAGATAACACTACTAGAGCGCTGTAGAGGTTCAGATAACACTACTAGAGCGATGTAGAGGTTCAGATGACACTACTAGAGCGCTGTAGAGGGTCAGATGACACTACTAGAGCGATGTAGAGGGTCAGATGACACTACTAGTACGCTGTAGAGGGTCAGATAACACTACTAGAGCGATGTAGAGGGTCAGATAACATTACTAGAGCGCTGTAGAGGGTCAGATGACACTACTAGAGCACTGTAGAGGTTCAGATGACATTACTAGAGCAATGTAGAGGGTCAGATGACACTACTAGAGCAATGTAGAGGGTCAGATGACACTACTAGAGCGCTGTAGAGGGTCAGATGACACTACTAGAGCACTGTAGAGGTTCAGATGACATTACTAGAGCAATGTAGAGGGTCAGATGACACTACTAGAGCAATGTAGAGGGTCAGATGACATTACTAGAGCGATGTAGAGGGTCAGATGACACTACTAGAGCGATGTAGAGGGTCAGATAACACTACTAGAGCGATGAGCACCAAAATGACTCACAAAAGTGAGTACCCGTGCAGAGCCAGCACGTGTGGTAAAACACCAAAAAAGAGAAAATAGGGCTCGCACTAAATAGTATTATGAATATATAAATTTTATTAGTGTCTCCATATGAGACAAATCACAATTAAAACACATAGGAAACAATGGATGGTGAAAAATGAGCACACAGAATGACATGGAGCACGACCAAATTACTAAAAATGGCAAATAGATACAAAAATGAGTATATAGGTATAGCACTAGGTGTGCATGTAAATCAAATAGAATGTTAGTAATACATATAATCAGGCAAAGCTATACAGGCTAGGTAATGATATCATACATAGTGAAACCAAAGTCTGCATATAAAGTGACCAGTGCACATAGTCAGAATAGATATATAGCCAACGCTGAGTAAATCATTATAACGCCATAAACCAACTACCTGTATAGTGCTCCAGATAACAGTACTAGAGCGCTGTAGAGGGTCAGATAACAGTAGTAGAGCGCTGTAGAGGGTCAGATAACAGTAGTAGAGTGCTGTAGATGGTCAGATAACAGTAGTAGAGCGCTGTAGAGGGTCAGATGACACTACTAGAGCGCTGTAGAGGGTCAGATAACAGTACTAGAGCGCTGTAGAGGTTCAGATAACAGTACTAGAGCGCTGTAGAGGTTCAGATAACAGTACTAGAGCGCTGTAGAGGTTCAGATAACAGTACTAGAGCGCTGTAGAGGTTCAGATAACAGTACTAGAGCGCTGTAGAGGGTCAGATGACAGTACTAGAGCGCTGTAGAGGGTCAGATAACACTACTAGAGCGCTGTAGAGGGTCAGATAACACTACTAGAGCGATGTAGAGGGTCAGATGACACTACTAGAGTGCTATAAAGGGTCAGATGATACTACCAGAGCGCTGTAGAGGGTCAAATGACACTACGAGAGTGCTGTAGAAAGTCAGATGACACTACTAGAGTGCTGTAGAGGGTCAGATGACAGTAATAGAGCGCTGTAATAAGTCAGATTACAGTACTAGAGCGCTGTAGAGGGTCAGGTGACAATACTAGAGCGCTGTAGAGGGTCAGATGACAGTACTAGAGCGCTGTAATAAGTCAGATTACAGTACTAGAGCGCTGTAGAGGGTCAGATGACAATACTAGAGCGCTGTAGAGGTTCAGATAACAGAACTTGAGCGCAGTAGAGGGTCAGATGACACTACAGGAGCATTGTAGAGGGTCAGATGACACTACTAGAGCGCAGTAGAGGTTCAGATAACACTACAGGAGCATTGTAGAGGGTCAGATGACACTACTAGAGCGCTGTAGAGAGTCAGATAACACTACTAGAGCGCTGTAGAGGATCAGATGACACTATTAGAGCGCTGTAAAGGATCAGATAACACTAGTAGAGAACTAAAGAGGGTCAGATGACACTACTAGAGCGCTGTAGAGGGTCATATGACAATACTAGAGCGCGGTAGAGGTTCAGATAACAGAACTTGAGCGCAGTAGAGTGTCAGAAAACACTACTAGAGCGATGTAGAGGGTCAGATGACACTACAGGAGCATTGTAGAGAGTCAGATGATACTACTAGAGCGCTGTAGAGGATCAGATGACACTATTAGAGCGCTGTAAAGGGTCAGATAACACTACTAGAGCGCTGTAGAGGATCAGATAACACTACTAGAGCGATGTAGAGGGTCAGATGACAGTACTAGAGCGCTGTAGAGGGTCAGATAACACTACTAGAGCGATGTAGAGGGTCAGATGACACTACTAGAGCGCTGTAGAAGGTCAGATAACACTACTAGAGCGCTGTAGAGGGTCAGATAACACTACTAGAGCACTGTAGAGGATCAGATAACACTACTAGAGCGCTGTAGAGGTTCAGATGACATTACTAGAGCGCTGTAGAGGTTTAGATGACACTACTAGAGCGATGTAGAGGGTCAGATAACACTACTAGAGCGCTGTAGAGGGTCAGATGACACTACTAGAGCACTGTAGAGGTTCAGATGACACTACTAGAGTGCTGTAGAGGGTCAGATGACACTACTAGAGCGATGTAGAGGGTCAGAAGACATTACTAGAGCGATGTAGAGGGTCAGATGACACTACTAGAGCGCTGTAGAGGATCAGATAACACTACTAGAGCGCTGTAGAGGGTCAGAAGACATTACTAGAGCGATGTAGAGGGTCAGATGACACTACTAGAGCGCTGTAGAGGATCAGATAACACTACTAGAGCGCTGTAGAGGATCAGATAACACTACTAGAGCGCTGTAGAGGGTCAGAAGACATTACTAGAGCGATGTAGAGGGTCAGATGACACTACTAGAGCGCTGTAGAGGATCAGATAACACTACTAGAGCGCTGTAGAGGATCAGATAACACTACTAGAGCACTGTAGAGGGTCAGAAGACATTACTAGAGCGATGTAGAGGGTCAGATGACACTACTAGAGCGCTGTAGAGGATCAGATAACACTACTAGAGCGCTGTAGAGGGTCAGAAGACATTACTAGAGCGATGAAAAGGGTCAGATAACACTACTAGAGCGCTGTAGAGTGTCAGATAACACTACTAGAGCACTGTAGAGGGTCAGAAGACATTACTAGAGCTCTTAAGAGATTCAGATAACAGTACTAGAGCACTTTTGAGGGTCAGATGATACTACTAGAGCGCTGTAGAGGGTCAGATAACACTACTAGAGCGCTGTAGAGGGTCAGATCACACTAATAGAGCAATGTAGAGGGTCAGATGACAGTACTAGAGTACTGCAAACTCTGTAGAGGGTCCGATGACGCTACTAGAGTACTGTAGAGGTTCAGATGACATTACTAGAGTGCTGTAGAGGGTCAGATAACACTATTAGAGTGCTGTAGAGGGTCAGTTGACATTACTAGAGAGCTGTAGATGGTCAGATGACAGTACTAGAGCGCTGTAGAGGGTCAGATAACAGTACAAGAGTGCAGAAGTGTGTCAGATGACATTATTAGAGCATTTTAAAAGGTCAGATGACACTACTAGAGTGCATTAGAAAGTCAGATGACAATGACAGAGCGCTATAGAGGGTCAGATAACACTACTAGAGTGCATTAGAAAGTCAGATGACAATGACAGAGCGCTATAGAGGGTCAGATAACACTACTAGAGCGCTTTCGAGGGTCGGATGACGCAACTCGAGTGTTAAGAGGGTCAGATGACACTACTAGAGTGCTGTAGAGGGTCTGATGACACTACTAGAGCGATGTAGAGGGTCAGATGACAGTACTAGAGCGATGTAGAGGGTCAGATGACACTACTAGAGCGATGTAGAGGGTCAGATGACACTACTAGAGCGATGTAGAGGGTCAGATAACACTACTAGAGCGCTGTATAGGGTCAGATGACACTACTAGAGTGCTTTAGAGGTTCAGATAACACTACAGGAGCATTGTAGAGAGTCAGATGACACTACTAGAGCGCTGTAGAGGGTCAGATAACAGAACTTGAGCGCAGTAGAGTGTCAAAAAACACTACTAGAGCGCTGTATAGGGTCAGATGACACTACTAGAGCGCTGTAGAGGTTCAGATAACACTACAGGAGCATTGTAGAGAGTCAGATGATACTACTAGAGCGCTGTAGAGAATCAGATGACACTACTAGAGCGCTGTAGAGGGTCAGATAACACTACTAGAGCGATGTAGAGGTTCAGATAACACTACTAGAGCGCTGTAGAGGGTCAGATAACACTACTAGAGCGATGTAGAGGGTCAGATGACACTACTAGAGCGCTGTAGAGGTTCAGATGACAGTACTAGAGCACTGTAGAGGGTCAGATAACAGTAGTAGAGCGCTGTAGAGGATCAGATGACACTACTAGAGCACTGTAGAGGGCCAGATAACACTATTAGAGAGCTGTAGAGGGTCAGGTGACACTATTAGAGTGCTGTTAGTGTCAGATCACTACTAGAGCGATGTAGAGGGTCAGATGACACTACTAGAGCGCTGTAGAGGATCAGATAACACTACTAGAGCACTTTAGAGGGTCAGAAGACATTACTAGAGCGATGTAGAGGGTCAGATGACACTACTAGAGCGCTGTAGAGGATCAGATAACACTACTAGAGCGCTGTAGAGGGTCAGAAGACATTACTAGAGCGATGTAGAGGGTCAGATAACACTACTAGAGCGCTGTAGAGGGTCAGATGACACTACTAGAGCGCTGTAGAGGATCAGATAACACCACTAGAGCGCTGTAGAGGGTCAGAAGACATTACTAGAGCGATGTAGAGGGTCAGATGACACTACTAGAGCTCTTAAGAGATTCAGATAACAGTACTAGAGCACTTTTGAGGGTCAGATGATACTACAAGAGCGCTGTAGAGGGTCAGATAACACTACTAGAGCGCTGTAGAGGGTCAGATCACACTAATAGAGCAATGTAGAGGGTCAGGTGACAGTACTAGAGTACTGAAAACTCTGTAGAGGGTCCGATGACGCTACTAGAGTACTGTAGAGGTTCAGATGACATTACTAGAGTGCTGTAGAGGGTCAGATGATACTACTACAGTGCTGTAGAGGGTCAGTTGACATTACTAGAGAGCTGTAGATGGTCAGATGACAGTACAAGAGTGCAGAAGTGTGTCAGATGACATTATTAGAGCATTCTAAAAGGTCAGATAACACTACTAGAGTGCTATAAAGGGTCAGATGATACTACCAGAGCGCTGTAGAGGGTCAAATGACACTACGAGAGTGCTGTAGAAAGTCAGATGACACTACTAGAGTGCTGTAGAGGGTCAGATAATGCTACTAGAGCGCTGTAGAAGGTCAGATAACATAACTAGAGCGCTGTAGAGGGTCAGATGACACTACTAGATTGCTGAAGAGGGTCAGATGACATTACTAGAGTGCATTAGAAAGTCAGATGACAATGACAGAGCGCTATAGAGGGTCAGATAACACTACTAGAGCGCTGTATAGGGTCAGATGATACTACTAGAGTGCTTTAGAGGTTCAGATAACACTACAGGAGCATTGTAGAGAGTCAGGTGACACTACTAGAGCGCTGTAGAGGGTCAGATAACAGAACTTGAGCGCAGTAGAGTGTCAAAAAACACTACTAGAGCGCTGTATAGGGTCAGATGACACTACTAGAGCGCTGTAGAGGTTCAGATAACACTACAGGAGCATTGTAGAGAGTCAGATGATACTACTAGAGCGCTGTAGAGGATCAGATGACACTACTAGAGCGCTGTAGAGGTTCAGATGACAGTACTAGAGCGCTGTAGAGGGTCAGATAACACTACTAGAGCGATGTAGAGGGTCAGATGACACTACTAGAGCGCTGCAGAGGGTCTGATGACACTACTAGAGCGATGTAGAGGGTCAGATGACACTACTAGAGCGCTGTATAGGGTCAGATGACAATACTAGAGTGCTTTAGAGGTTCAGATAACACTACAGGAGCATTGTAGAGAGTCAGATGATACTACTAGAGCGCTGTAGAGGTTCAGATGACACTACTAGAGCTCTGTAGAGGGTCAGATAGCACTACTAGAGCGATGTAGAGGGTCAGATGACACTACTAGAGCGATGTAGAGGGTCAGATAACACTACTAGAGTGCTGTAGAGGTTCAGATGACACTACTAGAGCGCTGTAGAGGGTCAGATGACACTACTAGAGCACTGTAGAGGTTCAGATGACACTACTAGAGCGATGTAGAGGGTCAGATGACACTACTAGAGCGATGTAGAGGGTCAGATAACACTACTAGAGTGCTGTAGAGGTTCAGATGACACTACTAGAGCGATGTAGAGGGTCAGATGACACTACTAGAGTGCTGCAGAGGGTCAGATAACACTACTAGAGCGCTGTAGAGGTTCAGATGACATTACTAGAGCGCTGTAGAGGTTCAGATAACACTACTAGAGCGCTGTAGAGGTTCAGATGACATTACTAGAGCGCTGTAGAGGTTCAGATGACACTACTAGAGCGATGTAGAGGGTCAGATGACACTACTAGAGCGCTGTAGAGGTTCAGATGACACTACTAGAGCGATGTAGAGGGTCAGATGACACTACTAGAGCGCTGTAGAGGTTCAGATGACACTACTAGAGCGCTGTAGAGGGTCAGATGACACTACTAGTACACTGTAGAGGTTCAGATGACACTACTAGAGCGATGTAGAGGGTCAGATGACACTACTAGAGCGCTGTAGAGGTTCAGATGACACTACTAGAGCGATGTAGAGGGTCAGATGACACTACTAGAGCGCTGTAGAGGTTCAGATGACACTACTAGAGCGATGTAGAGGTTCAGATAACACTACTAGAGCACTGTAGAGGTTCAGATGACACTACTAGAGCGCTGTAGAGGTTCAGATGACAGTACTAGAGCGATGTAGAGGGTCAGATAACACTACTAGAGCGATGTAGAGGGTCAGATGACACTACTAGAGCGCTGCAGAGGGTCTGATGACACTACTAGAGCGATGTAGAGGGTCAGATGACACTACTAGAGCGCTGTATAGGGTCAGATGACAATACTAGAGTGCTTTAGAGGTTCAGATAACACTACAGGAGCATTGTAGAGAGTCAGATGATACTACTAGAGCGCTGTAGAGGATCAGATGACACTACTAGAGCGCTGTAGAGGTTCAGATGACACTACTAGAGCTCTGTAGAGGGTCAGATAGCACTACTAGAGCGATGTAGAGGGTCAGATGACACTACTAGAGCGCTGTAGAGGTTCAGATGACACTACTAGAGCTCTGTAGAGGGTCAGATAGCACTACTAGAGCGATGTAGAGGGTCAGATGACACTACTAGAGCACTGTAGAGGGTCAGATGACACAACTAGAGCGATGTAGAGGTTCAGATGACACTACTAGAGCGCTGTAGAGGGTCAGATAACACTACTAGAGCGCTGTAGAGGGTCAGATGACACTACTAGAGCACTGTAGAGGTTCAGATGACACTACTAGAGCGATGTAGAGGGTCAGATGACACTACTAGAGCACTGTAGAGGTTCAGATGACACTACTAGAGCGATGTAGAGGGTCAGATGACACTACTAGTACACTGTAGAGGTTCAGATGACAGTACTAGAGCGCTGTAGAGGTTCAGATGACACTACTAGAGCACTGTAGAGGTTCAGATGACACTACTAGAGCACTGTAGAGGTTCAGATGACACTACTAGAGCGCTGTAGAGGGTCAGATAACACTACTAGAGCGATGTAGAGGGTCAGATGACACTACTAGTACACTGTAGAGGTTCAGATGACAGTACTAGAGAGCTGTAGAGGGTCAGATAACACTACTAGAGCGATGTAGAGGGTCAGATGACAGTACTAGAGCGATGTAGAGGGTCAGATGACAGTACTAGAGCGCTGTAGAGGGTCAGATAACACTACTAGAGCGCTGTAGAGGGTCAGATAACACTACTAGTACACTGTAGAGGTTCAGATGACACTACTAGAGCACTGTAGAGGGTCAGATAACACTACTAGAGTGCTGTAGAGGGTCAGATAACAGTAGTAGAGCGCTGTAGAGGGTCAGATAACAGTAGCAGAGTGATGTAGAGGGTCAGATAACACTACTAGAGCGCTGTAGAGGGTCAGATGACACTACTAGAGTGCTGTAGAGGGTTAGATAACAGTTTTAGAGCGCTGTAGAGGGTCAGATAACAGTAGTAGAGCGCTTTAGAGGGTCAGATAACAGTAGTAGAGTGCTGTAGAGGGTCAGATAACACTACTAGAGTGCTGTAGAGGGTTAGATAACAGTTTTAGAGCGCTGTAGAGGGTCAGATAACAGTAGTAGAGCGCTTTAGAGGGTCAGATAACAGTAGTAGAGTGCTGTAGAGGGTCAGATAAAACTACTAGAGTGCTGTAGAGGGTTAGATAACAGTTTTAGAGCGCTGTAGAGGGTCAGATAACAGTAGTAGAGTGCTGTAGAGGGTCAGATAACACTACTAGAGTGCTGTAGAGGGTTAGATAACAGTTTTAGAGCGCTGTAGAGGGTCAGATAACAGTAACAGAGTGATGTAGAGGGTCAGATAACACTACTAGAGTGCTGTAGAGGGTTAGATAACAGTTTTAGAGCGCTTTAGAGGATCAGATAACAGTAGTAGAGTGCTGTAGAGGGTCAGATAACAGTAGTAGAGCGCTGTAGAGGGTCAGATAACAGTAGTAGAGTGCTGTAGAGGGTCAGATAACACTACTAGAGTGCTGTAGAGGGTCAGATAACAGTAGTAGAGTGCTGTAGAGGGTCAGATAACAGTAGTAGAGTGCTGTAGAGGGTCAGATAACAGTAGTAGAGCGCTGTAGAGGGTCAGATAACACTACTAGAGCGCTGTAGATGGTCAGATAACAGTAGTAGAGTGCTGTAGAGGGTCAGATAACACTACTAGAGCGCTGTAGAGGGTCAGATAACAGTAGTAGAGTGCTGTAGAGGGTCAGATAACAGTAGTAGAGTGCTGTAGAGGGTCAGATAACAGTAGTAGAGTGCTGTAGAGGGTCAGATAACAGTAGTAGAGTGCTGTAGAGGGTCAGATAACACTACTAGAGCGCTGTAGAGGGTCAGATAACAGTAGTAGAGCGCTGTAGAGGGTCAGATAACAGTAGTAGAGTGCTGTAGAGGGTCAGATAACAGTAGTAGAGTGCTGTAGAGGGTCAGATAACAGTAGTAGAGCGCTGTAGAGGGTCAGATAACAGTAGTAGAGCGCTGTAGAGGGTCAGATAACACTACTAGAGTGCTGTAGAGGGTCAGATAACAGTAGTAGAGTGATGTAGAGGGTCATATAACAGTAGTAGAGTGCTGTAGAGGGTCAGATAACAGTAGTAGAGCGCTGTAGAGGGTCAGATAACAGTAGTAGAGTGCTGTAGAGGGTCAGATAACAGTAGTAGAGTGCTGTAAAGGGTCAGATAACAGTAGTAGAGTGCTGTAGAGGGTCAGATGACACTACTAGAGCGCTGTAGAGGGTCAGATAACAGTAGTAGAGTGCTGTAGAGTGTCAGATAACAGTAGTAGAGTGCTGTAGAGGGTCAGATAACAGTAGTAGAGCGCTGTAGAGGGTCAGATAACAGTAGTAGAGCACTGTAGAGGGTCAGATAACAGTAGTAGAGCGCTGTAGAGGGTCAAATAACACTACTAGAGCGCTGTAGAGGGTCAGATAACAGTAGTAGAGCGCTGTAGAGGGTCAGATAACACTACTAGAGCGCTGTAGAGGATCAGATAACAGTAGTAGAGCGCTGTAGAGGGTCAGATAACAGTAGTAGTGTGCTGTAGAGGGTCAGATAACAGTAGTAGAGCGCTGTAGAGAGTCAGATAACAGTAGTAGAGTGCTGTAGTGGGTCAGATAACAGTAGTAGAGTGCTGTAGTGGGTCAGATAACAGTAGTAGAGCGCTGTAGAAGGTCAGATAACAGTAGCAGAGCGCTGTAGAGGGTCAGATAACAGTAGTAGAGCGCTGTAGAGGGTCAGATAACAGTAGTAGAGTGCTGTAGAGGGTCAGATAACAGTAGTAGAGTGCTGTAGAGTGTCAGATAACAGTAGTAGAGTGCTGTAGAGGGTCAGATAACAGTAGTAGAGCGCTGTAGAGGGTCAGATAACAGTAGTAGAGCGCTGTAGAGGGTCAGATAACAGTAGTAGATTGCTGTAGAGGGTCAGATAACAGTAGTAGAGCGCTGTAGAGGGTCAGATAACAGTAGTAGAGCACTGTAGAGGGTCAGATAACAGTAGTAGAGCGCTGTAGAGGGTCAGATAACAGTAGTAGAGTGCTGTAGAGGGTCAGATAACAGTAGTAGAGCGCTGTAGAGGGTCAGATAACAGTAGTAGAGTGCTGTAGAGGGTCAGATAACAGTAGTAGAGCGCTGTAGAGGGTCAGATAACAGTAGTAGAGCACTGTAGAGGGTCAGATAACAGTAGTAGAGTGCTGTAGAGGGTTAGATAACACTACTAGAGTGCTGTAGATGGTCAGATAACAGTAGTAGAGCGCTGTAGAGGGTCAGATAACAGTAGTAGAGCACTGTAGAGGGTCAGATAACAGTAGTAGAGCGCTGTAGAGGGTCAGATAACACTACTAGAGCGCTGTAGAGGGTCAGATAACAGTAGTAGAGTGCTGTAGAGGGTCAGATAACAGTAGTAGAGTGCTGTAGAGGGTCAGATAACAGTAGTAGAGTGCTGTAGAGGGTCAGATAACAGTAGTAGAGCGCTGTAGAGGGTCAGATAACAGTAGTAGAGTGCTGTAGAGGGTCAGATAACAGTAGTAGAGCGCTGTAGAGGGTCAGATAACAGTAGTAGAGTGCTGTAGAGTGTCAGATAACAGTAGTAGTGTGCTGTAGAGGGTCAGATAACAGTAGTAGAGCGCTGTAGATGGTCAGAAAACAGTAGTAGAGCGCTGTAGAGGGTCAGATAACAGTAGTAGAGTGCTGTAGAGTGTCAGATAACAGTAGTAGAGTGCTGTAGAGGGTCAGATAACAGTAGTAGAGTGCTGTAGAGGGTCAGATAACAGTAGTAGAGCGCTGTAGAGGGTCAGATAACAGTAGTAGAGCACTGTAGAGGGTCAGATAACAGTAGTAGAGCGCTGTAGAGGGTCAGATAACACTACTAGAGTGCTGTAGATGGTCAGATAACAGTAGTAGAGCGCTGTAGAGGGTCAGATAACAGTAGTAGAGTGCTGTAGAGTGTCAGATAACAGTAGTAGAGCGCTGTAGAGGGTCAGATAACAGTAGTAGAGCGCTGTAGAGGGTCAGATAACAGTAGTAGAGCACTGTAGAGGGTCAGATAACAGTAGTAGAGTGCTGTAGAGGGTCAGATAACAGTAGTAGAGCGCTGTAGAGGGTCAGATAACAGTAGTAGAGTGCTGTAGAGGGTCAGATGACAGTAGTAGAGCGCTGTAGAGGGTCAGATAACAGTAGCAGAGCGCTGTAGAGGGTCAGATAACAGTAGTAGAGTGCTGTAGAGGGTCAGATAACAGTAGTAGAGCGCTGTAGAGGGTCAGATAACAGTAGTAGAGCGCTGTAGAGGGTCAGATAACACTACTAGAGTGCTGTAGAGGGTCAGATAACAGTAGTAGAGCGCTTTAGAGGGTCAGATAACAGTAGTAGAGTGCTGTAGAGTGTCAGATAACAGTAGTAGAGTGCTGTAGAGGGTCAGATAACAGTAGTAGAGCGCTGTAGAGGGTCAGATAACAGTAGTAGAGCACTGTAGAGGGTCAGATAACAGTAGTAGAGCGCTGTAGAGGGTCAGATAACAGTAGTAGAGCGCTGTAGAGGGTCAGATAACAGTAGTAGAGCGCTGTAGAGGGTCAGATAACAGTAGTAGAGCGCTGTAGAGGGTCAGATAACAGTAGTAGAGCGCTGTAGAGGGTCAGATAACAGTAGTAGAGCGCTGTAGAGGGTCAGATAACAGTAGTAGAGCGCTGTAGAGGGTCAGATAACAGTAGTAGAGCGCTGTAGAGAGTCAGATAACAGTAGTAGAGTGCTGTAGAGGGTCAGATAACAGTAGTAGAGTGCTGTAGAGGGTCAGATAACAGTAGTAGAGCTGCTGTAGAGAGTCAGATAACAGTAGTAGAGTGCTGTAGAGGGTCAGATAACAGTAGTAGAGTGCTGTAGAGGGTCAGATAACAGTAGTAGAGCGCTGTAGAGGGTCAGATAACAGTAGTAGAGCGCTGTAGAGAGTCAGATAACAGTAGTAGAGTGCTGTAGAGGGTCAGATAACAGTAGTAGAGTGCTGTAGAGGGTCAGATAACAGTAGTAGAGCGCTGTAGAGAGTCAGATAACAGTAGTAGAGTGCTGTAGAGGGTCAGATAACAGTAGTAGAGTGCTGTAGAGGGTCAGATAGTAGTAGAGCGCTGTAGAGGATCAGATAACAGTAGTAGAGCGCTGTAGAGGGTCAGATAACAGTAGTAGAGTGCTGTAGAGGGTCAGATAACAGTAGTAGAGTGCTGTAGAGGGTCAGATAACAGTAGTAGAGTGCTGTAGAGGGTCAGATAACAGTAGTAGAGCGCTGTAGAGGGTCAGATAACAGTAGTAGAGTGCTGTAGAGGGTCAGATAACAGTAGTAGAGTGCTGTAGAGGGTCAGATAACAGTAGTAGAGCGCTGTAGAGGGTCAGATAACAGTAGTAGAGCGCTGTAGAGGGTCAGATAACAGTAGTAGAGTGCTGTAGAGGGTCAGATAACAGTAGTAGAGTGCTGTAGAGGGTCAGATAACAGTAGTAGAGTGCTGTAGAGGGTCAGATAACAGTAGTAGAGCGCTGTAGAGGGTCAGATAACAGTAGTAGAGCGCTGTACAGGGTCAGATAACAGTAGTAGAGCGCTGTAGAGGATCAGATAACAGTAGTAGAGCGCTGTAGAGGGTCAGATAACAGTAGGTAGAGCGCTGTAGAGTGTCAGATAACAGTAGTAGAGCGCTTGTAGAGGGTCAGATAACAGTAGTTAGAGTGCTGTAGAGTGTCAGATAACAGTAGTAGAGTGCTGTAGAGGGTCAGATAACAGTAGTAGAGTGCTGTAGAGGGTCAGATAACAGTAGTAGAGCGCTGTAGAGGGTCAGATAACAGTAGTAGAGCGCTGTAGAGGGTCAGATACAGTAGTAGAGTGCTGTAGAGGGTCAGATAACAGTAGTAGAGTGCTGTAGAGTGTCAGATAACAGTAGTAGAGTGCTGTAGAGGGTCAGATAACAGTAGTAGAGCGCTGTAGAGGGTCAGATAACAGTAGTAGAGCGCTGTAGAGGGTCAGATAACAGTAGTAGATTGCTGTAGAGGGTCAGATAACAGTAGTAGAGTGCTGTAGAGTGTCAGATAACAGTAGTAGAGCGCTGTAGAGGGTCAGATAACAGTAGTAGAGTGCTGTAGAGTGTCAGATAACAGTAGTAGAGTGCTGTAGAGGGTCAGATAACAGTAGTAGAGTGCTGTAGAGGGTCAGATAACAGTAGTAGAGCGCTGTAGAGGGTCAGATAACAGTAGTAGAGCGCTGTAGAGGGTCAGATAACAGTAGTAGAGTGCTGTAGAGGGTCAGATAACAGTAGTAGAGTGCTGTAGAGTGTCAGATAACAGTAGTAGAGTGCTGTAGAGGGTCAGATAACAGTAGTAGAGCGCTGTAGAGGGTCAGATAACAGTAGTAGAGTGCTGTAGAGTGTAGACAGTTCCCTTTGAACAGCAGTCTGAATATAAGGAAGTGCAGAGCCTTGTTGTTGCGGCCAGGGCTGGGCATTTGGGAATGTCCCTTCAGGAGATGAGGCGGAGCCTCCGACCAATCAGGACGCAATACGTCACAGGCGGATAACCGCGGAGACTTCACAGCTCACAGAATGCCGTCTTGAAAGCAGTGACGTCATTGAACACTGCCACGCCTTTTAGTGATGTATTTCCAGTACATAAGATGGCGGCCGCTCTAACCGCATAGATGTAGATGCATCAACGAAGTTGAACGGGCCCTGAAAACCGTGAACCGAGCTGCCCGTTCTAAAGATGGCGGAGGAGCGCGCGTCATATGACGAAGGCGGGAAGTTTAAATCCTGGGAGGAACCGGAAGTTAAAGTAGTGGATCCGAGGCGCAGAGAACTGGTGAGTATTGACGGGTGAGACCGGAGGCCGTACTGTACTGTACTGAGCTGGAGCCCCCCCTGTGTAGTAAATAGTATGTGCCTGCCGACGTCATAGCCCCGTGTGATATGTAGATATAGAGGTGTTATATATACATACAGGTCATAGCCTCCCCGTGTAATAAATTATATATATAATATGTGCCTGCCTGACGTCATAGCCCCGTGTAATATGTAGATATAGAGGTGTTATATATACATACAGGTCATAGCCCCCCTGTAATAAATAATATATACAGTACAGACCAAAAGTTTGGACGCACCTTATCATTCAAAGAGTTTTCTTTATTTTCATGACTATGACAATTGTAGATTCACACTGAAGGCATCAAAACTATGAATTATCACATGTGGAATTATATACATAACAAAAAAGTGTGAAACAACTGAAAATATGTCATATTCTAGGTTCTTCACAGTAGCCACCTTTTGCTTTGATTACTGCTTTGCACACTCTTGGCATTCTCTTGATGAGCTTCAAGAGGTAGTCACCTGAAATGGTCTTCCAACAGTCTTGAAGGAGTTCCCAGAGATGCTTAGCACTTGTTGGCCCTTTTGCCTTCACTCTGCGGTCCAGCTCACCCCAAACCATCTCGATTGGGTTCAGGTCCGGTGACTGTGGAGGCCAGGTCATCTGGCGCAGCACCCCATCACTCTCCTTCATGGTCAAATAGCCCTTACACAGCCTGGAGGTGTTTGGGGTCATTGTCCTGTTGAAAAATAAATGATGGTCCAACTAAACGCAAACCGGATGGAATAGCATGCCGCTGCAAGATGCTGTGGTAGCCATGCTGGTTCAGTATGCCTTCAATTCTGAATAAATCCCCAACAGTGTCCCCAGCAAAGCCCCCCCACACCATCACACCTCCTCCTCCATGCTTCACGGTGGGAACCAGGCATGTAGAGTCCATCCGTTCACCTTTTCTGCGTCGCACAAAGACACGGTGGTTGGAACCAAAGATCTCAAATTTGGACTCCTCAGACCAAAGCACAGATTTCCACTGGTCTAATGTCCATTCCTTGTGTTCTTTAGCCCAAACAAGTCTCTTCTGCTTGTTGCCTGTCCTTAGCAGTGGTTTCCTAGCAGATCTTCTACCATGAAGGCCTGATTCACACAGTCTCCTCTTAACAGTTGTTCTAGAGATGTGTCTGCTGCTAGAACTCTGGGTGGCATTGACCTGGTCTCTAATCTGAGCTGCTGTTAACCTGCGATTTCTGAGGCTGGTGACTCGGATGAACTTATCCTCCGCAGCAGAGGTGACTCTTGGTCTTCCTTCCCTGGGGCGGTCCGCATGTGAGCCAGTTTCTTTGTAGCGCTTGATGGTTTTTGTGACTGCACTTGGGGACACTTTCAAAGTTTTCCCAATTTTTCTAACTGACTGACCTTCATTTCTTACAGTAATGATGGCCGCTCGTTTTTCTTTACTTAGCTGCTTTTTTCTTGCCATAATACAAATTCTAACAGTCTATTCAGTAGGACTATCAGCTGTGTATCCACCTGACTTCTCCACAACGCAACTGATGGTCCCAACCCCATTTATAAGGCAAGAAATCCCACTTATTACACCTGACAGGGCCACCTGTGAAGTGAGGACCATTTCAGGTGACTACCTCTGGAAGCTCATCAAGAGAATGCCAAGAGTGTGCAAAGCAGTAATCAAAGCAAAAGGTGGCTACTGTGAAGAACCTAGAATATGACATATTTTCAGTTGTTTCACACTTTTTTGTTATGTATATAATTCCACATGTGATAATTCAAAGTTTTGATGCCTTCAGTGCGAATCTACAATTGTCATAGTCATGAAAATAAAGAAAACTCTTTGGATGAGAAGAAGGTGCGTCCAAACTTTTGGTCTGTACTGCATATATATATTATGTATGTGTGTGTCTGCGGATGTCATAGCCCTGTGTAATATGTAGATATAGAAGTTATATGTATATATATACACACTCACCTAAAGAATTATTAGGAACACCATACTAATACGGTGCTGTACCCCCTTTTGCCTTCAGAACTGCCTTAATTCTACGTGGCATTGATTCCACAAGGTGCTGATAGCATTCTTTAGAAATGTTGGCCCATATTGATAGGATAGCATCTTGCAGTTGATGGAGATTTGAGGGATGCACATCCAGGGCACGAAGCTCCCGTTCCACCACATCCCAAAGATGCTCTATTGGTTTGAGATCTGGTGACTGTGGGGCCATTTTAGTACAGTGAACTAATTGTCATGTTAAAGAAACCAATTTGAAATGATTGGAGCTTTGTGACATGGTGCATTATCCTGCTGGAAGTAGCCATCAGAGGATGGGTACATGGTGGTCATGAAGGGATGGACATGGTCAGAAACAATGCTCAGGTAGCCCGTGGCATTTATACGATGGCCAATTGGCACTAAGGGGCCTAAAGTGTGCCCAGAAAACATCCCCCACACCATTACACCACCACCTCCAGCCTGCACAGTGGTAACAAGGCATGATGGACACATGTTCTCATTCTGTTTACGCCAAATTCGGACTCTTCTGTTGAGACATTCAAATGGTAATCGAGACTCATCAGACCAGGCAACATTTTTCCAGTCTTCAACAGTCCAGTTTTGTTGAGCTTGTGCAAATTGTAGCCTCTTTTTCCTATTTGTAGTGGAGATGAGTGGTACCCGGTGGGGTCTTCTGCTGTTGTAGCCCACCTTTCTTTCCTATTCTGACATTCAGTTTGGAGTTCAGGAGATTGTCTTGACCAGGACCACAACCCTACATGCATCGGAGCAACTGCCATGTGATTGGTTGACTAGATAATCGCATTAACGAGAAATAGAACAGGTGTTCCTAATAATTCTTTAGGTGAGTGTATATACATGTTATATCCCGTGTCCTATGTAGATATAGAGGTTATATATACTTACATGTTATATCCCCCGTGTCCTATGTAGATATAGAGGTTATATATACTTACATGTTATATCCCTCGTGTCCTATGTAGATATCGAGGTTATATATACTTACATGTTATATCCCCCGTGTCATAAATAATGTCTGTGGACGTCATATCCTCCATATTATATATAATTATACAGTCCTGATCAAAAGTTTGAGACCACTTGAAAAATGGCAAAAAATCCTATTTATCACGGCTGGATCTTAACAAGGTTCCAAGTGGAGCTTCAACCTGCAACACGAAGAAATAGGAGGGAGACAAAAATTTTTTGAGCATTCAATTTAATGAAAACAAATAATAAACTGAAACAGGCTGTTTTTCAGCTGAAAGGTTTAGGACCACACCTCCAAAAAAACAACGAAACCCCCCCTAAAACAGAAATCCATGAGGTGAGTGGGAACATTTCTCCAAGTGGTGAAGACGGCCAGCACGAAGGCCATCTACTGTCTGGAACTGTTGTCCGTTTTTGTAAACTTCCTTTGCCATCCATCCCCAAAGGTTCTCAATTGGATTTAGATCAGGGGAACACGCAGGATGGGCCAAAAGAGTGATGTTATTCTCCTGGAAGAAGCCCCTTGTCCTGCGGGCATTGTGTCCTGTAGCGTTGTCCTGTTACCACACAGACGAGGGCCCTCAGTCATGAGGAATGCTCTCTGCAACGTCTGGACATAGCCAGCGGCCGTTTGACGCCCCTGCACTTCCTGAAGCTCCATTGTTCCACTGAAGGAAAAAGCCCCCCAGACCATTATGGCGCCCCCTCCACTGTGGCGCGTAGAAAACATCTCAGGTGGGATCTGCTTGTTCTGCCAGTAACGTTGGAAACCATCAGGACCATCAAGGTTACATCTTTTTTCTCATCGGAGAATAAAACTTTCTTCCACCTTTGAATGTCCCATGTTCGGTGCTCTCTGGCAAAGTCCAAACGAGCAGTTCTGTGGCGTTCAAGGAGACGAGGTCTTTGAAGACGTTTTTTGGTTTTGAAGCCCTTCAGTCTCAGATACCGTCTGATGGTTATGGGGCTGCAGTCAGCACCAGTAAGGGCCTTAATTTGGGTCGAGGATCGTCCAGTGTCTTGACGGACAGCCAATTGGATCCTCCGGCTCAGTGCTGATGACATTTTTTGGGTCTTCCACTTGACTTTTTTGTTCCATAACCCTCAGGATCAATTAAGAAATTCCAAATGAGTGTCTTACTGCGTCCCCCCTCAGCAGCGATGGCGCGCGGTGAGAGACCCGCTTATGCAGGGAGAGTTTTTTTGTCTTTGCCATCACAACGTGTGACTACCTGACAGAAGATGACAATGAAGCCACATCTTTGCACAGATTTGGCCTTTTAAAGGCTTGTGGTCCTAACATATGGATCAGCTGAAAAACAGCCGGTTCAGTTTAATCGTTATTCTAAATTAATTGAATGCTCAGAAAATGTTCCGTCTCCCTCCCATTTCTTGTTGTTGCAAGTTGAAGCTCCACTTGGAACCTTGTTAACCCCTTCACAACTGCAATCCGTTTATATAGGTGATATTTGCACATGCTCCGTACAGATGCCACGTGTATAAACGTCAGGCAGCTCTGGATTAAACGCTTGGATTAAAGCTTCCGCCCCTGCCGCTGTACGGACAGCATACAGTGCAGTAATGCCGGCAAGGGACCAATCGGAGTGGTCCCTTGCCGACAATCGATCCGATTGGTTAGTCTGTGCAGACTAACCAATCGGATCGCGGCAGTGTTAAAATGCCAGTTTCAGGCTCTGATCTGCGCTCTGCGGAGTGTCCTCGTGCCCCCCCTTGTCCCCGCCTGCCCCTTATGCACCCCGCTCCCATCCACATTCATGCAGCCTGCCCCCATTTGCGCTGCCCCCGGTGCGGTTCGGTCCCCCTGCTGTGTGTGATGGCGGCGGGTCCATTCCTGAGCCGCCGCCATCAGCAGAGAGTGTCAGCTCTATGCTGACACTCTGCTGTAACCCCCTAAACTCCCTCTATCAACAATCGGGGCTGCCGCGCTGTGATGGCAGCGCCCGGTAGTTGCCATGGCAACCGGACGCTTTGCAAAAGCGTCCACTGTAGCCACCTACAGGACATCTGATAGTATTATACTTTGCAACGCAAGAGCATAGCAAAGCATAGTACAGCCATCGGCCCCACTGGATCTTCAAGATGGAAAAAAAAGAAGTGAAAAAAAAAAATTGCCTTTTCGCGCACTGGGCCACCAATGTTTATTATACTGGGGTGTTGGGGGGGGGGGGCGCGCACTGGGCCACCAATGTTTATTATACTGGGGTGTGGGGGGGGGCACACTGCGCCACCAATGTTTATTATACTGGGGTGATGGGGGGCACACTGGGCCACCAATGTTTATTATACTGGGGTGTTGGGGGGGCACACTGCGCCACCAATGTTTATTATACTGGGGTGTTGGGGGGGGGGGCTGCACTGGGCCATCAATGTTTATTATACTGGGGGGGGCTGCACTGGGCCATCAATGTTTATTATACTGGGGGGGGGGGCGCGCACTGGGCCACCAATGTTTATTATACTGGGGTGTTGGGGGGGGGGGCACACTGGGCCACCAATGTTTATTATACTGGAGGGGGGGCGCGCACTGGGCCACCAATGTTTATTATACTGGCGTGTTGGGGGGGGCGCACTGCGCCACCAATGTTTATTATACTGGCGTGTTGGGGGGGCGCACTGCGCCACCAATGAAGATAACTGACCTGTTGATACAAATACAGGAGGCGGGTGCCGGAATCAAATAGCCGGCACCCGACCTCTATGACAAGGAGCTGCGATCCGATGCAGTTAACCCCTCAGGTGCCGCAACTATTTGTATTAACAGGTCAGTTATCTTCATTGGTGGCGCAGTGGCCACAGCCCCTCCCCTCCCCCCGTCTCTCTTCTTATTGGCGGCAGCAGCACAGGGGGGAGGGAGAGACTCCTCCTCCACTGCACTGCTGAGAAGAACATCGGCGGCGGGCAGAGAACATCAGCTCCTGTGCCGCCGCTGTATTCAACTGCAGAGCTGCGGCGGGTCTAGTCGCAAATGGTGACAAGACTAAAAAGTCTTGGTCGCCATCTGGAGCCCCCCCCCCCAACCCCAGTATTAAGTATAATCATTGGTGGCAGTGGCCCCAGGGTCCTCCACTCCCTCTCATTAGTGGCAGTGCCAATCGGAGCCCCAGCAGTGTAAGAATAAGCCCCTACCAAACAAACAAGACAAACGACAATTAACAGTGTGGGATCCACATTAGTGAATCACCGTTGTGCGAAACCGCTGGTAATATTGCAGTACCGCGGGACCGAACAAAAAAGCAGCACCATATGCAGTCTTTTGGTGGGGTACCGCAGACTAATAAAAATGCCAGAGGCAAATAAAAGGGTGGGTCTTACCGGTGGTGCCAGTTGGGACTTTGTAGTCCAAAATCCTGGAGGATGAGGGGCTTCTCGGGTCCGAAAAACACGTCCTCTTTTTGATTTCACCTGGTGCCAGGGGCTGCAGGGAGAATCTATCCCTGTTTTTGCCCTACTTGGCCTGTAAATCCCTAGGTGCCTCCTAATACGGGGTCCTTTCCCCGCAAGGGGTGGCCTCGTCCGGAACCTAACCCTAATAAGTGAACCCTAATTGGCCCTATAGGGACAGCGTAAATTGGCCCCAAAGGGTGATGATGGCTGGTAGGGTAGAAAGATATCTAAATTCTGATAGATTTATTCTGCGTCCCTACGCGTTTCTGACGCCCGCATGTGATGTCAGCGTCTGTCTGGACAGACGCTGACATCACATGCGGGCGTCAGACCACACTCCCGCTTCTCATGGCACCAGCAACACGGTTTCCATGACCTTAATAGTATCCGGACTGATTTGGGACCACACTGGTCTAGTCAGGTCTGCGCAATTCTTTTTTGGCTGACCCCTTTCCCATTATTTATCACAATAGGACAAGGGTATAGACCTAATCCTCCACCCCCGACCCCTGTCCCCTGATGAGTCGGGGGGTCTTCATTCTCTATGAAGTGGAGGCACAATTTTTTGTTCTGATTTATTCTCTATTAGATGAAACGCGTAGGGACGCAGAATAAATCTATCAGAATTTAGATATCTTTCTACCCTACCAGCCATCATCACCCTTTGGGGCCAATTTACGCTGTCCCTATAGGGCCAATTAGGGTTCACTTATTAGGGTTAGGTTCCGGACGAGGCCACCCCTTGCGGGGAAAGGACCCCGTATTAGGAGGCACCTAGGGATTTACAGGCCAAGTAGGGCAAAAACAGGGATAGTTTCTCCCTGCAGCCCCTGGCACCAGGTGAAATCAAAAAGAGGACGTGTTTTTCGGACCCGAGAAGCCCCTCATCCTCCAGGATTTTGGACTACAAAGTCCCAACTGGCACCACCGGTAAGACCCACCCTTTTATTTGCCTCTGGCATTTTCATTAGTCTGCGGTACCCCACCAAAAGACTGCATATGGTGCTGCTTTTTTGTTCGGTCCCGCGGTACTGCAATATTACCAGCGGTTTCGCACAACGGTGATTCACTAATGTGGATCCCACACTGTTAATTGTCGTTTGTCTTGTTTGTTTGGTAGGGGCTTATTCTTAAAATAGTTCAAATAAACTCTTCAGTTTTAAAACGTTACTGCCCCTCACTCTTTCTATACATTCTTTGTTACAGAGCAGTATACCTTGGGAGAGTGCTCGTACACTATCTCCCTCTAGGGACCACCCTTTTGTTCCCCAGCAGTGTAAGCCTGGGGCTCCGATCGGTTACCATGGCAGCCAGGACGCTACTGAATCGCTGGCTGCCATGGTAACATCCCTGCTGCTGTGTGCACTATGCACAGGGCAGCAGGGACAGTGAAGTCCTATTCACCCTGATAGAGATCTATCAGTGGGAATAGGACAAGGGTTCTAGCCCCTAAGGGGGTTAATATTTAGTAAATAAAAACAAAAACCACCAAACTACAAAAAGTTTAAATCGCTCCCTTTCCCAATTTTACATATAACATATATAAACAAATAAAAAAAACATATTACACGTCACCACGTCGGAAAAAGTATAAATATTTAAAAATATCTCCTATGCGGTGAACGCCGTAACAGAAAAAAAATTACATTTGTGCAATTAGCCATTTTTTTTTGTCACCTTGTCCCGACATAAATTAGGTTAGGACTGTTCTATTATGGTCCAGACGTTCCAAAAAATGTGGAATGCCCGCGCCACACGGCTTTTTTTGGTGTTTTATTTTTTTCACGTGGTATTGAGTATCGTAATACTTTTTTATGGTATCGTGACAACCCTAGGGATGACGTGTCGTTTTTTTATTTTATTATTATACCATAATTATATGTATTTTAAATTTGGCGACTAAAAATTTTATTTGGCTCCTTGATATATAGATATATATACAGACCAAAAGTTTGGACACACCTTCTCATTCAAAGAGTTTTCTTTATTTTCATGACTATGACAATTGTAGATTCACACTGAAGGCATCAAAACTATGAATTACCACATGTGGAATTATATACATAACAAACAAGTGTGAAACAACTGAAAATATGTCATATTCTAGGTTCTTCACAGTAGCCACCTTTTGCTTTGATTACTGCTTTGCACACTCTTGGCATTCTCTTGATGAGCTACCTTTTTTGCTACCTGCAACCAACAGGATTATGTGCATACTACTAGCAATAAAAGTTTGGAAACAAAAGTATTCCAGTTGGCTGATAAAGAGGTCAGATTGTTTTGGACCATTGAATCGCTAAAATCCTATAAGAAAAGCGGACGGGTCCCCAGAGGCTTACGCCTATTTAAAGAAATTGTACAATATGAGGACGATCCCCTCTTCACTGGGGAGTGGAAGGCAGCACATCAGAGATTTTCTTTAGAGATCATGGAACTTGTGCTGGTTCGTGACCAGCAGGAATACACTACAGTCACAGAAGAACTAACAAAAGCAAGAGAGGAGCTTCAAAAACGACTCCTCGAATCGCAGTTTAGTGGATTTGAGAAAAGGCTAAACAAGAAATTACTAGCCACACAGGCAGACATTAAGGATCGCAAAAGGGACAAATTCATTAGCGACAAAAATGATTACGAATCAGATCGTGTCTTTGATTGGGGCAAAAAGCGGATCCGCCCTAAGCGCGCGCCACGTAGAGGACGCCATAATTTCTGGGCCACCGACTCCGAATCAAGCTTATCTGAAGGGAATGGAGCTAATTCAGGTGAAGAAACGACCCCTTTAGAAAAGGCACGAGAAGGGGGCGTGGCAGACGCAGAAGACAAATCCGGAGGGACCAGGAAATCTACAAGGAGGAGACGTCAGGTTTCTTGGCGTCAGTAGATCCCGATGGACTGAATGCACACGTACCCACTGAGGATGTAGTTGTCAATCTCACGGGCTCTGAACTGCCCCCTGGCTGTATCTCACTCCTCAATCGAGGGCTGGGATACAGCCTACCTGGACAGTTCAACCTAGTTGATTTTGAGATTGACTTGTTTTTGTCCATTCGCAAATTGTACCTTAAGAAGCTGTTCTCTGAGACCCCTTCCCAGGTCCTTGACCCCTTACAGGGGGAGGTCCCAGCTACCATGTCACTCACTGATTTCCACCTGCTAGGTAAATTCAGTGACGACGAGATATCCTGCATCCATTTCCTTTCCAACACCGAACCAGATGAACCTATGGATACTGTGGATCACTTTAATAGATACACAGGAGGCATCAGGTCCACCTTCCTTCCTCCCATGCCGGCCGGCTCACCAATAGACCTTTTCCACAAGCGAGTTTTGAGAGAAATACGTGCGCTGGTGTACCCCGCAGCACCTTCTAACCTTACGGTAGAAGAATCCCGTGCTCTTTTGTGGTTGAGGAAGCAGAATAATATGGTCATTAAGCCGGCCGACAAGGGAGGGAATGTGGTCCTAGCTGCCTAGGGAATACTATATGGAGGAGGCATGTAGGCAGCTAGGAGACAGTACGGTGTATTCCAAGTTAAGGGGAAACCCTATACCCGATATATCCTCCAAGCTGTGTCGACTTATTAATCAACATGTGTATAATGGGCTCTTACCTAAAACTATGAGGGATAAACTCATTCCGGCCTTTCCTAAAATCCCGACTTGGTATTTTGTACCAAAGATCCATAAATCTCTGACCCGACCTCCGGGTCGCCCCATTATTGCGGGAATTGGTTCAGCGCTGGAGCCTCTGTCTGGTTATATCGACTGGCTTCTTAGACCTTTGCTAAGAGGCACTCAGACATATCTAAAGGATACGGGAGATTTTCTCCGGGCACTCCGATGTCTTGAGTGGCAGGAGGATTTCAGTCTCGTATCCCTAGATGTCGAAAGTCTATATATACCCGGATCCCCCATGATCTAGGACTCCAGGCAATCAGCACCGTTTTAAGCAGAAGCAACAAGAGTACGGCATTTGGTGACTTTATCCACGAGGCATTGGACCTTGTTCTAAGCAATAATGTCTTTCAATTTGATGGACAGTGGTACCGCCAGGTACTAGGTACAGCTATGGGCACGCCTGTTTCGTGCACATTTGCTAACCTGTACCTGGCGGTATTTGAGGAGACTTACATTTTCTCAATGGATAACCCCTACATGCGCCACATCCACTTATTTTTAAGTAGGGGTGCACCGAAATTTCGGCGGCCGAAAATATCGGCCGAAAATGCACCTAATCTGTTTGTGCCGATATTTTTACATATCGGCCGGAAATAGCGGGGAGGAGCTGGGGGCCGGTGCGTTCACTGTGCTCCGGCCCCCAGCTCCAGTAGTTATAAAATGTTGTACAATTAATAAGCATTCTATTCACGAGGCCCCCCTCTGCAGTATTACATTCAATACAGCCACTTCCTACTCACAGGGCTGTGCTGGCCGGCCGGGCAGACGAGCGGCAGCATCACGACTGACGTCACATGCCTGCGCCGCCTCCTTCATTCAGAAAGTAGGCCGGGCACATGACGTCAGTCGTGACGCTGCCGCTCCTCTGCCCGGCCGGCCAGCACAGCCCTGTGAGTAGGAAGTGGCTGTATTGAATGTAATACTGCAGAGGGGGGCCTCGTGAATAGAATTAATTGTACAACATTTTATAACTACTGGAGCTGGGGGCCGGAGCACAGTGAACGCACCGGCCCCCAGCTCCTCCTCCCAGTCCATCCCCGCTATTTTCTATTAATTGTACAATTGGGGGGGGGTCTGTGGATGGCACTGTTATGGGGTGGGGGGGGGTCTGTGGATGGCACTGTTATGGGGTGGGGGTCTGTGGATGGCACTGTTATGGGGTGGGTGGGGGTCTGTGGATGGCACTGTTATGGGGTGGGTGGGGGTCTGTGGATGGCACTTATGGGGTGGGTGGGGGTCTGTGGATGGCACTGTTATGAGGTGGGGGGGTCTGTGGATGGCACTGTTATGGGGTAGGTGGGGGTCTGTGGATGGCACTGTTATGGGGTGGGTGGGGGTCTGTGGATGGCACTGTTATGAGGTGGGGGGGTCTGTGGATGGCACTGTTATGAGGTGGGGGGGTCTGTGGATGGCACTGTTATGGGGTGGGGGGTCTTTTAAAAGTATTTGGGCAAAACGGCGGTTTCGGTTTCGGTCAAGGGGTATCCTGAATTTTCGGTTTCGGACCAGAATTTTCATTTCGGTGCACCCCTATTTTTAAGATATGTGGATGATATTTGTCTGGTCGGGGAGCGAGGGGTCGTGTCGTGCATTTGTCGATCATTTGAACGCACGTAACCGTATGAACGTGAAGTTCACCATCAACTTTGGTGGTGAGGTTCTGGATTTTCTAGACGTACATGTCATGGTAAAAGATGGGGTGTTACACACCAGCGGCTATCGTAAGCCAACGGCGACCAACTCGCTCCTCCACCAGACCAGTTTCCATCCACCGTCTGTCAAACGCGCAGTCCCGTATGGGCAGTTCGTCCGACTGCGCAGGATAAATGATACAGACGAAAGTTTCCATCGACAGGCTGGGGAACTCAAGGCTAGGCTGATTGATAGGGGTTATCCATTGAGAGAGGTCTCATTAGCCCTCCAAAAAGCGGCTCGGTTAGACCGCAGCATCTTGCTCTTGGAACAGGGTACCAATGCCAAACCCTTGCGCTTTGCTTTTTCTTTTCAGTATAGCCCGGTTGCTGAGATGGTTCGACAGGTTATTAATCGCAATTGGGACTTACTTAAAGGGGACTCTACTCTTAACAGCTTCACCAACAACAGACCATTGGTCACATTTAAAAGGTGCCCTATACTCAAAGATAAATTGGTTAGGGATGAGAGTTGGCTTAGGAAACCTGTGGGCAATTTTAAATGTGGCCATTGTTCTTTTTGTGCATTAAACGTCTGCAGTGAATACCTACAAATAGGTGGGGTACAACACACAGTACGGGACTTTATTAATTGCCGTACGTCCTACGTGGTATATGTAGTTTTTTGTCCTTGCAAGCGTTTCTATATAGGAAAAACAATTCGCCCTCTATTCGAGCGCATTCGCGAACACGTTGGCTCCATTCGATCAGGTAGAGGCAGTCCACGCCTCATTGAACACATCTGCACGGCCCACGATGCCCATCCACGTTGCCTCTCCTTTGCGGGCGTGGAGCATGTCCGTCCCATCCCCCGGGGTGGAGACCGGCATCGCCTGCTCCTTCAGAGGGAGGCAAGGTGGATCATGCAGACGGAAGCAATGCATGCGGTGGGAATGAATGATAGGAATGATATTATTATTATTTATTATTTAAGCGCCATTCATTCCATAGCGCTGTACATATGATAAGCGGTGCACATACATAACAGACAATTGTACTAATCATAAACAAGATGAGTTACAAACTGGTACAGAAGGAGAGAGGGCCCTGCCCGTGAGGGCTTACAATCTACATGGTATGGGAGAAGGACACAGTAGGTGCGGGTTGAGTTGGTCATGGCGGTATAGAGGCAGCAGGGTCATTGGTTGTAGGCTTGTCTGAAGAGGTGGGTTTTCAGGTTTCTTTTGAAGGATTCCACTGTAGGTGAGAGTCTGATATGTTGGGGTAGCGAGTTCCAGAGTATGGGGGATGCACGGGAGAAATCTTGGAGTCGATTGTGGGAAGAGGCGATAAGAGGAGAGGAGAGAAGGAGGTCTTGTGAGGATCGGAGAGTGCGTGTGGGGATGTATCGGGAAAGTAGCTCAGAGATGTAGGGAGGGGACAGGTTATGGACGGCCTTGTATGTGTTTGTCAGTACTTTGAAGTGGATTCGTTGGGCAATGGGGAGCCAGTGAAGGGATTGGCAGAGGGGAGAGGCAGAGGAGTAATAAGGTGAGAGGTGGATTAGTCGGGCAGCGGAGTTGAGGATAGATTGGAGGGGTGCGAGGGTGCTAGATGGAAGACCACAGAGGAGAATGTTGCAGTAGTCTAGGCGGGAGATAATGAGGGCATGTACGAGCATTTTCACAGATTCGAAGTTAAGGAAAGCACGGATGCGGGAGATGTTTTTGAGTTGGAGGCGGCAGGTGGTGGAAAGGGCTTGGATGTGCGGTTGGAAGGAAAGGGCAGAATCTAAGGTCACTCCAAGGCAGCGGGCTTTTTTGACTGGGGATAATGTGCAGCCATTGATCGTGATAGATAGGTCTGTTGGGGGGGTTGAACAAGATGGGGGAAAGATTATGAATTCTGTCTTATCCATGTTAAGTTTAAGAAAGCGAGAAGCGAAGAAGGATGATATAGAAGATAAACATTGTGGGATTCTTGATAGTAAGGTGGTGATGTCTGGACCAGAAAGGTAGATTTGTGTGTCATCAGCATAGGAGTGATACTGGAAGCCATGGGACTCTGAGCTGTCCCAGGCCAAAAGTGTAGATAGAGAAGAGCAGGGGTCCTAGGACAGAGCCTTGCGGGACACCAACAGAGAGGGAATGAGACGAGGAGGTGGTGCGGGAGTGGGAGACGCTAAATGTCCGGTCTGTGAGGTATGATGTGATCCAGGAGAGGGCCAGGTCAGTGATGCCAAGAGATGAGAGAGTTTGCAACAGAAGGGTGTGGTCAACAGTGTCGAAGGCAGAGGACAGGTCAAGGAGAAGGAGGACAGAGTATTGTTTCTTGGTTTTGGCTGTCAGTAGGTCATTGGTGACTTTGGTAAGGGCAGTCTCGGTCGAGTGGTGGGTTCGGAAGCCGGATTGTAGGCGGTCAAAGAGGGAGCAAGAGGAGAGGTGGGAGGACAGTTCAGAATGGACATGTTGTTCAAGTAGCTTTGAGGCATACCGAAGAAGTGATATGGGGCGATAACTGGACAAGGAAGATGGGTCAAGTGAAGGCTTTTTGAGGATGGGTGTAATGGTAGCATGTTTAAAAGCAGAGGGGAAGACACCAGAGTTTAGTGATAGATTGAAGAGATGAGTTAGGGCTGGGATAAACACTGTGGTGAGGTTAGGGATGAGGTGGGATGGGATCGGGTCAAGTGCACAGGTGGTGAGATGTGATCTGGAGAGTAGAGTGGAGAGTTTTTCTTCTGTAATGGTGGAGAAGCGGGTTTTAGGGGGAGAGGACCGAGCAGTTGTGTAGAGGGTCTGTGTAGTAAAGCTTTCTCTGATGTGGACTATCTTTTGTTTGAAATATTTGGCAAAGTCCTCAGCTGAGAAGAGAGGAGAGGGTGGGGGCGCTGGGGGGCGGAGAAGGGAGTTAAAAGTGCTAAAAAGTTGTTTAGGGCTGTGTGACAGGGAAGATATGAGAGATGAGAAGTCGCCTGTTTTGCATCAGCGAGTGAGGATTTGAATATGAGAAGGGATTGCTTGTATGCGGTGAGATGATCTATAGAAGGGGATTTTTTCCATCGTCGCTCAGCAGCCCTGGAAGCTTGTCTGAGTTTCTTGGTCAGGTTGGTGTGCCAGGGTTGTCTGTTGATTTTCCGGATTTTATGTGTGAGGGGGGGCAACAGTGTCCAGAGCTGTACTTATTGTGGTGTTGTATAGGGTGGTAGCAGCTTCTGGGTCTTGGAGGCAACAGATGGTAGAGAGTGGGAGAAGAGAGTCAGAAAGCAAGCGAAGGTCGAGATGTTTAAGGTTCCTGCGGGGGTGTGCTGGTGTGTGGACCGGGGGGGCTACAGAAGAGACCAGTGAAGAGAAGGTGAGTAGGTTGTGGTCGGATAGGGGGAGAGGCGAGTTAGAAAGGTTAGATAGGGAGCAGAGGCGGGTGAAGATCAGATCCAGAGTGTGGCCATCTCTGTGGGTGGGAGCTGAGGACCACTGTGATAGGCCGAAGGATGAAGAGAGCGACAGGAGTTTAGAGGCGGCCGAGTGGCAGGTGTCAATAGGGATGTTGAAGTCACCCATGATGATAGTGGGGATGTCGGCAGAAAGAAAGTGTAGTAGCCAGGTGTTGAAGTGGTCAAGAAAGATGGTGGCTGGGCCTGGAGGGCGGTAAATGACAGCTACTTGAAGGTTGGAGGGAGAGTAGATGCGAACAGAGTGTACTTCAAATGAGGTGAGCGTAATGGAGGGTGGCAGTGGAGTTGTGCTGTAGGAGCAGGTGTCTGATAGGAGAATACCAACTCCTCCACCATGTTTGCAGCCAGGGCGGGGGGTGTGAGTGAATTGAAATCCACTATAAGAGAGTGCAGCAGGGGAGGAGGTGTCTGAGGGTGTCAGCCATGTTTCTGTGAGACCCAGAAAGGAAAGGTTTTGAGAGATGAACAGTTCATGGATGTACGACAGTTTGTTACAGACGGAATGCGCGTTCCATAATGCTCCTGCAAGAGGAGCCAAAGGGGCAGGGGTCAGAGGAATGGTAATTAGGTTTAAGGGGTTGCAGGAATTTGTAGAAAGAGATTTGTAGTGGGACATGGAGGTGATGGTGGGGATTTGCTGAGGGGGTCCTGGATTTGGAGAGATTTCACCAGCAGTAAGGAGAAGCAGAGAAAGTGTTAATAGGTGAGAGTAGGAGAGGACAGGAGGTGTCTGTGTGTGGGGGAAGGAAGTGTTTTATGTTGGCAAACAGGTTTGTGCAAGCGATCAGATGAGGAGGTAAGATGGAAGAAGAGATGAATAGTTCCTTGCTGGGTGAATGGATGTGGGGGTATTTCAGGAGGTTGTGGAAAGGTAGGAGGAGTAAGAGGAAAAATTTAAACATTGTTTGCATTGACTATGCCTAATTACCTGTGGTCCCCCTCTGGTCCCATTCTGGTATAATTCAGTCTGTGCACTTAAGGAGTTGCACTTGAGAGCTGTTGCATGTGGAAAGACCAAGGTCTGAAAAGACCTAAGACCTTAGATTTATACCACTCAGTGATCAATCAGGTGTGACCAAGAGGGGAGGGGGCTACATATGGACTAATCAAGGGAGGACCAGATACAGGGGTGAAGTAGTGTAAACAAATACTCAATAAATCCAGCAGGAAAAGAGACATTAATAGTTTAATGCGAACATACCAGGGTTTAGAAGGAGAGATGAGAGGGGGTGGACAATATCAGACTGGGAAAGCTGGGTGTAGCAGTAAGGTTCAATGCGAACATACCAGGGTTTAGAAGGAGAGATGAGAGGGGGTGGACAATATCAGACTGGGAAAGCTGGGGTAGCAGTAAGGTTCAATGCGAACATACCAGGGTTTAGAAGGAGAGATGAGAGTGGGTGGACAATATCAGACTGGTATGTCAGTGTTCCTATGAGTCGCATGTGCTCGATATAGAGATGCCCCCTTTTTTTGTTTATATGCTGCAACTACATACATATCTTCTCTTTTCCCGCATTGGCGAATTCATTACATAAATGTGACTGGGCACACGTGGTCGCGGGGGTCTGTATTCTTGACCCTTTATATTGCCACCACTCATTGGTGATAATTCAAATATTGCCACTTGAAATTCAATGTATGTGCTGTGCTTCTGCATTGCGCTCCCCAACATTCGCCTTTTTCTGATGTGTTTCTAATTTCGGTGCTATCTCTTTGTAATATGTTTTCATTATAATCGTACCTGTTGTTTGCATGTATTTTAGTTTTGTCATGTATCTGTGGGAGCGAGATAGTTGCTGACGGCTTCGGCCGTCCCCCTATCCACCTGCATAAAGCGCACGTATGCGCAATGACGTATCTAGTGGCCTGAGGAAGCGCGATCCCGCGCGCGAAATGGCCGTCGCCGCTTGCAACTTTGTGTCCGCCCCTGGAGGAAGCTTCAATAAAGAAGATTTTCATACTTCGGTGAGTGCCGCAACTTTGTTCACGTCTTCTCTTCATGTTGCATTCTCTTGATGAGCTTCAAGAGGTAGTCACCTGAAATGGTCTTCACTTCACAGGTGTGCCCTGTCAGGTGTAATAAGAGGGATTTCTTGCCTTATAAATGGGGTTGGGATCATCAGTTGCGTTGTGGAGAAGTCAGGTGGATACACAGCTGATAGTCCTACTGAATAGACTGTTAGCTGCTTTTTTCTTGCCATAATACAAATTCTAAGTAAAGACAAACGAGTGGCCATCATTACTTTAAGAAATGAAGGTCAGTCAGTCCGAAAAATTGGGAAAACTTTGAAAGTGTCCCCAAGTGCAGTCACAAAAACCATCAGGTGCTACAAAGAAATTGGCTGACATGCGGACCGCCCCAGGAAAGGAAGACCAAAAGTCACCTGCTGCGGAGGAGAAGCTCATCCGAGTCACCAGCCTCAGAAATCGCAGGTTAACAGCAGCTCAGATTAGAGACCAGGTCAATGCCACCCAGAGTTCTAGCAGCAGACATATCTCTAGAACAACTGGTAAGAGGAGACTGTGTGAATCAGGCCTTCATGGTAGAAGATCTGCTAGGAAACCACTGCTAAGGACAGGCAACAAGCAGAAGAGACTTGTTTGGGCTAAAGAACACAAGGAATGGACATTAGACCAGTGGAAATCTGTGCTTTGGTCTGCTGAGTCCAGATTTGAGATCTTTGGTTCTAACCACCGTGTCTTTGTGCGATGCAGAAAAGGTGAACGGATGGACTCTACATGCCTGGTTCCCACCGTGAAGCATGGAGGAGGAGGTGTGATGGTGTGGGGGGGCTTTGCTGGTGACACTGTTGGGTATTTATTCAAAATTGAAGGCATACTGAACCAGCATGGCTACCACAGCATCTTGCAGCGGCATGTTATTCCATCCGGTTTGTGTTTAGTTGGACCACCATTTATTTTTCAACAGGACAATGACCCCAAACGCACCTCCAGGCTGTGTAAGGGCTATTTGACCATGAAGGAGAGTGATGGGGTGCTGCGCCAGATGACCTGGCCTCCACAGTCACCGGATCTGAACCCAATCGAGATGGTTTGTGGTGAGCTGGACTGCAGAGTGAAGGCAAAAGGGCCAACAAGTGCTAAGCATCTCTGGGAACTCCTTCAAGACTGTTGGACGACCATTTCAGGTGACTACCTCTTGAAGCTCATCAAGAGAATGCCCAGAGTGTGCAAAGCAGTAATCAAAGCAAAAGGTGGCTACTGTGAAGAACCTAGAATATGACATATTTTCAGTTGTTTCACACTTTTTTGTTATGTATATAATTCCACATGTGATAATTCATAGTTTTGATGCCTTCAGTGCGAATCTACAATTGTCATAGTCATGAAAATAAAGAAACCTCTTTGAATGAGAAGGTGCGTCCAAACTTTTGGTCTGTACTGTGTGTGTGTGTGTGTGTGTGTGTGTGTGTGTATATATATATATAATGAGAAATAAATGGCGGCATTGGAAGAAACAATGTGGGTGCTATGTCCAGGGATGTAGCTGCTTACCCCATACAATACAGATGAAAAACGGACAGCACTCCAAGTAAAAGTAGTGGTGTTTATTCACCCATGTGGAGGGCAATGTTTCAGCTCATACAAGAGCCTTTTTCAAGCTTTGAAAAAGGCTCTTGTATGAGCTGAAACATTGCCCTCCACATGGGTGAATAAACACCACTACTTTTACTTGGAGTGCTGTCCGTTATATATATATATATATATATATATATATATATATATATATATATATATTTTATTTAATATTGTTTTTAGTCTGGAGCCCTGCAAGTATACATACAGGTGTGTGCTGAGCAAATATTTCTGTAGGTACGGACTATACAGAGACTATACTATGACTATAGCTCCAGAAGTGGAAGAGGAGCACTATGGACGGACTGTAATGGTGAACAGTGTAAGTGTAGGTACGGACTATACAGAGACTATACTATGACTATAGCTCCAGAAGTGGAAGGGTAGTGCTATAGTCGGACGTAATAGTGAACAGTGTAAGTGTAGGTACGGACTATACAGAGACATTGCTATGACACAGCTATAGCCGTCACCAATGTGAACATACTGTGAATGTTGAGAATGAATGACGGTCATGGGAGGGATGGAGGAGTGTAGAGGGTTAAGGGAGTATAGATGAGAGGGTTCAGTAGGGTGACAGCTGTGGGGAAGAAGCTGTTCCTAAACCTGCTGGGTTTAGTCTGAAGGGTCTTGTAGCGCCTTCTGGAGGAGTGTATTGGCAGGACGAGGAGGCCCTGAGAAGGATGCGGGCTCGGCTGCAAAATATCGGCCAGCATTTCTCTAATTTTGTAAGAAATGCTTCAGAAGGAGCCCACAAAGTATGGAGAGTTTATGATGAAAGATAAAAGGATTTAATTTGCATAAAAAGAAAAGGTTACAAAGTTTAGGAAGAGAAAAATTAAAGCCCAGCAGATGAATCTCATACAGTAACAAGCAACAAAACCATTTCAAATGAGTGAAAAGGTTATTCCCTTAAAGCGACGGGGGTCTGTCGGAGGGAGCGACGGGGGTCTGTCGGAGGGAGCGACGGGGGTCTGTCGGAGGGAGCGACGGGGGTCTGTCGGAGGGAGCGACGGGGGTCTGTCGGAGGGAGCGACGGGGGTCTGTCGGAGGGAGCGACGGGGGTCTGCCGGAGAGCGCCCCCCAATGTCATGAGACGAAGCCCCTTTATAGGCTGACTCTCCATAGTTACATTGTATCCTAAATGTAACATTCTAACAAACATATATGGTCAACAAGTAAAACCCCTTAGATCAGGATTTCCTAAGTGATCCTTATATGTGAAGCTAATAATGATAAGCTGAGGAGGATTCCTAACCTTTCCAATACTATTGTCGTCTCAAGATCACACAAGTGCTCATGGTCCTTAAAAAACCCCGTCCTACTAAAGTGTTCAATCATAACCTTCTAATTTAACGCTATTATTCCCCATTGGTATCCCATTCGTTCATTGACCAGGTTATAGCACTTGGCTGATCTATTTCTGATTCGGTATACAATATAGAATTGGAACACTGAGTTCTTTGTAAAGTTTCTTTTAACATCTTGTCTCCCTTCTTAATTTCTTTCTTTATATTCCTATGTTTTCCTAATCCTATACATAATAAAATGTGATAACACAGAAATATCACAACAAATATAATAATAATTGGATGGGACCAAGTATTCCCAATGGCTGAACTTTGTTCAGAAGGTCCTGTCCACATATTTACAGATTTCTTCAATTTTCCCCACCACGATGTTCCAGACATGGTATTCCATTCATGTTCTATTTCTGATAATTGTCCTTGATGATTAAATGCAATTTCAGCTTCTTTTACTTGTTCACGTAATATTTTTAAAAGACCTTTTATCCTTTTTAATTACTTCTGTCCACTCATCCCATGAGTGAGATCGAATTGCATTGGAAGGGTTTTCAATTGATTTGTGTTTATGGAAGAAATCTTCCTAAATTCATAGACATGGCTCTGAAATCTCCTTCCAGACAATAGAGACCTCTTGTCAAATTCTCGTAATGTACACCAGAAGAATGGAACGCTACGACCTCTTCTTTCTCAGACATCACTTGTACACAACCTTTGTTTGGACCTACTTGAGTTACCAAATCATGAATTGTGTGAACATTCTCAATCCGTGCATGATTATGGAGACAAGAATGATAAATCGCCTTATCTTTCTCCAGTAAACAGATTATTTTAGAAACAAAGTGTAGACATGAAGAAAGATCCCATAGTTCTATACGAGAACCATCATATGCAAATTCAGTAGATTGCAATTGATAACAAATCACCTGTTTCACACACAGGAATTGCTGGAACGACCATTTGTTCTCTTCCAGCTACTGGAATAATGAGGTCGCTGTACATGTGTCCTCATTACATCCTAACCACGTATTTACCCATAAATCTATGTCTCATCTGAAATGTAATTCAACGGTTAGCGCCATAACCCATACAAAGACTCCCGTCTCTGGAATTATCCTGAATTTGTTCTTCCAGAAAATCCTCAAGATGAAATCCTCTTCTTCTTCGTGATTGAAGTCTCTGTATCATGGTCACTCTTTTTTATCATGAAGGAATTCTGCGAACGTAGTTGTGAACATCATCATCAACAATGACATTCCCATCATGAAACAGCTTTTCCGTTGTAGAATGCATGTTCCATGAAGAATTTCATTCCCTAATGAAGAAAAGCAGTATCATTATTTTGGTACATACAATTTAGCAAATAACATGGGGATAGGCGCTAAAACAAAATAATAATGTCTTTATTAATTGTCTGATTAAGAAATAAGGGGTATCAACCGTCAGTATAATGTGCAAAACTGACTTTAACAATTGTGAAAACACTGATATATACCAAATAGCACCACCATCTGGATTGCCAGTGTAGTCTCACAAGCTACTAGCATAAGGGGCTCATTCCACCACAGGGTTCAAGATGTATATCCCAGGGTGAAAGGTATCGAGGGGATGTATTGGTATAGGAATTTCACCAAACACCACTCCAAAACAGTGAGAGCCAGCGCGCAGACTCTCACTGCACTAATAATCACAGGTGCTGGACTATGGCAGAGCAATAGCAATCACTCCAGGTGGATTAAAGGAGCAATAGTTGCCCTGACATGTCCTTTATTGGCAACAGCTCAACGCGTTTCCATATCGTAATATGTGTATGAGCGTGCTCAGGGACAAGCTTACATATGAACTACTTCCGTCTGATCCCACGCCAACTTATAAGGTGGAATTGTCCTGTATTTTGAACCAAGCCCTTGAGAAGAAACTCATCGATAAGACTGAATTGGCCTTCTTGTTACCTGCACACCCAGTCACTGCGGCCTTTTATTGTCTCCCCAAAGTTCACAAGGGGTATGAACCTCTAAAGGGGAGGCCGATAGTGTCTGGAAACAATTGTTTGACAGCCAATATCAGTACTTATGTTGACACCATCCTGCGTCCATTTGTTAACAGCTTGCCCTCACATGTAAGGGATACTATGGATGTGCTGGGACGCTTGGATGGTGTCCAATGTGACAGTGGTACCTATCTAGCTAGTTTGGATGTGGAGGCGCTCTACAGCTCAATCCCTCATGGATTGGGCTGTGGAGCGATCCTAACATTCCTTCAGCAGAGGGGTGAACAATACAGGGCCCATAATGCCTTTGTAATGGAATTGTTGAGTTTCATACTCACACACAATGTATTTTTGTTTGATGGCTCTATCTTCCACCAGCTCAGGGGGGTCGCAATGGGCAGTCCCTGTGTCCCGACTTTTGCGAACCTCTACCTGGGCTGGTGGGAGAGGGAGGTAGTGTTTTGTGAAGATATGGAGCGATTCACAGACGTTGTCCCCCTCTGGATCAGGTACATCGATGATGTGCTGATCCTATGGGGGGGCGATAGTGATTTGTTCCGTGAATTTGTTGCGGTCCTCAACAATAACACCGTGGGACTTTTTTTCACCTCAGAAATGGATTTGAAGAACATTTCCTTCCTGGATCTGTCCATTTCATTGTCTGCTGATGGGCATATTAGTACCAACGTCTTCAGAAAGCCCACAGCTACCAATAACCTTTTGAAATGGGACAGTGCGCACCCTGTGGCCCTTAGGAGAGGAATCCCTAAGGGCCAATACTTGAGGGTTAGGAGGAATTGTTCTCATCTCAGTGATTTTAGGATGGCTGCTAAAGATCTCCAGCAGAGGTTTCAGTGTCGTGGTTATCCTCAGCAGTGTCTAAAGCAGGCTTACCAGCACTCAATGAGTACCAACAGGGATCGGTTGTTGTCTCCGAAAAAGAGGGACAATAGTGAGAACATCGTGAGGATCATTGGGACTTTTGACGGCGCCCATGACGAGGTGCGCCATGTCCTTAACGAGCACTGGGACATTTTGAAATCCGATCCGGATATTGGTGGGATGATTTCAGCCAACCCTTCAGTCACTTATCGCCGCAACAATAATTTACGTGATATGTTGACACATAGTCTGTACATCAGCCCCCGTCCGCAGTCATGGCTGCGAAACCCACTTACAGGTACGTTTCCTTGTGGATCCTGTAAATTTTGTGGGTTCATTAAAAAATCCAAAAGCTTCACTAACAGCACTGCGGATAAAACGTTCTTCATTAAGTCTTTCCACAATTGCAAGTCAGTTGGTGTTGTGTATTTAATGACATGTGTATGTAAAACCATCAGAGAGCTAAGAAGACGGATTGGGGAGCATATTTTGGATATTACCAATCTCAAAGATACGCCAATTGCTCGTCATGTTCTTGACCTTCACAGGGGGGATACATCATCGGTCAAATTTCAAGTGATCGACTCTGTGAAGCCGTCACCAAGGGGCGGTGATTATGATCGCATATTGTTGCAAAAAGAGGCGAGATGGATTTTTTCTCTGAATACCATCAAACCATCCGGCCTCAATGATGCGATCTCGTACGTCCCGTTTATCTAGTGACCAGGCTGATTTCTTTGTGATACTGTACAATGCACTATGAGAAGTGGATTCATGTGTGTGATCATTGATACAAGTGGCTACACACATGAATCTATGTGTCTGTCCGTTTTTACACACTTCTCTTGGAGTGACTCTCCTTCACTGTATATTACAATAAAGATGTCCATGCTGCGATAAATATATATAAAGCCGCCTTGTAAATTCCTTGCTTTGTTTATGTGGCGCTTGCTGCGCTTTCCCTGTGACTCACCTTGTTCCTCCTTCCTCCAGCCTTTGGTTTGCCTTGTGCCGTGCCTCCTGGCCGGATTGGCTGATTGACGGAGGCGTGTCTAACAGGGCGGGGCTTCACCCTGTAAAGCTCGGCGTTCTGTGGGCCGCTTTGCGGCCATCACAGTGCCGGATTACATGCACACTAGCACGCAGCACCTCAGCCTAGAGGTTGCTAGCTCAGGCAGGATAGTGACTGTTTGTAAAGCTCCGTACCTCACACTAGAGGAAACGGCGCTAGGCAGGGATCTCTATCACTGTTTGTTCGTCCATTACCTCGGTCAGTAAAACAACACTGAGGCTCTGGGCTCTAGTATTAACCTGGTGCACATAGCTCCTGATGAAATGCATCCCCAATGCATGGAAACGCAGCGTTGAGCTGTTGCAAATAAGGGACATGTCAGGGCAACCATTGCTCCTTTAATCCACCTGGAGTGATTGCTATTGCTCTGCCATAGTCCAGCACCTGTGATTATTAGTGCAGTGAGAGTCTGCGCGCTGGCTCTCACTGTTTGGAGTGGTGTTTGGTGAAATTCCCTATACCAATACATCCCCTTGATACCTTTCACCCTGGGATACACATCTTGAACCCTGTGGTGGAATGAGCCCCTTATGCTAGTAGCTTGTGAGACTACACTGGCAATCCAGATGGTGGTGCTATTTGGTATATATCAGTGTTTTCACAATTGTTAAAGTCAGTTTTGCACATTATACTGACGGTTGATACCCCTTATTTCTTAATCAGACAATTAATAAAGACATTATTATTTTGTTTTAGCGCCTATCCCCATGTTATTTGCTCTATTGTACTTATAGGCGTATATTTAATATATCATTTCAATTTATTCCGTACATACAATTTACATTGATTAACATGTACCCACAATTTATGTTGTCTGCGAGTATTCGGTGCTCTTTGAACCAAAATCACTACTTGTCCCATAGTATCAATGATTTCAAAGGGACCTTCCTAATTACTTTCCCAAGGTCCACTCTTCCTGAAGGTCTTAATCATTACCAAGCACCGTTCACAAATTTAGAAGAGTGAGGTGGTATCATGCGTTGCATTTTGGATGCAGCATATGGAAGAATTATACTTAAGTTCTCCTGTAATAACTGTAACCCCCTGGACCTTGCTATTGCATCTTTCTGAGGAGTAGACAAGAATGGTTTGTTTGGGAAAATGAATGGCATTATTCTTCCCGTCATCAATTCTAATGGAGTATATTGTGTCGTAGAGTAAACAGTTCCTCTTATACTCCTCAGTACAAAGGGTACTGCATCAAGCCATGTATTCCCTTTGTCTAATAACAGTTTTGCAATCTTTGTCTTAATTGTTCTGTTCATTCTTTCCACCATGCCTGCAGATTGTGGGTGATAGGATACATGGAACCGTTGTTTTACGCCTAGAATAGCACAAACAGTTTCCATGATTTTACCTGTAAAATGACTTCCTCTGTCGGAGGTAATCATTCTTGGGATCCCCCAAGTACAAAACCCATGATTCACCAATGCCCTCGCTGTAGAGAGCACCATCTTTTCTGACAGGTAAGATCTCTACCCATTGTGAAAATACATCCACCACCACTAATGCATACCTGAGTCCATGTTTACCTGAAGGTAGAGGACCTATGTAGTCTATCTGTAATGTAGACCAAGGACCATCTGCAGGTGCAATTCGTAAAAGTGGAGGCTTTTGTCCTTTAGGTCGCGGGTTGACTTGAGCACAAATGAGACCTGACTGAACAACATCTTGGACAGTCTTCTCCATTTTTTTGTCCCAGTAAAATTTCTTTTTGAGAACTAACAATTTTTTCTGACCCAAATTACCTAAACTCTCATGATTGTATTTGGTGAATTCAATTTGTAAGTGTTTTGGGACAACAGGAGGCAATTCCCCCTTACAGTCATGACACAAAACCCTGTTTTCACAAACAAAGGAGGTTTTGGATCAACCTGAGCAGCAGCAATGGACGAATCCTTCGCTTGTTCTTCTGCAAAAGAGGCAAATGCACGTCTGTTTATGGTAAATGGTAAATCTTTCAAAGATTCAGTTTCTCCCTCAAACCCTCCTGTCATCGCTGCTTCCTTCGCCAATGCATCTGCAGTGTTGTTTCCAATACCTAGCTCATGTTTGCCTTTTCTTATGTGCTTGGACTTTGACTATAGCATAACCATTTGGATTTTTAGTAGCTATCCTAAATACTTTCTGGAGTGTATCACTATGAACCAGGACCTTGTTAGAGGAATCTACAAAACCTCTCTTCTCCCACACTGGTAAATAGTCTGTCAGTGATCTCACGACATATGAGCTGTCACTAGAAATAACCAAGGGACTCTTGTTTTCTTTCTCATCAATTGTCAGTACTGTCTTGGCAGCTTCTAACTCTGCTCTCTGAGCTGAATAGTGTCCTGGCAGCCTGCATATCCCCTCTCCGGGTACCAGTTAGCATAACCTGAATAGTATTCTCCCTCTGAACAGTATCTGGAACCATCTACGAACACTGGTTCATCAACGTTCTCTGAATCTCTTCTGAAGAGAGATGAATTTGGTTCACAATGTCTCTAAGCACTCATGCACTTTCCCTTCATACTGCATTAGTTGAGGAAGTACATACTTGGCCTTGTGATCAATCTCAATTTGCTTTGATGATAAAGACAACAACCAATGTGCAAATCTTTGATGCAACAGACCCGGGATGTTTTTCTCAAGGAGAAGTTTTACTGTGGAGTGAGGAGTCTGCAGAATGATTTTGTTCTGTTGCCTTGACAGCGAAATGAACACCCACCAAATGTTTTGCACAAGTTTCAAACTCTTTTTCCACAGGTGTGAGGAGCTTGGAGAAATAGCCCAAAATCCGCCATTCTGCAAGAGTACAGATGACATAGCCGTGTCCGAGGTATGAACCTGCAAAGCAAAAGGTGCCAGAGGCATAGCCGTTGTCAATGCTGGAGAGGTTTGCATATTTCGCTTTAAATGTTCAAATGCCTTCTGTTGTTCCTCTTCCCATGGTCCAAAAGGGTCATCATCATTATTTTTCAAGAGATCATGTAGAGGCTTAGATTTTTCTGCAAACCCTTCTATGACTTTTCTGGAAAAGTTTACCAGACCCAATAAATGTCTTAGAGCCGTGTGTGATGTTGGAATGGGAAGAGAGGCAATGGTTTCAATCCTTTCTTGAAGAGGCTGTCTCTTTCCTGGACTGTTTAAGGCTACTTTCACACTAGCGTTCGATCGGATCCGTTCTGAACGGATCCGATCATAATAATGCAGACGGAGGCTCCGTTCAGAACGGATCCGTCTGCATTATATTTGCAAAAAAAAGCTAAGTGTGAAAGTAGCCTGAGCGGATCCGTCCAGACTTTTACATTGAAAGTCAATGGGGGACGGATCCGCTTGAAGATTGAGCCATATTGTGGCATCTTCAAACGGATCCGTCCCCATTGACTTACATTGTAAGTCTGGACGGATCCGCACGCCTCCGCACGGCCAGGCGGACACCCGAACGCTGCAAGCAGCTTTCAGGTGTCCGCCTGCGGAGCGGAGCGGAGGCTGAACGCCGCCAGACTGATGCAGTCTGAGCGGATCCGCATCCATTCAGACTGCATCAGGGCTGGACGGAAGCGTTCGGGTCCGCTCGTGAGCCCCTTCAAACGGAGCTCACGAGCGGACAGCCGAACGCTAGTGTGAAACTAGCCTAACACTCCAAGATATCTCACTTCAGTTTGCATCAGCTTGACTTTCTTGGTATTCAATTATAAACCTGCTTCGTGCAACAATGAAAACAATTCCAGGGCTCCAGATGGTGACCAAAATGGTCGCAAATGCGACCTAGAATTGCTAAATCTTGACAAGACTTTGTAGTCTTGTCACCATTTGCGCCTAGACCCGCCGCTGCTCTGCCGCTTTCACATTACTGACATGGCACGCGCTGCTGTCAGCACGTGCCATGTTCTTCTCGACAGCACAGGGAAGAAGGATCCCTGAATTCTGAGACAAATGTAACCCTCTATCCTCAGTGGCTAGAAGAATGTCATCAACCTATTGCAACAGACAATCGGGTCTCGAAACTTTGGACAATACTTTTGCAACTGCCTGATGAAATATGCTGGGTGATAAATGCGCTCCTTGAGGCAATCTGCAAAATACATATTGCTCATCCATTAAAGAAAATGCAAACTTGTATTGACAACTCTTTGCAAGAGGAATGCTGAAAACCCATTGCTGATGTCTACAACAAAGAGAAACGTTGCCTTCGCATTCAGTCGTGCCATCATGTCATGAGTCTCTGCAACAATGGGTGCCACATTTGGGGTATACTTATTCAGCAGTCTTAGGTCCAATAACATTTGGTATGAACCATCAGGCTTCACGGTACACCACAGGGGATTGTTCGTTACTGAATTAGCCTTCCTAATGACACTTTGATCAAGCAGTTCCTGTAGGATCTTAGACATGGGAGCAATTGATTCAGGTGGCAATTTGTACTGCTTTTGGGGAGGAGGATCTCCCTTCCACATTCACAAGTACTTCTCTCATTGTGCCCACCTTATTTCTGAATTGTGCCCACAAAGGAGGAGTACATTGTACAATTCCTTCATCATCACCAGTGTCTGGCCACAAATGTTCTGAAGAAACAACTTCTGTTAAGCTAACAGTCCCAACCTGACTGTATTCAGTGGGATCAATGCCTACAGGCTTAGATCCATCATCATCTTTCCAGATCACCGTATTCCCTAAGTCAATGACCCAGCCCCATTTTTTCATGATGTCCGTTCCTATGATGTTTTCTGCCAAATGTTAATTTTACTTCTCGGATAGCCAGGTATTTCCAAACCAACATTCTGAGCTAAAGTCTCTTTAGTGCCGCTCTTTCCACTAAAACCTACAATTGTACAAACAGGGCCATTTGGAGTTAGTCACGCTTAATTGAGCTCCTGTGGCAATGAGAAATGTCACCTCTTTGCCCTATAAGGATCCCCATTACAAATGGTCTCCCACACTCACCCAATGACACTGGCGCTACTATTTCCAAAGGATGAGAGGTCAGAGTTCGTCCTAGTCACGGGGAAGGTAACAAACCAGTTGTCCCCTCAATCTTATCACCATAAGAATTCCCCTTGTATGTTGTGTTATTCAATGTTAATTCTCTAATCTGTCGTATTAGAGGTGCATACGGTGACGGTGACTGATCCTGCTCCGGAGAAGGAGCTGTCGGCACAAAACCATTTTCTTTCCCTGAATTTTGTGTCTCACTGAAGAATTTCCTACATTGCCATTTTAAATGTCCTATTTTCCCCACAATGATAACAAGTAACTTGTCCTCTGTGAAACGACGCCTTTCCTTTCTGTTTGGAATATTCCCCTTTCGTGGGACGGTTTGGTTTAAAATGACTTGAATCGTTATCTGTTTTTCATCCTTTTTTTTTGGCCTTTACGTTACTTTGTTTCATCGATCTCCTAATCTGATCAGTAAATGTCGCTGCCTCTTGTAGACTAAGCTTCTCTAACGCCAACTCCCTGGAGACTGGATCAAGGTATTTAAATCTTTTCACAAATGACTTTATCGTTGAGGTGGCTTCAGAATCCTCCTCAATTTCCATCACCATTCTAGAAGCCTGTTCAAATTTTATTAAGAATGCAAATGGATCATCCTGTAAAGTTGGCTTTAACATGTCAAGGATTTCAGATGACTATATAAACTTGCCCATCGTTGTGCATTAGTGTGACTACTCACAACTCTAAGCTCCAATTGAGTTATCAGAATAAGGATCAAGTCCGTAATGTAGCGACATGAAGTGAGAGGTAGGCGTGCCGGCGCACTTTGAGCAGGCATTGATATGGTCTGGTGAAAGGCCCGCTCTCGGAAGTGGAGACCCTATAGTGTCTAAGTCCACTGTGCGCTGAGGATTTGACCGGCTCTATTTTCTGCTGCTTCAAGGACTAACAGAACTCCGGCTTAAGTCCCCTTTTCACACTGTTCAGCTTGAACCATCAGGACTGAAATAAACTTTTTTTTATTTATTATTTGATTTGTGTTAAGTCATATGGGAAATTACCTGATGTAACCTCTGTCAATAAGGATAGTTGGTGGAGTAGTATGATTTGATTGCTGGAAGCAATATTGGTTTAGCTATTTGACTTTTGTGGCCCTTCTGCTGGAGGGGTTCGCTCAGGGCTACTCTCTAAAGTCGTGGGTATAACTGAATCCGAGTGCGGTTTAGCTCAACTGTGGAGGAGGCGACTAATTGGTGAGATAAAAGGGTGGTGCTCCTCTGCAGGGGAGACTATTATCTACCCCTCTTATATAGCATTAGGGGAGAAGAATACAAGTTAAAATCTTCACCTCACTTCGGTTTTGAAACATGCCGGCAAAATTACTAAATAGGAAATCGGTGGGGACAGCTTCCCCTAAGGGGGCGGGATAATTAGCCCTATTACTAAGCTTGACAAATTTCTTAAATCTCCCTCACATAAAACAAGACTGGCACATAGAACTCAAGGGGGTAGTGATCCGGGGGAAAATAATCAAGATCAGGACAATGCAGGGTCTTCCTTGGAGAATATGGAAGGCGGAAAACAAAAAGGGGACTCGGATAGCAAAATTGACTGAGCTTCTGGGAGCGTCTCCCACTCCGATGTGGCGCTTGGAGACCTGACTAACAGTCTCATAGTAAGAAAAGACCGGCACTCACTGTAGCTTGAAGAAAAGGAAATCTTTATTGTCACATATAATCCGTGACGCGTTGTGACTCACATCTGGAGCCTTCCTTTGAGGAAGGCTCCAGATGTGAGTCGCAACGCGTCACGGATTATATGTGACAATAAAGATTTCCTTTTCTTCAAGCTACAGTGAGTGCCGGTCTTTTCTTACTATATTTATGAGATCGTGATCTCGGACGCGAGCACCACGCCATTTGTTACGGAGTGCCGGCTGATCATCATTTTCATCACTAACAGTCTCATCAGTTCAATGTGATATCATTAATAAAAGATGAAATGAGTAAGATGAGAGGAAATATAAAAGATCTTCAGGGGTCCTCTCAAGAGATGAAGGAAGGGCTGAGCAACTTAAGTAAAAGAACGGCGCACTTGGAGTCAGAGTGTAAACACTTAAAAGGCAACAGATGTGGAGGATAGATCAAGGAGAGCGAATCTGAGATTTCTCGGGTTGGGTTCTGTTCTCCCTTTCTTGCGCTTGCTGCCTTTGGAACTGAAGGCTATGGATGCAACTCCAGCTGAGGGGAGGGCCCGGGCCGGCCGCAATAATTCCTGTATACGGGTAGGATATGGGGCATAGAGTCCGAGTCTGGAATGTGCGTGGGCTGTCGGACAGAATTAAAAGGTGCATAGTGTTTGTGGTGTAGGCACTTACCTGCAATAGTGGCACTAAGTGAAACACGTGGTACCGTGAGAAAAAAAGAAATCCTGACAAGGAAATGGGCGAAGTATGAGTACCACTCTTTTTTCACTGCTAACTCTCGAGGGGTGAGTGTATACGTCCACAGGAAGGTTGATTTTTATTCCATTGGAGCATAAAATTGATAACAAGGGGAGATTCGTGTTTATACATGGCCAATAGAATGGAACCACCTGCATTCTTGCTTTTATATACACTATTTGCACTATAGAGTATCTCATGCTTGGCCGCCTTCGCCGGCAGTAGGGCTCCATGCCCGATTATAGTTGCTGGGCATTTTATCAATGTGATGTCCCCAGATATAGACAGACTCTCCACGTCCTCTGGTCGGAAAGAACAAAGGGGAAACCTTACTATATAAAGCTTGTCATGAATTGGCGCTTATAGATGTCTGGCGACATTTGTATGGGAATAAGAGCTTTTTCGTGTTTATAGTCGGTCCTGCGAGGCAATGTCCCGGATTGACATAGCCTTCACTACCCCTGATTTCATAGAGTGGAATATATGAACCCTGCGGGGTCTCGGATCATTCTCATTTTGTTGGTGTTTAGGCAGATCAGTCCAACCCACAGATGCGGAATTTCAGGTTGAGCCCCCCCATTGGCTGAGTTTGATGAACAAGAGAATCTCCCGCGAGATAGTAGAATTCTGAAACTTTAATGTTGGTTCCTCTCATATACACTTCATGTGGGATGCACTTAAAGCATTCATTCAAGGTGTGTATGTGGGACAAATAAAGAGGAGAAAAGCCATATTTGCGAAAACGGAAAAACAATTAGAAGATGGGGTAGGGGAGCTAGAAAGGCAGATATTTAGGAATAAAACGAATTTAAAAAAAATGCAAGAACTAAATAAAGCTTGGGAAGATCATAAAAAATATCTTTTTAATAAGGGCCAACAGAGGATTTTCTTTAGTGGCCAGAAATACTTTTGCGAAGCCGGAAAACCGAGCCGGCTGCTCTCCTCCATAATCCAGAATCAGCAAAGTCAGAATAAAATACAAAGTATCAGAGCAAAAAATGGACGGATTCTGACTGATACTGGGGAAGTGGAGAGGGAATTCATTACATTCTTTCTCTGGGACTGGACACGGTATTATAACCCTGGTGGAGAATGAAAGGGCTCTTCTAAATGCCCCAATTCAATTAGGTGAGCTACACGCAGCCCTAGGCTCCATGCAGGGTAACTCCGTCCCCGGCTCAGACGGACTCCCATTTCAGATCTATAGGAGACACGGGGAGGTTCTCCTCCCGCTTCTCTTACGAGTCCTCAATGAGTCTTATTTAGCGGGCTCTCTTCCTAGCTCACTTTCGGAGGCCATTATTGTTCTTATTCCCAAAAAAGATAAAGACTTAAACGACCCAAATTCTTACCACCCAATATCTCTTGAAAACAGATTTTAAGATATGTACAAAAATATTCGCAATCTGACTGAAAAAAAGTGATAGGAAAATGAATCCACCCAGACCAAACTGGATTCATGCCCAATAGATAGGCCCACACTAATATTCATAGCGCTATAACTAATATTCAGGTGGGGGAGGCGAGGACCGCTCCATCCTGTCACTGGACGCCGCGAAGGCCTTTGACAAGGTGGAGCAGAACTTCCTTTGGAGGGGGATGTCTGAAATGAATGTGGGGAAAGAATTCACTCGCTGGATACAGCTATTGTATAATTCCCCTACTGCGTGAAGAAGTATTGCCGGGTCTTGCTCATCCCCATTTGGGCTTCAGCGAGGCACCAGGCAGGGATGCCCCCTCTCTCCTGTTCGCATTATTCCTGGAACCTCTTGCTTGATGAGACAGGATGAACGTATCTCTGGGTTCGGGATTAGAGGTCTTTATGCGGATGATATTCTTATTCATGTTATGAAGGTAATGAATGAGTTTGGTCGCCTTTCTGGTCTTGAGATTAACTGGGCAAAGTCTATCTCCCAATAGGACTTTGCAAAATAGAAAGAAGAATAGAGGAACACGGAGACGTGCTTGTGGCCACAGAGATAAATTACCTCGGGGTAAAGATCAGTGCCCCCGCAGGGGACTTTATCAAACTTAACCTCGCTCCGTTGGAGGATAAAATTAAAACAAAATCGGAGTCTGGCAGAAACTGGCGCTCGGGCAGCGGATAGAATAGCACTTATTAAAATGGCGCTGCTCCTCCAAATTCTATACATTCTATCTGCTTGCCCGATTTGGATCAATGATGCTTATTTTATCATATTGATGGGCTTTTCAATGACCTGATATGGGGCCATAAAAGAGTCCGAATTAGGCAGAGGTTCCTGTGGTTGGCAGAGGGGAGGAATATCAAGGTTACTATATGGCCGCACAAATCCAATGGTGCATGTGCAATACCGAATTAGAAACTATGAGGGGTCCCAGAGAGACAGCGGGGTACCTAGCTACCCGAGGGAAAAGTTACAATCGGTTTGGTATAAAATTAAAAAGGTGTTGGGGATCACACACGGTTTAAGGTTCACCCCACTTTGGCACAATTTTATTTTAAAGGAACTTTATTTTCTTAGTATTAAGAATAAGCATCTCGTAACGTAGTAGATAATAGCTTTACGGATTTCAGCTTTTAAAGGAAAGATGTGAAAACCTCTATATTACAGATTTATAGGCAAATTGGGGCTGGAGGGGGGGGGTCTGGATGTGTATATGTAGATTATACTGGGGGGGTGTCTGGATATGTAGATTATACTGGGGGGGGTCTGGATGTGTATATGTAGATTATATCGGGGGGGGGGGGTGTCTGGATGTGTATATGTAGATTATACCTGGGGGGGGGGGGGTGTCTGGATATGTGTATATGTAGATTATACTGGGGGGGTGTCTGGATGTGTATATGTAGATTATACTGGGGGGGTGTCTGGATGTGTATATGTAGATTATACTGGGGGGGTGTCTGGATGTGTATATGTAGATTATACTGGGGGGGGGGGGGGGTCTGGATGTGTATATGTAGATTATACCAGGGTGTGTGTGTGTGGGGGGGGGGTGTCTGGATGTGTATATGTAGATTATACTGGGGGGGTGTCTGGATATGTAGATTATACTGGGGGGGTCTGGATGTGTATATGTAGATTATACTGGGGGGGTCTGGATGTGTATATGTAGATTATACTGGGGGGGGGGGGTCTGGATGTGTATATGTAGATTATACCAGGGTGTGTGGGGGGGGGGGGGGGGGTGTCTGGATGTGTATATGTAGATTATATCCGGGGGGGGGGGGGGGGTGTCTGGATGTGTATATGTAGATTATACCTGGGGGGGGGGGGGGGTGTCTGGATATGTGTATATGTAGATTATACTGGGGGGGTGTCTGGATGTGTATATGTAGATTATACTGGGGGGGGTCTGGATGTGTATATGTAGATTATACTGGGGGGGGTCTGGATGTGTATATGTAGATTATACTGGGGGGGGTCTGGATGTGTATATGTAGATTATACTGGGGGGGGTCTGGATGTGTATATGTAGATTATACTGGGGGGGGTCTGGATGTGTATATGTAGATTATACTGGGGGGGGTCTGGATGTGTATATGTAGATTATACTGGGGGGGGGTGTCTGGATGTGTCTATGTAGATTATACTGGGGGGGGGGGGGTGTCTGGATGTGTATATGTAGATTATACTGGGGGGGGCGGTGTCTGGATGTGTATATGTAGATTATACTGGGGGGGGGGGTGTCTGGATGTGTATATGTAGATTATACTGGGGGGGTGTCTGGATATGTAGATTATACTGGGGGGGGTCTGGATGTGTATATGTAGATTATACTGGGGGGGTCTGGATGTGTATATGTAGATTATACTGGGGGGGGGGTCTGGATGTGTATATGTAGATTATACCAGGGTGTGTGGGGGGGGGTGTCTGGATGTGTATATGTAGATTATATCGGGGGGGGGGGGGGGTGTCTGGATGTGTATATGTAGATTATACCAGGGTGTGTGGGGGGGGGGGGTGTCTGGATGTGTATATGTAGATTATATCGGGGGGGGGGGGGGGTGTCTGGATGTGTATATGTAGATTATACCTGGGGGGGGGGGGGGGGTGTCTGGATATGTGTATATGTAGATTATACTGGGGGGGGGGTGTCTGGATGTGTATATGTAGATTATACTGGGGGGGGTCTGGATGTGTATATGTAGATTATACTGGGGGGGGGGGTCTGGATGTGTATATGTAGATTATACTGGGGGGGGGTGTCTGGATGTGTCTATGTAGATTATACTGGGGGGGGGGTGTCTGGATGTGTCTATGTAGATTATACTGGGGGGGGGGTGTCTGGATGTGTCTATGTAGATTATACTGGGGGGGGGGGTGTCTGGATGTGTCTATGTAGATTATACTGGGGGGGGCGGTGTCTGGATGTGTATATGTAGATTATACTGGGGGGGGGGGTGTCTGGATGTGTATATGTAGATTATACTGGGGGGGGGTGTCTGGATATGTGTCCATGTAGATTATACTGGGGGAGGGGGGTGTCTGGATATGTGTCTATGTAGATTATACTGGGGGGGGGTTCTGGATATGTGTCTATGTAGATTATACTGGGGGGGGGGTCTGGATATGTGTATATGTAGATTATACTGGGGGGGGGGGGTCTGGATATGTGTCTATGTAGATTATACCGGGGCGGGGGGTCTTTAGGATTTACATGTGTTATGGGGGCGTGCACATTGATGTTTTTCCCTGTCATGCTCAGGTATGGCAGCACGATGTGGGCGTGCTCGGGGTGGTGTTCTAAAGACGTACGCACGGCAGCGTCCTCTGCAGAGGATTGAACCTCAGAATTGGTTTTCTCTTGCGGATCAGCAGCATCTCTTCTCCAGCTCGTCCTCTCACCTTGAGTCTTCATGTGACGCCGTTTCCTGTGAAGACCCCGACTTTTCACCTAAGAGGTGAGCCATGAGCTGTTGCCCTGCGGGGGCAGGGTCGCGTGCCTGGTCACTAAGCAGTGAAACACTGTGTTCAGGCAGGGAAGCAGAGGCTGATCTAGCAGGGGGTGAAGGGAGAAGAGGAAAAGCAACGGCACATCATCACTGGTACACACGGGTCGGGGCAGCGCACATCACTGGTACACACGGGTCGGGGCAGCGCACATCATCGCTGGTACACACGGGCCGGGGCAGCGCACATCCTCACTGGTACACACGGGCCGGGGCAGCGCACATCATCACTGGTACACACGGGCCGGGGCAGCGCACATCATCACTGGTACACACGGGCCGGGGCAGCGCACATCATCGCTGGTACACACGGGCCGGGGCAGCGCACATCGCTGGTACACACGGGCCGGGGCAGCGCACATCATCGCTGGTACACACGGGTCGGGGCAGCGCACATCATCGCTGGTACACACGGGTCGGGGCAGCGCACATCATCGCTGGTACACACGGGCCGGGGCAGCGCACATCATCACTGGTACACACTGGCCGGGGCAGCGCACATCACTGGTACACACGGGCCGGGGCAGCGCACATCCTCGCTGGTACACACGGGCCGGGGCAGCGCACATCATCGCTGGTACACACGGGCCGGGGCAGCGCACATCATCGCTGGTACACACGGGCCGGGGCAGCGCACATCATCGCTGGTACACACGGGCCGGGGCAGCGCACATCATCGCTGGTACACACTGGCCGGGGCAGCGCACATCACTGGTACACACGGGCCGGGGCAGCGCACATCCTCGCTGGTACACACGGGCCGGGGCAGCGCACATCCTCGCTGGTACACACGGGCCGGGGCAGCGCACATCCTCGCTGGTACACACGGGCCGGGGCAGCGCACATCCTCGCTGGTACACACGGGCCGGGGCAGCGCACATCCTCGCTGGTACACACGGGCCGGGGCAGCGCACATCCTCGCTGGTACACACGGGCCGGGGCAGCGCACATCATCGCTGGTACACACGGGCCGGGGCAGCGCACATCATCGCTGGTACACACGGGCCGGGGCAGCGCACATCATCGCTGGTACACACGGGCCGGGGCAGCGCACATCATCGCTGGTACACACGGGCCGGGGCAGCGCACATCATCGCTGGTACACACGGGCCGGGGCAGCGCACATCATCGCTGGTACACACGGGCCGGGGCAGCGCACATCATCGCTGGTACACACGGGCCGGGGCAGCGCACATCATCGCTGGTGCACACGGGCCGGGGCAGCGCACATCATCGCTGGTACACACGGGCCGGGGCAGCGCACATCATCGCTGGTACACACGGGCCGGGGCAGCGCACATCATCGTTGGTACACACGGGCCGGGGCAGCGCACATCATCGTTGGTACACACGGGCCGGGGCAGCGCACTTCATCGCTGGCACACACGGGCCGGGGCAGCGCACATCATCGCTGGTACACACGGGCCGGGGCAGCGCACATCATCGCTGGTACACACGGGCCGGGGCAGCGCACATCCTCGCTGGTACACACGGGCCGGGCAGCGCACATCCTCGCTGGTACACACGGGCCGGGGCAGCGCACATCATCGCTGGTACACACGGGCCGGGGCAGCGCACATCATCGCTGGTACACACGGGCCGGGGCAGCGCACATCATCGCTGGTACACACGGGCCGGGGCAGCGCACATCATCGCTGGTACACACGGGCCGGGGCAGCGCACATCCTCGCTGGCACACACGGGCCGGGGCAGCGCACATCCTCGCTGGCACACACGGGCCGGGGCAGCGCACATCCTCGCTGGCACACACGGGCCGGGGCAGCGCACATCCTCGCTGGCACACACGGGCCGGGGCAGCGCACATCCTCGCTGGCACACACGGGCCGGGGCAGCGCACATCCTCTGCTGGCACACACGGGCCGGGGCAGCGCACATCCTTGCTGGCACACACGGGCCGGGGCAGCGCACATCCTCGCTGGCACACACGGGCCGGGGCAGCGCACATCATCGCTGGCACACACGGGCCGGGGCAGCGCACATCATCGCTGGCACACACGGGCCGGGGCAGCGCACATATTACACCCACCACTTTGTAGGCCTGGTTTTATGCTTCGCTCTGTCTTGTAGGAAGGTGAACCTGTCCCGTAGAAAAGGGAATCGGAGGCCAGAGAGACGGACGCTTCCCAAGAAAAAGAAATCTCTGCAGCCACCAAGGAAGAGCCAGAGGAAGGCGAGCTCCTCCACCCAGTCTAATAGTGGCGAGAAGGAGAACGATGAGTGGTGAGAATGGGCACAGTGCTTCCTTCTAGGGGCTAGGCTTTACTAAAGAGGGATTGAAACATTTCATTATGTCCTGACATAGGCTGCACTACTGAGGAAGACACAGGCTCTGCAGAAAGGGATCAAATCTCAGCACAGAATGAAGCTTCAAGTGCTGCTGATCCAGAAGAGGGTTTCTCACAGTTTCTGTTCAAGGGGATGGGGGAGTGCAACATTGTCCAGAATCAGGGTTACCTTCTCTGTTATAGGCCTCTGCCTGCAGTTACCTTCTCTGTTATAGGCCTCTGCCTGCAGTTACCTTCTCTGTTATAGGCCTCTGCCTGCAGTTACCTTCTCTGTTATAGGCCTCTGCCTGCAGTTACCTTCTCTGTTATAGGCCTCTGCCTGCAGTTACCTTCTCTGTTATAGGCCTCTGCCTGCAGTTACCTTCTCTGTTATAGGCCTCTGCCAGCTGCCTGCAGTTACCTTCTCTGTTATAGGCCTCTGCCAGCTGCCTGCAGTTACCTTCTCTGTTATAGGCCTCTGCCTGCAGTTACCTTCTCTGTTATAGGCCTCTGCCTGCAGTTACCTTCTCTGTTATAGGCCTCTGCCAGCTGCCTGCAGTTACCTTCTCTGTTATAGGCCTCTGCCTGCAGTTACCTTCTCTGTTATAGGCCTCTGCCTGCAGTTACCTTCTCTGTTATAGGCTTCTGCCCGCGGTTATTTTTCCTGTTATAGGCTGCCACCTATTATCTCCTGTGATTCTCTGCTTGCATCGTTGAACTCTGTACCAGCAGAAATGCAGACCATCTGGCGCGCAGCCCCTTGCCTGCCTTGCGCGCTGCCCCTCGCCTGCCTGCCAATTTTTATTTATTTTTTCTCTTTCTAACATTATGCTGAATGTCCAGGGTTAGAGAAACACAGGAACAGCACCACAGCTGTGCATGGGTTGCTTCTTCACATCGGATAGTGGCCGTGCTTGGTATTGCACCTCAGTCCCGTTTACTTGAAAGGAACTGAGCTGCCGAAAGGTCATGTGACTGATCGACGAGGCAGCGCTTGGCCACATCCAGCTGCTTATTGCCAGAGGCTCCATGAATCAGACCTAATACAGAGATCTCTACATTCATTGTTCTAATTGCTCATCCGGTCAGCTCGGGGGGTGGGGGGTGGGTGTCCTTTCTAAGGCAGCGCGCTCATTATCACAGCGTCTAACAAAACATATGACTGGTGGCAGTTGAGGATTTTGTTCACCTTTTTGGGGCAATTTTTTTATTAGTGCATTGTACTCATTATGAGTTAAAAATATATTTTTTGATTTGGTCTTTATTAAAATTATGGAGCCCTTTTCTCTGCACAGGGCCGAGATGCTCGAGTAGTAGGATTAGCATTCCCTCTCTTCTGTCAGGCAGTTGGCGCACGGCTTCTTATCTCTGCTCAGTAAAGCTCAGTCCTTCTCCGAGTTTGGTTCATGACCAATTAGTAATTTAGAGATGAGGTTTATTAGATGACTGCACACAGCTAGACAAACAGTTAAAGGGGTTATCCAAGACCTATAATGCTCCCCCATAGGCCCGGACCCCTCACACAGATGGTACTTGCCTCGTGTCGCTTCTGATGTCGGCGCTGCATCTTCCTGTCGTGCAGATAAAAACAACCAGAAACAGGTCGGGGGCTAGAGGGTACAACGACTCTGCCGATACAGGATCCCCCCCACCTGTTCTTGTGCAATGCTCTGCAGTCCCTTCCTCACAGCCAGCAGATGAGTACAGAGGAGAGAACTCCTCCGGTCTGTCAGCTGTGTCCTCAAGGTCAGGATGGAGGATCCTGTGCACAGCATTTGTCTTTTGTCTCCTCACTGCCGGGGGAGGGGAAGCCCTGCAGCTGCTCAGTACCCAAGTCTGTGCTGCTGATGGTAGAGGGGATTTAAATCTGCTGACGCCTCCAGTGGGAGCTGAGACACGGGGCAGACAGCAGATCGGGCAGTGCAGGAGGCATGGCCTGTTGCTCCATCTAGCACAGCCTTCACAGATGTTGGCCTACTCCCTCACAGGTCAAGTGACGCTCAGCTACCTAGAAGGACAGGGCCACTGCAGATGAAGGAAGTGGATTGAAAACCCCCTTAAAATTGCTTCGATAGAAACGTACAAAGACCAAAAAAACAACAACCCCTTTAACCCCTCCTACTGCTTGTGAGGACCCCTTATAACGCTGTTTCAGACTCTTTTAGCAAGAAAGATGTTAACACAAAGCAGCGACTGTGAAGCTGGAGGACTCTACACTAATTGACTGATGCAGATATCCCTGTCCCTCCTCCCCTCTGGTCGCTGTGTGTGGGAAGCTCTCCTCCTCCATGCAGGTACTTCTCTGGTCGCTGTGTGTGGGAAGCTCTCCTCCTCCTCCATGCAGGTACCCCTCTGGTCGCTGTGTGTGGGAAGCTCTCCTCCTCCATGCAGGTACTCCTCTGGTCTCTGTGTGTGGGAAGCTCTCCTCCTCCATGCAGGTACTCCTCTGGTCGCTGTGTGTGGGAACCTCTCCTCCTCCATGCAGGTACTTCTCTGGTCGCTGTGTGTGGGAAGCTCTCCACCTCCATGCAGGTACTTCTCTGGTCGCTGTGTGTGGGAACCTCTCCTCCTCCATGCAGGTACTCCTCTGGTCTCTGTGTGTGGGAAGCTCTCCTCCTCCATGCAGGTACTTCTCTGGTCTCTGTGTGTGGGAAGCTCTCCTCCTCCATGCAGGTACTTCTCTGGTCGCTGTGTGTGGGAAGCTCTCCTCCTCCATGCAGGTACTTCTCTGGTCTCTGTGTGTGGGAAGCTCTCCTCCTCCATGCAGGTACTCCTCTGGTCGCTGTGTGTGGGAAGCTCTCCTCCTCCATGCAGGTACCTCTCTGGTCGCTGTGTGTGGGAAGCTCTCCTCCTCCATGCAGGTACTCCTCTGGTCGCTGTGTGTGGGAAGCTCTCCTCCTCCATGCAGGTACTTCTCTGGTCGCTGTGTGTGGGAAGCTCTCCTCCTCCATGCAGGTACTCCTCTGGTCGCTGTGTGTGGGAAGCTCTCCTCCTCCATGCAGGTACTTCTCTGGTCGCTGTGTGTGGGAAGCTCTCCTCCTCCATGCAGGTACTCCTCTGGTCGCTGTGTGTGGGAAGCTCTCCTCATCTTCCTCAATGCAGATGCCCCTCTGGCCACTGTCTGTGGGAAGGTCTCCTCCTCCTCCTCCTCCTCCTCCTCCTCCTCCTCCATGCGGATAACCCTCTGGTCGCGCTGTATGGGAAGCTCTCCTCCATGCGTACACCCCTGTGGTCGCTGTGTGTGGGAAGCTCTCCTCCTCCATGCAGATTCTCCTCTGGTCGCTGTGTGTGAAAGGGTCTCCTCTTCCTACATGCAGATACCCCTCTGGTCACTGTTCATGGAAAGCTCTCTTCCTCCCTCCTCCTCCATGCAGATACTCCTTTGGTCGCTGTGTTTAGGAAGCTCTTCTCCCTGCAGATACTCCTCTGGTCGCTGTGTGTGGGAAGCTCTCCTCCTCCATGCAGGTACTCCTCTGGTCACTGTGCGTGAGAAGCTCTCGTACTCCTCTGGTCACTGTGTGTGGGAAGCTCTCCTCCTCCATGCAGGTACCCCTCTGGTCACTGTGTGTGGGAAGCTCTCCTCCTCCTCCATGCAGGTACTCCTCTGGTCGCTGTGTGTGGGAAGCTCTCCTCATCTTCCTCAATGCAGATGCCCCTCTGGTCACTGTGTGTGAGAAGCTCTCGTACTCCTCTGGTCACTGTGTGTGGGAAGCTCTCCTCCTCCATGCAGGTACCCCTCTGGTCACTGTGTGTGGGAAGCTCTCCTCCTCCTCCATGCAGGTACTTCTCTGGTCTCTGTGTGGGAAGCTCTCCTCCTCAATGCAGGTACTCCTCTGGTCGCTGTGTGTGGGAAGCTCTCCTCATCTTCCTCAATGCAGATGCCCCTCTGGTCGCTGTGTGTGGGAAGCTATCCTCATCTTCCTCAATGCAGATGCCCCTCTGGCCACTGTCTGTGGGAAGGTCTACTCCTCCATGCAGATAACCTTCTGGTCGCTCTGTATGGGAAGCTCTCCTCCATGCGTACACCCCTGTGGTCGCTGTGTGTGGGAAGCTCTCCTCCTCCATGCAGATTCTCCTCTGGTCGCTGTGTGTGAAAGGGTCTCCTCTTCCTACATGCAGATACCCCTCCGGTCACTCTGCATGGAAAGCTCTCTTCCTCCCTCCTCCTCCATGCAGATACTCATTTGGTCGCTGTGTTTAGGAAGCTCTTCTCCCTGCAGATACTCCTCTGGTCGCTGTGTGTGGGAAGCTCTCCTCCTCCATGCAGGTACCCCTCCCGTCACTGTGTGTGAGAAGCTCTCCTCCATGCAGATACTCCTCTGGTCGCTGTGTGTGAGAAGCTCTCCTCCTCCATGCAGATACTCTGGTCGCTGTGTGTAGGAAGCTCTACTCCTCCTCCATGCTGTAGCCGCTGTGTGAGGAGTGAAACATGACTTTGTGTATTAGGCTCTAGGAATTCCATGCTGCAATGAAAACCCTGAAGTCCTAGAGATAACCGTGTGCTGCAACAGGCTTTATTTAAGGGGTCTGCTAGCATGTTTGCTAATACTATAGATCAGAGTAGGATACACAGATGATACTGAGCATGCGCTAGTGTTGTCATATTCAGCTCTATGGAGATGCAACCTTGCCATCCTCAGTGTGAAATGACTAGATGGAACAGTGCAAGCACGGCCACCGCTGAAGTTCAGCAGTGGCCATAACCATTGACCTGTAGGTATACGAGAAGGGGAATCCTGGGTGGAGAGGGCAGAATATGCTGAAATCTTTACTAGATGGGAATACCCCTTTTAAAGGAGCTGTGCGCTGTAATGATCTCCAGGATAGCTTATCAATATCAGATCGGGAGGGTCCAACCCCCGGCACCTTTGCTGGTGTTTGAAGGGCTTGTGGCCTATTCTCTTCAGTGTTTACCTGCATGCTGTGTCCCTTGCAGGGTAATTACAACAGCTATAAATACCTTGCACCGCCGCTGCCACAAAGGATGCACTACAACCCTTCAAACAACTGATTGGCGGGGTTACAAGAAGTCGGCTATCGATGACCCTTACGGAGGATACAGTAGGTCATCAATATAATTACAGTTCACAACCCCTTTGAAAGCTGCTCATCCATTCCAGGGAATAAGTGTCGTTTATCCTCCATCCAAAGAAAGATCAAGACATCCTGGGTCTCCAGCCTCAGAGGCCACAGCAGTCATTACAGAGGCTCAGAGAATCTGACAGTGGACCTTCTAAGACTACCAAAGATAGACCCAGTGGTACCTGGGAGGCAGCTCAATGCACAGAGCTCTTAACATGAAGCCCGCCTCTTGGGCACTTACAGGAGCAGAAATTGCCAGAATAAAATTTTATATTCGCACTTCTCCACAAAAAGTATTTGTCCTGCTCTCCTCAGCCCCTAGCTAGTGCCGTCAGCATTTCATTGCATGGTCAAAACAGCTGACAGATTCCCTTTAAGGCAGTTGAAAGATTAACCACCATCCTTGTGGAAACTGTTCATACTTCAGACTTGGTGTACCTGAGTTTTCATAATGGCTGTGCTTTGTACAATCATGACAGTGGAGTAGCAGTTATGTTTAGGCTTCCCTAAAGTCTCTTTCAGCTATATTGTTCCCTGTTTCCGCTGCACAGCGAGATGCATTTCTCTCACAAGAAGGGGGTGTCTCCCTGCTCTTGAATGTGCTAGTACTGTATACAGCTTCACTACCCTTCCTACGCTCTGTTTTCCTCTAGGGATCTTAGAAAGCTGATAAGAAGGGATAAATCACACAGACACCAATGGTTCTTAACTGTCTTGAAACTGAAATCTTGGAGTATTCTAGATATTTACTCCAGTATGAGGGAAATAATAAAGGGTTAACCTCCTGTTCCTGCGGAGATCTACAGGGTGACTTGTGTGGTTCTCTCGAGATGGAGGCTTGGAAATCCAGTGTCCTACAGTATTAATTCCTAGTTTTTGTATTTTTATTTTAGGCTCCATCCATCGTCACCAGTTGTCGTTTCAACACCTTTTAAGTTTGTGACCCTTCGTCGTAAAGCCTCAGGTCTTGGGGTCACCATGAAGCCTTTGAGCAGTAAACGGAGAAAGCAAGCGGTAAGTTGACTTGCTGGTCATAGTGATGGACTGCACTGTACTAGGATGGGGATTGTTCCTGGAGATGGTGGGTCCACCTGGTTGGAATGTTGACCTGATGATGATGTGAAGATGTTTCTTGAGATGTTGGTGTCGAATAATCTGGGATGCGGGCTTATGTATGACTACAGCATGGCAGATACAAGGTCATTCTTTCAGCTGGGCCGTGCCGCATGAATCAGGTAAAAACTGGACAGCAATTGGTTTTAGTCATGGCTGATAATGTCACCAGGGTTTCGGAAGTTGGATCGGAAGTACATATGGAGTGGACAGCTGTAGGGGAAATGGCATTTAAATCCCTTGACTGAGGATGATGGGGCCACATGTGAAGCAGTTTGTTGAGGATGATGGGGGGGGGGGGCACATGTGAAGCAGTTTGTTGAGGATGATCGGGGGGCCACATGTGAAGCAGTATGTTGAGGGTGATGGGGGGGGGCCCACATGTGAAGCAGTATGTTGAGGATGATGGGGGGGGGGGCACATGTGAAGCAGTTTGTTGAGGATGATGGGGGGGGCCACATGTGAAGCAGTTTGTTGAGGATGATGGGGGGCCCACATGTGAAGTAGTATGTTGAGGATGATGGGGGGGGCCACATGTGAAGCAGTTTGTTGAGGATGATGGGGGGGGCACATGTGAAGCAGTTTGTTGAGGATGATGGGGGGGGGCCACATGTGAAGCAGTTTGTTGAGGATGATGGGGGGCCCACATGTGAAGTAGTATGTTGAGGATGATGGGGGGGGCCACATGTGAAGCAGTTTGTTGAGGATGATGGGGGGGGGGGGCCACATGTGAAGCAGTTTGTTGAGGATGATGGGGGGGGGCCACATGTGAAGCAGTTTGTTGAGGATGATGGGGGGGGGCCACATGTGAAGCAGTTTGTTGAGGATGATGGGGGGCCCACATGTGAAGTAGTATGTTGAGGATGATGGGGGGGGGCCACATGTGAAGCAGTATGTTGAGGATGATGGGGGGGCCACATGTGAAGCAGTATGTTGAGGATGATGGGGGGGGGCACATATGAAGCAGTATGTTGAGGATGATGGGGGGGGCCACATGTGAAGCAGTTTGTTGAGGATGATGGGGGGGCCACATGTGAAGCAGTATGTTGAGGGTGATAGGGGGGGGGGGGCCCACATGTGAAGCAGTATGTTGAGGATGATGGGGGGGGCACATGTGAAGCAGTTTGTTGAGGATGATGGGGGGGGCCACATGTGAAGCAGTTTGTTGAGGATGATGGGGGGCCCACATGTGAAGTAGTATGTTGAGGATGATGGGGGGGGGCACATGTGAAGCAGTTTGTTGAGGATGATGGGGGGGGGGGCCACATGTGAAGCAGTTTGTTGAGGATGATGGGGGGGGGGCACATGTGAATCAGTATGTTGAGGATGATGGGGGGGGCCACATGTGAAGCAGTTTGTTGAGGATGATGGGGGGGGGGCCACATGTGAAGCAGTATGTTGAGGATGATGGGGGGGGGGCACATGTGAAGCAGTTTGTTGAGGATGATGGGGGGGGGCACATGTGAAGCAGTATGTTGAGGATGATGGGGGGGCCACATGTGAAGCAGTATGTTGAGGATGATGGGGGGGGGCCACATGTGAAGCAGTTTGTTGAGGATGATGGGGGGGGGGCACATGTGAAGCAGTATGTTGAGGATGATAGGGGGGGGGGCCACATGTGAAGCAGTTTGTTGAGGATGATGGGGGGGGGCACATGTGAAGCAGTTTGTTGAGGATGATGGGGGGGCACATGTGAAGCAGTATGATGGGGGGGGGGGGGCACATGTGAAGCAGTATGTTGAGGATGATGGGGGGGGGGGGCACATGTGAAGCAGTTTGTTGAGGATGATGGGGGGGCCACATGTGAAGCAGTATGTTGAGGATGATGGGGGGGCCACATGTGAAGCAGTATGTTGAGGATGATGGGGGGACACATGTGAAGCAGTATGTTGAGGATGATAGGGGGGGGCCACATGTGAAGCAGTATGTTGAGGATGATGGGGGGGCACATGTGAAGCAGTATGTTGAGGATGATGTGGGGGGGCCACATGTGAAGCAGTATGTTGAGGATGATAGGGGGGCCACATGTGAAGCAGTATGTTGAGGATGACGGGGGGGGGGGCCACATGTGAAGCAGTTTGTTGAGGATGATGGGGGGGGGGCACATGTGAAGCAGTTTGTTGAGGATGATGGGGGGGGGGCACATGTGAAGCAGTATGTTGAGGATGATGGGGGTGGCCACATGTGAAGCAGTATGATGGGGGGGGGGCACATGTGAAGCAGTATGATGGGGGGGGGCACATGTGAAGCAGTATGATGATGGGGGGGCCACATGTGAAGCAGTATGTTGAGGATGATGGGGGTGGCCACATGTGAAGCAGTATGATGATGGGGGGGCCACATGTGAAGCAGTATGTTGAGGATGATGGGGGGGGCACATGTGAAGCAGTATGTTGAGGATGATGGGGGGGGCACATGTGAAGCAGTATGTTGAGGATGATGTGGGGGGGCCACATGTGAAGCAGTATGTTGAGGATGATAGGGGGGCCACATGTGAAGCAGTATGTTGAGGATGACGGGGGGGGGCCACATGTGAAGCAGTTTGTTGAGGATGATGGGGGGGGGCACATGTGAAGCAGTTTGTTGAGGATGATGGGGGGGGGGGGCACATGTGAAGCAGTTTGTTGAGGATGATGGGGGGGGGGCACATGTGAAGCAGTATGATGATGGGGGGGGCCACATGTGAAGCAGTATGTTGAGGATGATGGGGGTGGCCACATGTGAAGCAGTATGATGGGGGGGGGCACATGTGAAGCAGTATGATGATGGGGGGGCCACATGTGAAGCAGTATGTTGAGGATGATAGGGGGGGCCACATGTGAAGCAGTTTGTTGAGGATGGGGGGGCGGGGGGGCCACATGTGAAGGGTTTTATTACGTTGGTGTGAAGTTAGTGACTGATGAGGACTTCACATTGTGATCTTCCTACCTTTTTGTGCAGCGTCCCTTGCTGTCTCCGGACTCGTTATGTGACTTTAAAGCTGATGGTCTGAGGAAGAAGAGGAGGATGTGCACAGATGTCACCAATCTCCTGAGCTCCTCGGTCGAGGCTCTGCACAGTCCACTTCAGAAGCCACCCCTTCTCTCCAGCACACCCTCTGTGATGCTGACCGCTGTGCCCAGGACGGGAAAGGCCTTTGTTAGACAACTGGCTTTGTCTGAACCCCTGGAGGACAGCATAGTCATCTGTAGTGCAGACTCTGAGTCCTCCCCTCATACGAATAAGCCACAAAGTGAAGTCATTATCTCGCATGAAGAGAGAGGTAACGTGTCTCGGACGTCTGGTGAAGAACGCAGGAAAAACGCAATGGAGTTTAAAACTCCCCGAGCTGACTCCTTAGAGAAGGAAAGTTTTGGGTCTGGGGTGAAACGCCTGATCATTAAAACGAGCAGTGACAGAAAGCTGCCGTCTGTTTGTCTTCTGTCTCCTGTCCTGGTATCCTCTCCTGAGTCGCAGTCTGTTGTCTTCATTGATGAGGGGAAGTTGAAGTCTGGTTTCCAGGAACATAACGATGATGTCTTAGACCCCAGTGCTGAACTGTTCTCAAGTGATTTCACATCAGACAACGAGGGGACTGCTCCGGCCCACCAGGTGAATCAGAAAACGAAGCCTCAGCCGCACTGCAGCAGCAACTCCACGCTCCAAGAAAACAAGGTTCTGGTCAGCAGACGTTCTTCCTGGTACTTTAGTAGATTTTCTCCAAACAAGTGGAAATATTTCAGAAGAAAACATTTTCAGCCATTTGTTAGATTAAATTCCCAGATTGTGACACAGTATTTTCAGCAGAGGAGAAAAGATCGGAATAAGAGCAGTGACATTCATCCCGATGTATTGGTGGACACGAATGGCGTTACTGCGCTGGTGATGGAGCGGTGTCAGAGCAGGAGGCAGCCCGTGGTGAGTCTAGACTCTGCTGCAGTCTCTAAGTATCTTCTGAAGAAGGATGAGGCATCCAAGGAGCTGGAGAACACGGGTACTCTTCCCAGGAATAAAGAGTCTGCAGTGCTGGCCCTCGGCTGCCGCTCCCCCATTTCCAAGACTATTAAGACTCCCCAGGTCACGACCTCTGTGCTGAAGACAAAGATGCAGAACTCTGTGGCTCCACAGACCATAGGCACCGGCAGGAAGGTTTGCATCAGTGGCTTCAGTGCCAAGAGATGGGGCACGCTGAGGAAAAAAACAGCCACCAAAACCCAGCAGCAGCTCTGCTTCCAGGACCGGTCGAGAGAGGTGAGCTCTTGATATGTCTTGTGTGAATCGTGTCACCCAGCAGTGGGTCATATGAGGGTTGTGGGGTCTGCTTCTTTTTATGTATGAATCCTCACCATTGTCCCCTGGTTTCTCTTCTTCAGGATCTCGGTGTTGGTGACACACACTCCTCTTCTCTGCTGTTCTCCTCTTCTCTGTTGACGTCGTCGTTCTTGAACTCTACGGCTGTCATGAACCTCAATTTATCTACAGAATCCCTGACTGCTCGAGACCCTCAGAAAGATCATCAGCGCTGGGCACGACTCCGTGCAGCTCTGTCCCTCCACAGAAGGAAGAAAGGTCAGGAGCTTGTCTAAGAGGATGGGTCAGGGCCCAGAAGGGTCAGCCATGTGTCCGGCACTGAGCTGCCTCCTCCTGCTCCACCTCTTTTGTGTCTTGAACCCTTTACTAGTAAACCCATATACCACCTTTCATGTCCCCCCTAATGCCTGGGCATCTTATATACACTGACGAGCAGAAGGGTAACAATGTCTTGCACTGACTTTCAGGCTCCATCTCTCACCATCCACTACAGCTTCGGATGTGAGACTCCCATCATTTTATGCGCAATCATCTTGGCATCTCACACATACATTGAACTTGCAGCTATTTAGCATCAGATTAGTTCTGCAGATTCTTCTCATGTAACTGCGTTGTTACTGTTTTGCCCGTCAGTGTAACTGCATTGTTACTGTTTTGCTCGTCAGTGTAACTGCATTGTTACTGTTTTGCTCGTCAGTGTAACTGCATTGTTACTGTTTTGCTCGTCAGTGTAACTGCATTGTTACTGTTTTGCTCCTGGTATTGAATACTCTCTTCTTCTATACTACAAATTACAACCTGTTCTCACATCCTCTAATAGCTCAGTGTGTAATTAGGTTAATTCCCAATTGAAAGGTCACTGGTTCAAATCCAGGAGCCGCCATGAAGATTTCCCAATAGAAGAGAAACCGCTTCATCCAGCTCATCGATAGCGGTATCTCGGCCAAGAAAATTGAGCGCCATAACAGTAGGAAGAATACGAAATGGAGTCCAAGAGGTGGATGTCCAGGCAAAATATCGGAGTCAACAAGTCGGCTCATCGCAAGGTCTATCAGTTGTGACACGCCAAACACGGCAGTGGAGGCGGCTCGTATGCTTCGTGATAGTGAGACCACAGACGTCTATGCAACATGCAATACACAAGTCTGGAATGGCCCGAATAAAGGTCAAGAAGTCTCAACTTCAATTCCCAGAAGCTTTGTCTCAAGTTTTCAAAAAAGTCTGAACAGTAGAAGATTGGAAGCGGGTGATTTGGAGTGATGCAACGAAGGTCAATAGACTCTGATGGGTAGAGATGGGTCTGGAAGAAACGAGGGAAAAGAGGATAACGGATCAAGAAATTGAAGGAACTGCCAAGTCCAGTGGAGGAAGCCTGAAGATATGGGGTTGTTTCATACTTGACCAGGATCGATGCTGAGCTACAGTGAGTATCCTACAAGACAAGTTACCTCCTACACTCGAGTACTATGGGTATGAAAAGGGGGACACAGTGTTCCAGCAGGGGAACTACCCAAAGCATACGTTGAGATTGGGGAAGAAATGGTTCAATGAGAATGAAGTAGAGGTGCTGGATTGGCCCCCACTGACCTCAACCCAATCCAACACTTGAGGTGAAGAAAAAGCTGTATTTGTACCCAAGTGAGTCGACCAGTATGGAGCAACATTGGGAACGTGCAGAAGAGACCTGGAGGCAGATTTCGGTGGAGACATGATTGAATCTGATGGCTAGCCTGCCCAGAAGGACTCAGGCCGTGCTGGAAACCAAAGGGGGATTTACTAACTACTATATTAGGAGCAAAACAGTAACAATGCAGTCACATGACTAATCATAAGCTAAATAGCTGCAGGTCCAATGTATGTGTGAGACAGCCGAGAGGATGGTCTATAGGATGATGGGAGTCTCACCTTGTAAGCTGTAGTGGATGGGGAGATATGGAGCCTGGAAGTCAGAAGTTCAGAACATTGTTACCTTTCTGCTCGTCAGTGTAGGTCATACTTACTCTGCTCCCCGGCACCCACATCGCCCCATAACCCCGCACGGCCGCTGCTGCATCTTCACTCCGCGCAGATCAAAACATCTGGCGACAGGTTGGCAGCCAATGGCAAGCCAAGGTGGGGACAAGTCTCCCTAGCATCTCCGTGACGTTAGGGTTGCTTGTCCCGATGGTTGCCTGTTATTGGCTGCCCCCCTCCCCGTGCCTGGATGTTTTGATCTGTGCGACGGGGAGATGCAGCGGCGGCCGTGCCAACATCAGGAGTGATGTGGGTGCCGGGGAGCGAGGCAAGTATGATCTGTGTGAGGGGCCCGGGCGTTAGGGGGGGGCCATTATAGGGCAGCTGGTTTGTTTTGACTGGGTCTTTGTGGTAAATTGGTCTCTGATGCATGGTCTCCTCATTCTGCTGCCATGCTGGAGGCGAGCCGGGCTTCCCTCGTCTTTAACCCTTTATTTGCTGTGGAGTTACTCTGATGGGTGTAAAATAAAGCATAGGTTACTTTCACACTCGCGTTTTGTGTGGGTCCGTCATGGATCTGCACAGACGGATCCGTTCAGACAATACTACCGCCTGCATCTATTCAGAACGGATCCGTTTGTGTTATCTGTAACATAGCCAAGATGGATCCGTCTTGAACACCATTGACAGTCAATGGAGGATGGATCAGTTTTCACTGACACATTGACTTGCATTGTGTGCCAGGACGGATCCGTTTGGCTCAGTTTCGTCAGGCGGACACCAAAACGCTGCGAGCAGCCTCGAGCGGCATGGAGGCTAACTGATGCATTCTGAGCAGATCCTTTTCCATTTAGAATGCAAAGTGATCCGTTTTGGACCGCTGATCCCTGAACGGATCTCACAAACGGAAAGCCAAAACGCCAGTGTGAGAGTAGCCTTAGCTTGCTACCGTTACTTGACTTGTGATTGCTGCTTCTCTGCCTTTCCCTTTCCTTCATTGTGTCCATCTGTCTCGTCCCCTCAGTTGAAGCTGGATCTCCTTCCAGTTGTCTGGCGGAGAGAAGAAGCGGAGGAAGGATGCTGATGAGCCCCCAGAACTCGTCTCTGGTAATCTTGTCTCTGGTTCCCTGATGTACTTCACATGCCGTCTGTTCATTCAGTTGTATGAATCCGCGATTTGTTGTGGAGTTCCGGAGTGTTAGGTGCACCCCTTGGACCTCACGTGCATCTTCTGTCTGTCCTCAGCTCCTGCTGTCGCCCTTCCAGTCATCTCTCTGCACACACGAGCTCACAGATGCTGAGAAGGTGCTTGCCGAATGTCAGCAGGACGAGCCCATCCCCTTCTATCGGTGCCTCACCCGGGATCAGCTCCGTTGCTGTCAGAAAGTGGGGGAAGGGGTGTACGGTGAAGTGTTCCGGACCCAGCGAGGGGAGCAGCATGTGGCCCTGAAGGTGAGTAATAGTGGACAGAGTATTGGGCTGTAATGTCAACTGTCACTGGGGCCGTCTGTGGGGATTGCTGCTCTGTAGGCATGGCGTTGGGCCGTCTGTGGGGATTGCTGCTCTGTAGGCATGGCGTTGGGCCGTCTGTGGGGATTGCTGCTCTGTAGGCATGGCGTTGGGCCGTCTGTGGGGATTGCTGCTCTGTAGGCGTGGCGTTGGGCCGTCTGTGGGGATTGCTGCTCTGTAGGCGTGGCGTTGGGCCGTCTGTGGGGATTGCTGCTCTGTAGGCATGGCGTTGGGCCGTCTGTGGGGATTGCTGCTCTGTAGGCGTGGCGTTGGGCCGTCTGTAGGGATTGCTGCTCTGTAGGCGTGGCGTTGGGCCGTCTGTGGGGATTGCTGCTCTGTAGGCGTGGCGTTGGGCCGTCTGTGGGGATTGCTGCTCTGTAGGCGTGGCGTTGGGCCGTCTGTGGGGATTGCTGCTCTGTAGGCGTGGCGTTGGGCCGTCTGTGGGGATTGCTGCTCTGTAGGCGTGGCGTTGGGCCGTCTGTGGGGATTGCTGCTCTGTAGGCGTGGCGTTGGGCCGTCTGTGGGGATTGCTGCTCTGTAGGCGTGGCGTTGGGCCGTCTGTGGGGATTGCTGCTCTGTAGGCGTGGCGTTGGGCCGTCTGTGGGGATTGCTGCTCTGTAGGCGTGGCGTTAACTTGTGGTTCGTGGCCTTAGTTTGGCCACACAGGGATTTGTCTCTCACTGGAATACATTGAATGACACTAACCTTAAACTTGTGGAAGCCTTATGCCGCCAACCATAACGATAAACTCTTCTCACAGGTCATCCCCATAGAAGGTTCCCAGAAGGTTAATGGGGAGCATCAGAAGAGTTTTGCAGAAATTCTCCCAGAAATCATAATTTCCAAGTGAGTAGAAAATATGTGCCCGGATTCGGTTCTAGTGTGTGTTCCACCTTCATACATCTTGGGGTTAGGAGGGGTTCTGTGTGGCCCTAGGATTATACATGTGTGCCAGTGCCAAGGGGTTCCTATGTCTGCAGGTTCAAGGTGGCCGGTATGTTGTACTATTCACTGCTCGCCCTTTATGTATAGGCCTCCTAAAATCTAATGTCCGACTCCCCTGGGCTGGACATAGATACAGAAAGTGACAGATGTGTTTATCTGGTCACACGTATGGACCCCCAGTGCTCAGGACCCCACAATAGGAAACGGACAACTATGGGAGACACAGGAGGAACAACAATACTCAACTAGAACCCATGATAAACCCCTGAAGGGTCTATAGATGGAGGGGTCAGAAGTGGAGACCCGAGGGTAACATAGATCCCATTATATCTGCTGTGCATCAAATATACATCGGTCATAGCATCTTATAGCAGCCACACATGGACCTGGACTAAAGAAACCAGGGAGTCTTCATAGAACATCATCTGTCCAGTTGCTGGTGTCATTGGCCTCCACAGCAAAGCAGCGACTCAGACCTGTACACAAGACTACATGTCAATGTTTGAGGGGACACAATATAAAGGTCCTGACCAGAACCCAGTAGAAAAGTGGCTGCCAGACAGTGGTCCAGAACAGATCTACATGTGAATGTCTGAGGAGACCCCATTTAAAGGTCCTGACCAGAACCCTATAGAAAAGCTGCTTTAAAGGGGTATTCCGGTAAAGTAACCTTATTTTTGAAAAACGACATTAAGGCTGGGCTCCAGATGGCGACCAAAACAGTCACCAATGCGCCTTAAAATTTGCAGATGTCTTGTCGCCATTTGCGACTGTACCGCCGCGCAGCCTACGGTCTCTTCACTAGCACGCTGCACAGTGGAGAAGGAAGGAGCGACTCCCTCTCCACTGTGACGCGACCGCCACTGCCACCAATGGGGAGATAGCAGGGGGGAGCTGTGGCCACTGCGCCACCAATGAATGTAAAACATATTAAAACAAGTGTCGGCAGCGGTATCACAGACCGGGCACCCGGTCTCAATAACCGGGCATGCGATGTGTGGCAATTAACCCCTCAGGTGCCACATCTGAAGGGTTAATTCCCGCGGATCACATGCCCTGTTATTGAGGCCGGGTCTGTGATACCGCTGCAGATACTTGAGTTAAAGAGGACCTTTCATGGGTTTAAAAAATATGAACTAAGTAGCAGGCTTCATAGAGTGGCGCCCAGGGATCTAAGTGCCCTTACTATTATTCCTGGGCGCCGCTCCGTTCGCCCGCTGTGGCCCCCGGTATTTTCAACCTTCAGAACAAGGAGGAGGAGACGCGCCACCTAATCTCGGAGGGAGGCGTAGCGGCATGACGTAAGTGATGTGCGTGCTGCGGTCCCCCCCGCCCCCAACGCCGGTTCTAGCTACAGCCCCTGATGCATCGCTGACATGCTGTCCTTGACGAGCTGCAGAGCCGTGTGAACCCTCGTTGAGACGCCGTACCTGCCGAGTCCCCCGTCTGCCGGATGAACTGTAATCCACATAGGGTGCTGTCGCTCTGCCAAGCCTCCTAGGTTGGAGGCCGGTGCTGGCTATGTGCCGCACTGAGAGCGGCCCCTCCGTCAGTTTATGTGTGCCTGGAGGCTTAGTCCGCCTGAGACTGGGAGCGGATGCTCCATCTTTTTGCTGCCTTACCTGCCTAGCTCTTTGTCTGCCCTGAGCCGCACTGAGCGCGGATGCGTCTCTCTTTTTCTTTATTTTCATTTTTGTATCTGCTGTCCTATCTGCCGAGTTGCCCTGACGCTCTGGGGGCCACCCAATGGTGAAGTGTTGCCCTGGGTGCCATACTGATTCGGTCCTGTTTTGCCGCAAGACGCTGTCCCATCATCCCTCCGACCCCCGAATCTCTGAACCCCAGGCGGCTGCACCGGTCCACTACTCAGTGGGTAGGCGACTGCCGTGAAACAACGCAGATGGGCCGCGCTGAAGACACCCGGACTACTCCACGTTGAAAAGTTATCCAGGATCTGGGAAAACCATGAGACTGAGGAACACAAGACCCCTGTTTTATTTGTCTGTATTATAAGACATATGCTGGCTTAGAAATACAGGGATTCACGTACCTTTGTATAATACAAAGTTTAAAAGTAACTCCGTAACAGGAGAAAAGGAGGGGAGGGGGAAAAAAAAATCAAAGCACCTAAACTACTAAATAGAAAGTCGGTGGGAAGTTCTTCACCAAAAGGCGGTACAGCTCGGAACACCATGACGCAGCTAGATAATGATCTCCAATCTCCACCCCCACTAAGTAAGACGAGGAGCAATCGGAAACGGCTATTGCAGATGGAGGACTGTGACCATACTTAAGATCTGCTAAACAGGGCATCAGAAGCAGACAACCAGATGGGCAATATAGATCTTAAACTAGCGGGCATACTGGAGGCAGTCAATCCAACTAACCAATCATTAAGCACCCTGACAACCACGGTGGCATCTCAGTAATCCGAGACGACTTAAATAAAATGAGGCAACGCATAAGAGTGCGAAATGCAGATTATAGAACTGCAAAAAGATACCAATCGGATAAAAAAAGGATTGAAATAGTAGAGACTGATAATAAGGCATTGAAGGAAAAAATGGCAGATCTGGAGGACAGGTCCCGGAGAAATAATCTCAAATTAGTGGGCTTCCCGGAAGGAGTAGAAAGAGACGACCCAACAGGTTTCATTCAAAAGTGGTTATCAGACAACGTGACATCCGCAGAAGCCGCCCCATCACATACAGTGGAGAGAGCGCAGCGCATCCCAATAAGAAAACCACCACCAGGGTCAGCGCCAAGACCACTGTTGGTTAAAATGGTTTCCTCAAGAGACCAGGAGGACATCCTCAGGTGGAAACGAGAGATACAGACGGTGAAATATAATGACGCCAACATAGACATATACCCGGACTTTTCCAAAGTTACGCAAGACAAAAGAAGAGAATATAAAGATGTAAAGAAGAGACTGATACAAGCCCAACTAAAATACTCCATGATGTATCCCGCGAAATTACGGGTTATCTATAAAGAAACGGTTCAATTATTTTCTAATCCAAGCGATGCAGCTGATTGGATGGACTCTAAGGGCATTACATAATTTACTCGCAGCAATACAGGGGGAAGTTAGAAGGGTCAACGGCGGGGGGATAGCCTATAGTTAGAGACCTATGAGTCACATTCAGTGACTCGCAGGTCAGAATGGGAGTACGTTTTTTTTTTTTCCGCGGGGAGCCGTCGAGGTATTGAGGGTGTGTCGTTGGGGGTGCCGCTGCCCTTCCACCTAGCGCTGTATTAAATTCAGGGGGAAAAAAAAAATGTCAAGAATTCTGACATGGAATATTCGCAGATTTGCGGATAAAATTAAGAGGTGTGCAGTGTTTGACCTAGTTTCTAGACATTTACCAGCCATAGTCGCCTTGTTAGAAACACACCTATCAGGTGAAAAAGTGGCAGCGATCGGCCTCTCATGAATACCACTCCTGTTACTCCACATACTCTCGTGGGATCAGTGTCCCAATAGAACAAGTAATCGATCAAGAGGGTCGGTACATCTTTCTTCATGGTCAGTGGCAGGAGTATAATCGCTTTTATATATATTCCACCCCCCTTTACAACGACTGTGTTATGTAAACTGATGGATTATATCTCAGTACGAGAGGAGTGCCCGGTGCTGGTGGTGGCCGATTTCAACTCGGTCAAGGGCATCAAAATAGATAGGCTATCCACCATAACTAATTACGAACAAAACACCAGTTCAAGTACTTTACTATTTAGAATGTGTAAAGAGATGGCGCTGGTCGATATACGGCAATCTCTCTATGGAAATAAGCAGGTATTTTCATGCTTTAGTAATACATATAGGTCCATGTCGCAAGTTGATCTGGCCCCGGACTCATCAATAGGGTTAAAAAATTGAATTATGAAAGTCACGGTATTTCCGGTCATTCTCCGGTTACGGTAATATTGGATAGTTTATAATAAACCAAATAAAAATAGAATTTTTAAACTTAACCCCCATTGGATGACATCAATAAGGGATGTGGATAAGATTAATGAAGAAATTAAACGCTTCTGGAGCGACAATATTAACTCCACACACATTCATATGGTTTAGGATTCGCTTAAGGCATACCTTCCAGGTCTATATTAGGAAACAGAATTATTATTATTTTTTTTGCCCAAACTCAAAAAGAAATAGAAGGTACGCTCAACCAGATAATGAATGAGATCACTCAGTTTAATACCCCAGAAAAACAACTTCAATTAAAAAAGTGCGAGACGAATATAAACAATATATAAAAAAGCACAGAATAAAATTGTTCTTTTCGGGGCTGAGGAACTAGCGAATCCGGCAAACCAAGTGGACTATTATCCACAATAGTAAAAAATCTAAGGGGGAGTAACAATATGGGAATTAGCACAGAGGCAGGAGACCTCCTAAGAGACCCTGATGACATCTTAGGGGAATTTACTCGATACTTCTCCGTGCTATACCAGGCCGGGCCCATAGATCAGGGAGGAAAAATAGATCAATATCTAGATAACATTAAGATTCCAGAATTCGACAAACAAGATACTGACTGGTTGAACAGACCGATCCAACTGAGTGAGTTACAAACCACGTTGAAATCCATCAAGGGCAATACGTCCCCAGGGTTGGATGGTCTCCCATTTGAAGTATACCGAAAACATGAGGGAATTATCCTCCCCCAAATGTTGGCAGTATTAAACCAATCATGGATACTGGGCTCCCTACCCCTCTCATGGATGGAAGCAACCGTCACACGGATCCCCAATAAGGGGAAAGACCAGTTGTCAGTCACATCTTATCGTCCCATCTCTCTCAACACAGATTATAAAATCCTTGCAAAACTGTTGGCCAATAGATTAAAAGCCGTCATTCATAAAGTCGTCCACGCGGACCAAACTGGGTTCATTCCTAAAAGGAATATACAGGACAATGTAAGGAGGGCCTTCCTGAATATCCAGATGGGGGAGGACTGCTCCATCCTGTCCCTCGACGAGGCTAAGGCGTTCGACAGGGTGGAGTGGCCCTTCCTCTGGAGAGTGGTGAATATTTCTCCAGATGGGTTCGTATTCTGTATCAAAACCCGGTATCCAGGGTTCGAGTTAATGGGGAATACTCTTCCACTGACCCGGGGAACACGTCAGGGATGCCCCCTCTCCCCTTTACTCTTCTCATTGTTCCTGGAGCCAATGGCATGTAAAATCAGAGCAGATTAGGAAATACGGGGCTTTGGATGTGTGGGGGAAGCCGACAAAATAAGTCTCTATGCGGATGATACTCTTTTTTTGGGGGGAGGGTATAGGAATCTACTCAGGGTTATGGAAAGCGTGGACGAATTTGGATGTTTATCTGGATATGAGATAAACTGGGAAAAATCGAAGTTTCTCCCATTGAGACGCCCTGTCCCACCCGGTTATAATTTTCAGGTTAGTACGCTGACCCCATCAGAATCTCTACTATATCTGGGCATCCACATTGGGACCAAACTGGAATATTATAAGAAATTAAATATACTCCCAATAATAGTTAAAGTTCCCCTGTCACAAATCAGCCGTACATTATTACCAATGTTATAATATGTACTAACTGCGAGCCCAATAACGGTAGAAGATATGTTTTGTAATGAATTGGAGACCCTTCTCAATGAACTAATATGGGGGCGCAAACGAGTTTGAATTAAAATACAATACCTGTACAAAGAAGAGGGTGGAATCTCTGTCCCTTTTCTAAAAGGATCTTATGTGGCTGCGCAGCTGAGATGGTGCGTGAGGAACCGAAAGGATAAATGTATACGGCTTATTTACGGGGAGCACTGTGGACCTTGGGAGGATCTTTTTTTCATCCTCAAAGGGTCCCATTGAGAGGAATATAATAATACACCCGTTTAGTAGAATGTTAGACGTATGGCTGGAGTATCCCAAGCGGTTCAGTACACCCCCTGTGGGGGAACGCACATTTACCACAAGTTAGGCAACTGGGTGAGGTTGAATATTGGGAAAAACGGGGATACATTTTATCAAAAACCTCTGCAATAAAGGACAGATTAAGCCTCTAAGCGAAACCCTCCGCGACACCGCACTAGGATTTATTGATAAATTTCGATACGAACAGTTACGACGCGCCATTCACTACACGGAAAATAAGAACTATTTAAATATCGTACTGAACACATTTCTAGATTTCTGGAACGACATGACACTAAACACTTCCGCTTTATCGCACATCTACGCAAAGTTAAAATATGAATACACAAAAGCGATCACATTTGGAGCGGAGGCTAAATGGGAAAAAGATCGGCAGAATGTGGAACCCATTCCGTGGAACATTGTTTATAAAAATACTAAAAGGTCCACGGTCTCCCCTGCCCACCGTCTCTATTACACACCAGCATTACTGCAGGACAGAACTGCTGGAAATGTAACCAAGACAGAGGAGAGCACAAGCCCGGGGGTAAAAGATTACTGGATAAAAATACTAAAAGGTCCTCGGTCTCCCCTGCCCACCGTCTCTATTACACACCAGCATTACTGCAGAACTGAACTGCTGGAAATGTAACCAAGACAGAGGAGAGCACAAGCCCGGGGGTAAAAGATTACTGGATAAAAATACTAAAAGGTCCTCGGTCACCCCTGCCCACCGTCTCTATTACACACCAGCATTACTGCAGAACTGAACTGCTGGAAATGTAACCAAGAGAGAGGAGAGCACAAGCCCGGGGTAAAAGATTACTGGATAAAAATACTAAAAGGTCCTCGGTCTCCCCTGCCCACCATCTCTATTACACACCAGCACTACTGCAGAACTGAACTGCTGGAAATGTAACCAAGACAGAGGAGAGCACAAGCCCGGGGGGTAAAGATTACTGGATAAAAATACTAAAAGGTCCTCGGTCTCCCCTGCCCACCGTCTCTATTACACACCAGCATTACTGCAGGACAGAACTGCTGGAAATGTAACCAAGACAGAGGAGAGCACAAACCCGGGGGTAAAGATTACTGGATAAAAATACTAAAAGGTCCTCGGTCTCCCCTGCCCACCGTCTCTATTACACACCAGCACTACTGCAGAACTGAACTGCTGGAAATGTAACCAAGACAGAGGAGAGCACAAGCCCGGGGGTAAAAGATTACTGGATAAAAATACTAAAAGGTCCTCGGTCACCCCTGCCCACCGTCTCTATTACACACCAGCATTACTGCAGAACTGAACTGCTGGAAATGTAACCAAGAGAGAGGAGAGCACAAGCCCGGGGTAAAAGATTACTGGATAAAAATACTAAAAGGTCCTCGGTCTCCCCTGCCCACCGTCTCTATTACACACCAGCACTACTGCAGAACAGAACTGCTGGAAATGTAACCAAGACAGAGGAGAGCACAAGCCTGGGGGTAAAGATTACTGGATAAAAATACTAAAAGGTCCTCGGTCACCCCTGCCCACCGTCTCTATTACACACCAGCATTACTGCAGAACTGAACTGCTGGAAATGTAACCAAGAGAGAGGAGAGCACAAGCCCGGGGTAAAAGATTACTGGATAAAAATACTAAAAGGTCCTCGGTCTCCCCTGCCCACCGTCTCTATTACACACCAGCACTACTGCAGAACTGAACTGCTGGAAATGTAACCAAGACAGAGGAGAGCACAAGCCCGGGGGTAAAGATTACTGGATAAAAATACTAAAAGGTCCTCGGTCTCCCCTGCCCACCGTCTCTATTACACACCAGCACTACTGCAGAACTGAACTGCTGGAAATGTAACCAAGACAGAGGAGAGCACAAGCCCGGGGTAAAGATTACTGGATAAAAATACTAAAAGGTCCTCGGTCTCCCCTGCCCACCGTCTCTATTACACACCAGCACTACTGCAGAACATGAACTGCTGGAAATGTAACCAAGACAGAGGAGAGCACAAGCCCGGGGGTAAAGATTACTGGATAAAAATACTAAAAGGTCCTCGGTCTCCCCTGCCCACCGTCTCTATTACACACCAGCACTACTGCAGAACAGAACTGCTGGAAATGTAACCAAGACAGAGGAGAGCACAAGCCCGGGGTAAAGATTACTGGATAAAAATACTAAAAGGTCCTCGGTCTCCCCTGCCCACCGTCTCTATTACACACCAGCACTACTGCAGGACAGAACTGCTGGAAATGTAACCAAGACAGAGGAGAGCACAAACCCGGGGGTAAAGATTACTGGATAAAAATACTAAAAGGTCCTCGGTCTCCCCTGCCCACCGTCTCTATTACACACCAGCACTACTGCAGAACAGAACTGCTGGAAATGTAACCAAGAGAGAGGAGAGCACAAGCCCGGGGTAAAAGATTACTGGATAAAAATACTAAAAGGTCCTCGGTCACCCCTGCCCACCGCCTCTATTACACACCAGCACTACTGCAGAACAGAACTGCTGGAAATGTAACCAAGACAGAGGAGAGCACAAGCCCGGGGTAAAGATTACTGGATAAAAATACTAAAAGGTCCTCGGTCTCCCCTGCCCACCGTCTCTATTACACACCAGCACTACTGCAGGACAGAACTGCTGGAAATGTAACCAAGACAGAGGAGAGCACAAACCCGGGGGTAAAGATTACTGGATAAAAATACTAAAAGGTCCTCGGTCTCCCCTGCCCACCGTCTCTATTACACACCAGCATTACTGCAGAACAGAACTGCTGGAAATGTAACCAAGACAGAGGAGAGCACAAGCCCGGGGGTAAAGATTACTGGATAAAAATACTAAAAGGTCCTCGGTCTCCCCTGTCCACCGTCTCTATTACACACCAGCACTACTGCAGAACTGAACTGCTGGAAATGTAACCAAGACAGAGGAGAGCACAAACCCGGGGGTAAAGATTACTGGATAAAAATACTAAAAGGTCCTCGGTCTCCCCTGCCCACCGTCTCTATTACACACCAGCACTACTGCAGAACAGAACTGCTGGAAATGTAACCAAGAGAGAGGAGAGCACAAGCCCGGGGTAAAAGATTACTGGATAAAAATACTAAAAGGTCCTCGGTCTCCCCTGCCCACCGTCTCTATTACACACCAGCATTACTGCAGAACAGAACTGCTGGAAATGTAACCAAGACAGAGGAGAGCACAAGCCCGGGGGTAAAGATTACTGGATAAAAATACTAAAAGGTCCTCGGTCTCCCCTGCCCACCGTCTCTATTACACACCAGCACTACTGCAGGACTGCTGGAAATGTAACCAAGACAGAGGAGAGCACAAACCCGGGGGTAAAGATTACTGGATAAAAATACTAAAAGGTCCTCGGTCTCCCCTGCCCACCGTCTCTATTACACACCAGCACTACTGCAGAACAGAACTGCTGGAAATGTAACCAAGACAGAGGAGAGCACAAGCCCGGGGGTAAAAGATTACTGGATAAAAATACTAAAAGGTCCTCGGTCACCCCTGCCCACCGTCTCTATTACACACCAGCATTACTGCAGAACTGAACTGCTGGAAATGTAACCAAGAGAGAGGAGAGCACAAGCCCGGGGTAAAAGATTACTGGATAAAAATACTAAAAGGTCCTCGGTCTCCCCTGCCCATCGTCTCTATTACACACCAGCACTACTGCAGAACAGAACTGCTGGAAATGTAACCAAGACAGAGGAGAGCACAAGCCTGGGGGTAAAGATTACTGGATAAAAATACTAAAAGGTCCTCGGTCACCCCTGCCCACCGTCTCTATTACACACCAGCATTACTGCAGAACTGAACTGCTGGAAATGTAACCAAGAGAGAGGAGAGCACAAGCCCGGGGTAAAAGATTACTGGATAAAAATACTAAAAGGTCCTCGGTCTCCCCTGCCCACCGCCTCTATTACACACCAGCACTACTGCAGAACTGAACTGCTGGAAATGTAACCAAGACAGAGGAGAGCACAAGCCCGGGGTAAAGATTACTGGATAAAAATACTAAAAGGTCCTCGGTCTCCCCTGCCCACCGTCTCTATTACACACCAGCACTACTGCAGAACAGAACTGCTGGAAATGTAACCAAGAGAGAGGAGAGCACAAGCCCGGGGTAAAAGATTACTGGATAAAAATACTAAAAGGTCCTCGGTCACCCCTGCCCACCGCCTCTATTACACACCAGCACTACTGCAGAACAGAACTGCTGGAAATGTAACCAAGACAGAGGAGAGCACAAGCCCGGGGTAAAGATTACTGGATAAAAATACTAAAAGGTCCTCGGTCTCCCCTGCCCACCGTCTCTATTACACACCAGCACTACTGCAGGACAGAACTGCTGGAAATGTAACCAAGACAGAGGAGAGCACAAACCCGGGGGTAAAGATTACTGGATAAAAATACTAAAAGGTCCTCGGTCTCCCCTGCCCACCGTCTCTATTACACACCAGCATTACTGCAGAACAGAACTGCTGGAAATGTAACCAAGACAGAGGAGAGCACAAGCCCGGGGGTAAAGATTACTGGATAAAAATACTAAAAGGTCCTCGGTCTCCCCTGTCCACCGTCTCTATTACACACCAGCACTACTGCAGAACAGAACTGCTGGAAATGTAACCAAGAGAGAGGAGAGCACAAACCCGGGGGTAAAGATTACTGGATAAAAATACTAAAAGGTCCTCGGTCTCCCCTGCCCACCGCCTCTATTACACACCAGCACTACTGCAGAACTGAACTGCTGGAAATGTAACCAAGACAGAGGAGAGCACAAACCCGGGGGTAAAGATTACTGGATAAAAATACTAAAAGGTCCTCGGTCTCCCCTGCCCACCGTCTCTATTACACACCAGCACTACTGCAGAACAGAACTGCTGGAAATGTAACCAAGAGAGAGGAGAGCACAAGCCCGGGGTAAAAGATTACTGGATAAAAATACTAAAAGGTCCTCGGTCTCCCCTGCCCACCGTCTCTATTACACACCAGCATTACTGCAGAACAGAACTGCTGGAAATGTAACCAAGACAGAGGAGAGCACAAGCCCGGGGGTAAAGATTACTGGATAAAAATACTAAAAGGTCCTCGGTCTCCCCTGCCCACCGTCTCTATTACACACCAGCACTACTGCAGGACTGCTGGAAATGTAACCAAGACAGAGGAGCACAAACCCGGGGGTAAAGATTACTGGATAAAAATACTAAAAGGTCCTCGGTCTCCCCTGCCCACCGTCTCTATTACACACCAGCACTACTGCAGAACAGAACTGCTGGAAATGTAACCAAGAGAGAGGAGAGCACAAGCCCGGGGTAAAAGATTACTGGATAAAAATACTAAAAGGTCCACGGTCTCCCCTGCCCACCGTCTCTATTACACACCAGCATTACTGCAGAACAGAACTGCTGGAAATGTAACCAAGACAGAGGAGAGCACAAGCCCGGGGGTAAAGATTACTGGATAAAAATACTAAAAGGTCCTCGGTCACCCCTGCCCACCGTCTCTATTACACACCAGCATTACTGCAGAACTGAACTGCTGGAAATGTAACCAAGAGAGAGGAGAGCACAAGCCCGGGGTAAAAGATTACTGGATAAAAATACTAAAAGGTCCTCGGTCTCCCCTGCCCACCGTCTCTATTACACACCAGCACTACTGCAGAACAGAACTGCTGGAAATGTAACCAAGACAGAGGAGAGCACAAACCCGGGGGTAAAGATTACTGGATAAAAATACTAAAAGGTCCACGGTCTCCCCTGCCCACCGTCTCTATTACACACCAGCACTACTGCAGAACAGAACTGCTGGAAATGTAACCAAGACAGAGGAGAGCACAAGCCCGGGGTAAAGATTACTGGATAAAAATACTAAAAGGTCCTCGGTCTCCCCTGCCCACCGTCTCTATTACACACCAGCACTACTGCAGAACTGAACTGCTGGAAATGTAACCAAGAGAGAGGAGAGCACAAGCCCGGGGTAAAAGATTACTGGATAAAAATACTAAAAGGTCCTCGGTCTCCCCTGCCCACCGTCTCTATTACACACCAGCATTACTGCAGAACTGAACTGCTGGAAATGTAACCAAGAGAGAGGAGAGCACAAGCCCGGGGTAAAAGATTACTGGATAAAAATACTAAAAGGTCCTCGGTCTCCCCTGCCCACCATCTCTATTACACACCAGCACTACTGCAGAACAGAACTGCTGGAAATGTAACCAAGACAGAGGAGAGCACAAACCCGGGGTAAAGATTACTGGATAAAAATACTAAAAGGTCCTCGGTCTCCCCTGTCCACCGTCTCTATTACACACCAGCACTACTGCAGAACAGAACTGCTGGAAATGTAACCAAGACAGAGGAGAGCACAAGCCCGGGGTAAAAGATTACTGGATAAAAATACTAAAAGGTCCTCGGTCTCCCCTGCCCACCGTCTCTATTACACACCAGCACTACTGCAGAACTGAACTGCTGGAAATGTAACCAAGACAGAGGAGAGCACAAGCCCGGGGGTAAAGATTACTGGATAAAAATACTAAAAGGTCCTCGGTCTCCCCTGCCCACCGTCTCTATTACACACCAGCACTACTGCAGAACTGAACTGCTGGAAATGTAACCAAGACAGAGGAGAGCACAAACCCGGGGTAAAGATTACTGGATAAAAATACTAAAAGGTCCTCGGTCTCCCCTGCCCACCGTCTCTATTACACACCAGCACTACTGCAGAACAGAACTGCTGGAAATGTAACCAAGACAGAGGAGAGCACAAACCCGGGGGTAAAGATTACTGGATAAAAATACTAAAAGGTCCTCGGTCTCCCCTGCCCACCGTCTCTATTACACACCAGCATTACTGCAGAACAGAACTGCTGGAAATGTAACCAAGACAGAGGAGAGCACAAGCCCGGGGGTAAAGATTACTGGATAAAAATACTAAAAGGTCCACGGTCTCCCCTGCCCACCGTCTCTATTACACACCAGCACTACTGCAGAACTGAACTGCTGGAAATGTAACCAAGACAGAGGAGAGCACAAGCCCGGGGGTAAAGATTACTGGATAAAAATACTAAAAGGTCCACGGTCTCCCCTGCCCACCGTCTCTATTACACACCAGCACTACTGCAGAACAGAACTGCTGGAAATGTAACCAAGACAGAGGAGAGCACAAACCCGGGGGTAAAGATTACTGGATAAAAATACTAAAAGGTCCTCGGTCTCCCCTGCCCACCGTCTCTATTACACACCAGCACTACTGCAGAACAGAACTGCTGGAAATGTAACCAAGACAGAGGAGAGCACAAGCCCGGGGGTAAAAGATTACTGGATAAAAATACTAAAAGGTCCTCGGTCTCCCCTGCCCACCGCCTCTATTACACACCAGCACTACTGCAGAACTGAACTGCTGGAAATGTAACCAAGACAGAGGAGAGCACAAGCCCGGGGGTAAAGATTACTGGATAAAAATACTAAAAGGTCCTCGGTCTCCCCTGCCCACCGTCTCTATTACACACCAGCACTACTGCAGAACTGAACTGCTGGAAATGTAACCAAGACAGAGGAGAGCACAAAACCGGGGGTAAAGATTACTGGATAAAAATACTAAAAGGTCCTCGGTCTCCCCTGCCCACCGTCTCTATTACACACCAGCACTACTGCAGAACTGCTGGAAATGTAACCAAGACAGAGGAGAGCACAAGACCGGGGTTAAAGATTACTGGATAAAAATACTAAAAGGTCCTCGGTCACCCCTGCCCACCGTCTCTATTACACACCAGCATTACTGCAGAACAGAACTGCTGGAAATGTAACCAAGACAGAGGAGAGCACAAGCCCGGGGGTAAAGATTACTGGATAAAAATACTAAAAGGTCCACGGTCTCCCCTGCCCACCGTCTCTATTACACACCAGCATACTGCAGAACAGAACTGCTGGAAATGTAACCAAGACAGAGGAGAGCACAAGCCCGGGGGTAAAGATTACTGGATAAAAATACTAAAAGGTCCTCGGTCACCCCTGCCCACCGTCTCTATTACACACCAGCATTACTGCAGAACTGAACTGCTGGAAATGTAACCAAGAGAGAGGAGAGCACAAGCCCGGGGTAAAAGATTACTGGATAAAAATACTAAAAGGTCCTCGGTCTCCCCTGCCCACCGTCTCTATTACACACCAGCACTACTGCAGAACAGAACTGCTGGAAATGTAACCAAGACAGAGGAGAGCACAAACCCGGGGGTAAAGATTACTGGATAAAAATACTAAAAGGTCCACGGTCTCCCCTGCCCACCGTCTCTATTACACACCAGCACTACTGCAGAACAGAACTGCTGGAAATGTAACCAAGACAGAGGAGAGCACAAGCCCGGGGTAAAGATTACTGGATAAAAATACTAAAAGGTCCTCGGTCTCCCCTGCCCACCGTCTCTATTACACACCAGCATTACTGCAGAACTGAACTGCTGGAAATGTAACCAAGAGAGAGGAGAGCACAAGCCCGGGGTAAAAGATTACTGGATAAAAATACTAAAAGGTCCTCGGTCTCCCCTGCCCACCATCTCTATTACACACCAGCACTACTGCAGAACAGAACTGCTGGAAATGTAACCAAGACAGAGGAGAGCACAACCCGGGGTAAAGATTACTGGATAAAAATACTAAAAGGTCCTCGGTCTCCCCTGTCCACCGTCTCTATTACACACCAGCACTACTGCAGAACAGAACTGCTGGAAATGTAACCAAGACAGAGGAGAGCACAAGCCCGGGGTAAAAGATTACTGGATAAAAATACTAAAAGGTCCTCGGTCTCCCCTGCCCACCGTCTCTATTACACACCAGCACTACTGCAGAACTGAACTGCTGGAAATGTAACCAAGACAGAGGAGAGCACAAGCCCGGGGGTAAAGATTACTGGATAAAAATACTAAAAGGTCCTCGGTCTCCCCTGCCCACCGTCTCTATTACACACCAGCACTACTGCAGAACTGAACTGCTGGAAATGTAACCAAGACAGAGGAGAGCACAAACCCGGGGTAAAGATTACTGGATAAAAATACTAAAAGGTCCTCGGTCTCCCCTGCCCACCGTCTCTATTACACACCAGCACTACTGCAGAACAGAACTGCTGGAAATGTAACCAAGACAGAGGAGAGCACAAACCCGGGGGTAAAGATTACTGGATAAAAATACTAAAAGGTCCTCGGTCTCCCCTGCCCACCGTCTCTATTACACACCAGCATTACTGCAGAACAGAACTGCTGGAAATGTAACCAAGACAGAGGAGAGCACAAGCCCGGGGGTAAAGATTACTGGATAAAAATACTAAAAGGTCCACGGTCTCCCCTGCCCACCGTCTCTATTACACACCAGCACTACTGCAGAACTGAACTGCTGGAAATGTAACCAAGACAGAGGAGAGCACAAGCCCGGGGGTAAAGATTACTGGATAAAAATACTAAAAGGTCCACGGTCTCCCCTGCCCACCGTCTCTATTACACACCAGCACTACTGCAGAACAGAACTGCTGGAAATGTAACCAAGACAGAGGAGAGCACAAACCCGGGGGTAAAGATTACTGGATAAAAATACTAAAAGGTCCTCGGTCTCCCCTGCCCACCGTCTCTATTACACACCAGCACTACTGCAGAACAGAACTGCTGGAAATGTAACCAAGACAGAGGAGAGCACAAGCCCGGGGGTAAAAGATTACTGGATAAAAATACTAAAAGGTCCTCGGTCTCCCCTGCCCACCGCCTCTATTACACACCAGCACTACTGCAGAACTGAACTGCTGGAAATGTAACCAAGACAGAGGAGAGCACAAGCCCGGGGGTAAAGATTACTGGATAAAAATACTAAAAGGTCCTCGGTCTCCCCTGCCCACCGTCTCTATTACACACCAGCACTACTGCAGAACTGAACTGCTGGAAATGTAACCAAGACAGAGGAGAGCACAAACCGGGGGTAAAGATTACTGGATAAAAATACTAAAAGGTCCTCGGTCTCCCCTGCCCACCGTCTCTATTACACACCAGCACTACTGCAGAACTGCTGGAAATGTAACCAAGACAGAGGAGAGCACAAGCCCGGGGTAAAAGATTACTGGATAAAAATACTAAAAGGTCCTCGGTCACCCCTGCCCACCGTCTCTATTACACACCAGCATTACTGCAGAACAGAACTGCTGGAAATGTAACCAAGACAGAGGAGAGCACAAGCCCGGGGGTAAAGATTACTGGATAAAAATACTAAAAGGTCCACGGTCTCCCCTGCCCACCGTCTCTATTACACACCAGCACTACTGCAGAACTGAACTGCTGGAAATGTAACCAAGACAGAGGAGAGCACAAGCCCGGGGTAAAAGATTACTGGATAAAAATACTAAAAGGTCCACGGTCTCCCCTGCCCACCGTCTCTATTACACACCAGCACTACTGCAGAACTGAACTGCTGGAAATGTAACCAAGAGAGAGGAGAGCACAAGCCCGGGGTAAAAGATTACTGGATAAAAATACTAAAAGGTCCTCGGTCTCCCCTGCCCATCGTCTCTATTACACACCAGCACTACTGCAGAACAGAACTGCTGGAAATGTAACCAAGACAGAGGAGAGCACAAGCCTGGGGGTAAAGATTACTGGATAAAAATACTAAAAGGTCCTCGGTCACCCCTGCCCACCGTCTCTATTACACACCAGCATTACTGCAGAACTGAACTGCTGGAAATGTAACCAAGAGAGAGGAGAGCACAAGCCCGGGGTAAAAGATTACTGGATAAAAATACTAAAAGGTCCTCGGTCTCCCCTGCCCACCGTCTCTATTACACACCAGCACTACTGCAGAACTGAACTGCTGGAAATGTAACCAAGACAGAGGAGAGCACAAGCCCGGGGTAAAGATTACTGGATAAAAATACTAAAAGGTCCTCGGTCTCCCCTGCCCACCGTCTCTATTACACACCAGCACTACTGCAGAACAGAACTGCTGGAAATGTAACCAAGAGAGAGGAGAGCACAAGCCCGGGGGTAAAGATTACTGGATAAAAATACTAAAAGGTCCTCGGTCACCCCTGCCCACCGCCTCTATTACACACCAGCACTACTGCAGAACAGAACTGCTGGAAATGTAACCAAGACAGAGGAGAGCACAAGCCCGGGGTAAAGATTACTGGATAAAAATACTAAAAGGTCCTCGGTCTCCCCTGCCCACCGTCTCTATTACACACCAGCACTACTGCAGGACAGAACTGCTGGAAATGTAACCAAGACAGAGGAGAGCACAAGCCCGGGGGTAAAGATTACTGGATAAAAATACTAAAAGGTCCTCGGTCTCCCCTGTCCACCGTCTCTATTACACACCAGCACTACTGCAGAACTGAACTGCTGGAAATGTAACCAAGACAGAGGAGAGCACAAGCCCGGGGGTAAAGATTACTGGATAAAAATACTAAAAGGTCCACGGTCTCCCCTGCCCACCGTCTCTATTACACACCAGCACTACTGCAGGACAGAACTGCTGGAAATGTAACCAAGACAGAGGAGAGCACAAGCCCGGGGGTAAAGATTACTGGATAAAAATACTAAAAGGTCCTCGGTCTCCCCTGCCCACCGTCTCTATTACACACCAGCACTACTGCAGAACAGAACTGCTGGAAATGTAACCAAGACAGAGGAGAGCACAAACCCGGGGTAAAGATTACTGGATAAAAATACTAAAAGGTCCTCGGTCTCCCCTGCCCATCGTCTCTATTACACACCAGCACTACTGCAGAACTGAACTGCTGGAAATGTAACCAAGACAGAGGAGAGCACAAACCCGGGGGTAAAGATTACTGGATAAAAATACTAAAAGGTCCTCGGTCTCCCCTGCCCACCGTCTCTATTACACACCAGCACTACTGCAGAACAGAACTGCTGGAAATGTAACCAAGACAGAGGAGAGCACAAGCCTGGGGGTAAAGATTACTGGATAAAAATACTAAAAGGTCCTCGGTCACCCCTGCCCACCGTCTCTATTACACACCAGCATTACTGCAGAACAGAACTGCTGGAAATGTAACCAAGACAGAGGAGAGCACAAACCCGGGGGTAAAGATTACTGGATAAAAATACTAAAAGGTCCTCGGTCTCCCCTGCCCACCGTCTCTATTACACACCAGCACTACTGCAGAACAGAACTGCTGGAAATGTAACCAAGACAGAGGAGAGCACAAGCCCGGGGGTAAAGATTACTGGATAAAAATACTAAAAGGTCCTCGGTCTCCCCTGCCCACCGCCTCTATTACACACCAGCACTACTGCAGAACTGAACTGCTGGAAATGTAACCAAGACAGAGGAGAGCACAAGCCCGGGGGTAAAGATTACTGGATAAAAATACTAAAAGGTCCTCGGTCTCCCCTGCCCACCGTCTCTATTACACACCAGCACTACTGCAGAACTGAACTGCTGGAAATGTAACCAAGACAGAGGAGAGCACAAGCCCGGGGGTAAAGATTACTGGATAAAAATACTAAAAGGTCCTCGGTCTCCCCTGCCCACCGTCTCTATTACACACCAGCACTACTGCAGAACTGAACTGCTGGAAATGTAACCAAGACAGAGGAGAGCACAAGCCCGGGGGTAAAGATTACTGGATAAAAATACTAAAAGGTCCTCGGTCTCCCCTGCCCACCGTCTCTATTACACACCAGCACTACTGCAGAACTGAACTGCTGGAAATGTAACCAAGACAGAGGAGAGCACAAGCCCGGGGGTAAAGATTACTGGATAAAAATACTAAAAGGTCCTCGGTCTCCCCTGCCCACCGTCTCTATTACACACCAGCACTACTGCAGAACAGAACTGCTGGAAATGTAACCAAGACAGAGGAGAGCACAAGCCCGGGGGTAAAGATTACTGGATAAAAATACTAAAAGGTCCTCGGTCTCCCCTGCCCACCGTCTCTATTACACACCAGCACTACTGCAGAACAGAACTGCTGGAAATGTAACCAAGACAGAGGAGAGCACAAGCCCGGGGGTAAAGATTACTGGATAAAAATACTAAAAGGTCCACGGTCTCCCCTGCCCACCGTCTCTATTACACACCAGCACTACTGCAGAACAGAACTGCTGGAAATGTAACCAAGACAGAGGAGAGCACAAGCCCGGGGGTAAAGATTACTGGATAAAAATACTAAAAGGTCCTCGGTCTCCCCTGCCCACCGTCTCTATTACACACCAGCACTACTGCAGGAACAGAACTGCTGGAAATGTAACCAAGACAGAGGAGAGCACAAGCCCGGGGGTAAAGATTACTGGATAAAAATACTAAAAGGTCCACGGTCTCCCCTGCCCACCGTCTCTATTACACACCAGCACTACTGCAGGACAGAACTGCTGGAAATGTAACCAAGACAGAGGAGAGCACAAGCCCGGGGGTAAAGATTACTGGATAAAAATACTAAAAGGTCCTCGGTCTCCCCTGCCCACCGCCTCTATTACACACCAGCACTACTGCAGAACTGAACTGCTGGAAATGTAACCAAGACAGAGGAGAGCACAAGCCCGGGGGTAAAGATTACTGGATAAAATACTAAAAGGTCCTCGGTCTCCCCTGCCCACCGTCTCTATTACACACCAGCACTACTGCAGAACTGAACTGCTGGAAATGTAACCAAGACAGAGGAGAGCACAAGCCCGGGGGTAAAGATTACTGGATAAAAATACTAAAAGGTCCTCGGTCTCCCCTGCCCACCGTCTCTATTACACACCAGCACTACTGCAGAACAGAACTGCTGGAAATGTAACCAAGACAGAGGAGAGCACAAGCCCGGGGGTAAAAGATTACTGGATAAAAATACTAAAAGGTCCTCGGTCTCCCCTGCCCACCGCCTCTATTACACACCAGCACTACTGCAGAACTGAACTGCTGGAAATGTAACCAAGACAGAGGAGAGCACAAGCCCGGGGTAAAGATTACTGGATAAAAATACTAAAAGGTCCTCGGTCTCCCCTGCCCACCGCCTCTATTACACACCAGCACTACTGCAGAACAGAACTGCTGGAAATGTAACCAAGACAGAGGAGAGCACAAGCCCGGGGGTAAAGATTACTGGATAAAAATACTAAAAGGTCCTCGGTCTCCCCTGCCCACCGTCTCTATTACACACCAGCACTACTGCAGAACAGAACTGCTGGAAATGTAACCAAGACAGAGGAGAGCACAAGCCCGGGGGTAAAGATTACTGGATTAAAATACTCCAGAGACGGCAGAATAGCTCCCCCATGAAATCCGAAGTACGCATCGATTATGCAATTCTGGGCACTTTCCCAGAGACAACTACTGTGGCTTCGGGGCATTGCCCTGGCCAAGATAGTAATGGTTAAACACTGGGGCTCCACTAGATATCCTAATTTCCAGGAATGGACAGAGTGTATGAACATGGTAAGGCCTCTTTCACACTACCGTTTTTTTTTTTTTCTGTTTTGCGGTCCGTTTTTTGCGTTCCGTATACGGTCCGTATACGGAACCATTCATTTCAATGGTTCTGCAAAAAAACGGAATGTGTTCCGTATGCATTCCATTTCCGTATTTCCGTTTTCCCGTTCTGTTGAAAGATAGAACATGTCCTATTATTAGCCGCAAATCACGGTCCGTGGCTCCATTCAAGTCAATGGGTCCGCAAAAAAAATGAACACATACAGAAATGCATCCGTATGTCTTCCGTTTCCGTTCTGTTTTTCTGAACCATCTATTGAAAATGTTATGCCCAGCCCAATTTTTTCTATGTAATTACTGTATACTGTATATGCCATACAGAAAAACGGAACGGAAACGGAACCACAACGGAAGCAAAAAAACGGAACAACGGATCCGTGAAAAACGGACCGCAAAACACTGAAATGGACATACTGTAGTGTGAAAGAGGCCTAAAGCTGTATGAATGCAGTCTTGCCCAAACAGTGGGAAAAAGAGCAGCTTGGCTGCGGATATGGGGTAATTGGAAATGACTATATTAGGTGCGATGACGGTAGCTTAGGGGGTTGGAGGGACGGGTGGGTGGGAGGGTATAAAATAAGATGAGAATATGCTGTATTGTATTGTTTTTGATACTGAATTGGAATATTGTAGATGTCTATTCTTTGAAAATAAAAAAAATATTTATTAAAAAAGAGGAGGAGACGCCAGTGTCTCTGTCTCCCGGACACCAGCGCAGAACCAGGGAGGGAAAAAATAACCTCTGAGCCGCTGTCAGGGAGAGCGAGAGACACGGGTGTCTCCTCCTCCTTGTTCTGAAGGTTGAAAATACTGGGGGCCACAGCGGGCGAACGGAGCGGCGCCCAGGAATAATAGTAAGGGCACTTAGATCCCTGGACGCCGCTCTATGAAGCCTGCTACGGCGGAGCGGGCGGCTGTCCGGGGGAGCGGAGCGGGCGGCTGTCCGGAGGAGCGGAGCGGGCGGCTGTCCGGAGGAGCGGAGCGGGCGGCTGTCCGGGGGAGCGGAGCGGGCGGCTGTCCGGGGGAGCGGAGCGGGCGGCTGTCCGCGGGAGCGGAGCGGGCGGCTGTCCGCGGGAGCGGAGCGGGCGGCTGTCCGCGGGAGCGGAGCGGGCGGCTGTCCGCGGGAGCGGAGCGGGCGGCTGTCCGCGGGAGCGGAGCGGGCGGCTGTCCGGGGGAGCGGAGCGGGCGGCTGTCCGGGGGAGCGGAGCGGGCGGCTGTCCGCGGGAGCGGAGCGGGCGGCTGTCCGCGGGAGCGGAGCGGGCGGCTGTCCGCGGGAGCGGAGCGGGCGGCTGTCCGGGGGAGCGGAGCGGGCGGCTGTCCGGGGGAGCGGAGCGGGCGGCTGTCCGGGGGAGCGGAGCGGGCGGCTGTCCGGGGGAGCGGAGCGGGCGGCTGTCCGGGGGAGCGGAGCGGGCGGCTGTCTGGAGGAGCGGAGCGGGCGGGCGGCTGTCCGGAGGAGCGGAGCTTCAGTTTACCTTGCAATCCATGTGTCTAGCTCCTGTGTGAGCCGGCAACACACTGAGTATCATGGCACCTGATCTTCCCTCGCTTTCCTGCTGTGAGTGTTGATGTTCACATCCGGTCAGGCCCCTCTACTCGGTAATCGGCAGCGCACTGACGCTGCTTATGTTTCACGAGACATTTACTAGAGAATTGACAGCAACACACTGAGCATGCTCGACCTGACAAAGGCTCAGAACTACAGGTCGATGCCTGGTAATGTACGAGGAAACACCGTGGGCAGCAGAGGAAGAAAACTACTGAACGGTAAATATGTGAAATTAATGATGCATCAATCTAAAATATGTTATACTTATGGTAACCGGAATACCCCTTTAAGACGCCGATCCAGGACCGATCTACAGGACCATACCAGTTCATGCAGGAAGCCTTTCCCAGTGGGTCTGAATTACAGCAGAGAAAAGTGCTCAACTAAGATGGAAATGATTGAGACCCGATGATGGGAAGTGTTTGTGATTATTGATGCCTAAGGTGAAGCCAGCAATTGTTAACCCCTTTGCACACCCTGGCTATATTGTCATGTTGACTCGCCATGCTCTACATTTCTGGTATAGCGATGATGCCGCCTCAGGTCAGCTGTGGCAGCTAAGATCAGTGATGGCTCCCATCCCAGATGTAGATCCCCCTCTCCCCATCTGATCCTCTGCTTATCCCACACGGTGAATGCCATTAAAAACACCACAGACTTGAAAAGTTAAGGAAAACTTAGTTATAAAGGAATCGCTGTTTATTTCATCTTAACTCCCCCCCCCCAAAAGTTATAAAAACTATCAAGAAGTCATATGTACCCCAAAATGTTACCATTAAAAAACTACATCTAGTCCTGCAACACAAGCCCTCACACAGCGGACTCAACAAAAAATCTAAAAGTTGTAAGTCTTGTGTAAAGTAATGCAAAGAAAAAATGATTTTTAAAAACACTGACCGAATTGCAATCTTTGCACACACAACCTCCGATCTAAACGATCAAAAAGCCAAATGTACCTCAAAATAATACAATACAAACTACAGCCTGTCCCATATGATGTGCCCGACGGTCCAATCAGTACTGCCGGTGTCAGACTGTAGACACCAATATACATGGGCAAAGACAAGACCATCCGGACATTACCCCAAGATAAGTTACACAAAAAAGGCCAATCCGGATAGAAAATGATAAACCCTTTATTCATACATAAAACACAGCTTACAATCAGTTGGTGCAGCCGCACATAAGGCAGTAACATGGAGATAACAAACAGTATATGTGCCAAATATAGGTCGGTCATACATATAGGGTATAAAGTGCCCAGTGCCTCACCACGAATGGATAGATAATCCCGGCCTCCTAGATCCCCACATGGTCACATAGATATACCTACAAGTGAAATCTGTATCTCCCGTGGTCCGACGCGCGTTTCGCTCAATGCTTCATCAGGGGTAGTGCCTATATTTTGGAACATACAGTACAGACCAAAAGTTTGGACCCACCTTCTCATTCAAAGAGTTTTCTTTATTTTCATGACTATGACAATTGTAAATTCACACTGAAGGCATCAAAACTATGAATTATCACATGTGGAATTATATACATAACAAAAAAGTGTGAAACACCTGAAAATATGTCATATTCTAGGTTCTTCACAGTAGCCACCTTTTGCTTTGATTACTGCTTTGCACACTCTTGGCATTCTCTTGATGAGCTCCAAGAGGTAGTCACCTGAAATGGTCTTCACTTCACAGGTGTGCCCTGTCAGGTGTAATAAGTGGGATTTCTTGCCTTATAAATGGGGTTGGGACCATCAGTTGCGTTGTGGAGAAGTCAGATGGACACACAGCTGATAGTCCTACTGAATAGACTGTTAGAATTTGTATTATGGCTAGAAAAAAGCAGCTAAGTAAAGAAAAACGAGTGGCCATCATTACTTTAAGAAATGAAGGTCAGTCAGTCCGAAAAATTGGGAAAACTTTGAAAGTGTCCCCAAGTGCAGTCACAAAAACCATCAAGCGCTACAAAGAAACTGGCTCACATGCGGACCGCCCCAGGAAAGGAAGACCAAGTCACCTCTGCTGCGGAGGAGAAGTTCATCCGAGTCACCGGCCTCAGAAATCGCAGGGTAACAGCAGCTCGGATTAGAGACCAGGTCAATGCCACCCAGAGTTCTAGCAGCAGACACATCTCTAGAACAACTGGTAAGAGGAGACTGTGTGAATCAGGCCTTCATGGTAGAAGATCTGCTAGGAAACCACTGCTAAGGACAGGCAACAAGCAGAAGAGGCTTGTTTGGGCTAAAGAACACAAGGAATGGACATTAGACCAGTGGAAATCTGTGCTTTGGTCTGAGGAGTCCAAATTTGAGATCTTTGGTTCCAACCACTGTGTCTTTGTGCGACGCAGAAAAGGTGAACGGATGGACTCTGCATGCCTGGTTCCCACCGTGAAGCATGGAGGAGGAGGTGTGATGGTGCTTTGCTGGTGACACTGTTGGGGATTTATTCAGAATTGAAGGCATACTGAACCAGCATGGCTACCACAGCATCTTGCAGCGGCATGCTATTCCATCCGGTTTGCGTTTAGTTGGACCATCATTTATTTTTCAACAGGACAATGACCCCAAACACACCTCCAGGCTGTGTAAGGGCTATTTGACCATGAAGGAGAGTGATGGGGTGCTGCGCCAGATGACCTGGCCTCCACAGTCACCGGACCTGAACCCAATCGAGATGGTTTGGGGTGAGCTGGACCGCAGAGTGAAGGCAAAAAGGGCCAACAAGTGCTAAGCATCTCTGGGAGCTCCTTCAAGACTGTTGGAAGACCATTTCAGGTGACTACCTCTTGAAGCTCATCAAGAGAATGCCAAGAGTGTGCAAAGCAGTAATCAAAGCAGAAGGTGGCTACTGTGAAGAACCTAGAATATGACATATTTCCAGTTGTTTCACACTTTTTTGTTCTGTATATAATTCCACATGTGATAATTCATAGTTCTGATGCCTTCAGTGTGAATCTACAATTGTCATAGTCATGAAAATAAAGAAAACTCTTTGAATGAGAAGGTGTGGCCAAACTTTTGGTCTGTACTGTATACTGTTTATCTCCTGTGAGGAGGGCATTTTACTGCCTTTTATGCGTCTGCATCACCAACTGATGTTCAGCTGTATTTTATGTATTATGTATGAATAAAGGTACTAGTTTCTTTCCGGATTGGCCTTTTTTGTGTAGTGTCAGACTATGCAGGGGCACACCCCCAACTTGTAACGCCCATCTGGACCTTTACTGCAAGCTGCTGATAACAGAGGAGCGGCATAACATAGTTTTAAGAATAGATGCTACAGATTTGTTATTCCATGGGGTCTGTAACTAGTTACTACAACAGACATGTCAGAAATGTTGACAGGTCCTCATAAAAAATAAATATTGGGTTTCCTCTGTACTGATACCTCAAGGGGGGGGGGGGCGGCTTCACATTCGGCGGCATTTCGTTCAAACCCATTTCAGTAAAATCTGTGTTTTAAAAATGAAATTGCACTCGTTCCCTTCTGAGCCCTGCAGTGTGCCCAACCAGCGGGTTATGACCCCATGTTGCTATATGCAGGAGAAATGGTTGAACTATTAGAGCTGTTACATGTTATGTTTTTTCATGCCCCAATTCTTATAAATTCTATAAAATCCTGTAGGGTCACAGTTTTTTTTATTGTACTCCTAGATTAATTCCTTGAGAGGTGAAATGGATTAAAATTGCAAATCCACAAAACAAACTTCCTAGATGCCATTTGATTAATTTCAGGGGAGCAGTTTTTTTTTTAAATGGTCCCTAAAAAAAGGATTTGGACCTTTTCTTCAACGTTTAAAAAATATCTGCTACACTTAGAATCCTTTAAAGTGGCTCGGTCACCAGGATCAACCCTAGTAAACAACACTGGCTGGTAAGGCTGAGCATGCGGATTACAGTGCTTTTGCTTTTCTTTTGTCTGTACGAAAAACAGCTGCAGAGAAATCAGTGTTTGTATTCATAGGCAAATGAAAAATTGGAGCACCAGGAGGTGGGGCTGAATCCTTGGAGCACTGCCTTGTAACACCCCCTGTGCTCTGCACACTCCCCCACCCCCTCCCCTTGATTAACAGGGCTGGACAGACTGAGGTCAGAGCTGTGTCCTAGCATCTACATATCATATACACTATGTACTATAGCTTCACCACACTGACATCTGCTCAGAAAGCTCATCTACATATCAATGCTTTAGGCTACATGCACACGAACGTTGTTTGTTTCCGTGTCTGTTCCGTTTTTTTGCGGATAGGATGCGGACTGATTCTTTTCAATGATCGTATGCTGTCCGCATCCATATGTCCGTTCCGTTGCCCTGCAAAAAAAATTGTGCATGTCCTATTTTTTTTCTAGTTTGCGGACAAGGATAGGCATTATTACAATGTATCCGCAAAAAAAAAAAAACGGATGCCATTAGGAACGTCATCCCTTTTTGGGCGGGTCCGCAAAAGACGGATGGCATCCGTGCGCGTTCCGAAATTTGTGGAACGGCACGGACTGCCTATTCTTGTCCACAAAGTGCGGACAAAATTAGGACATGTTTTATTTTTTGGCGGGGCCATGGAACGGAGCAACGGATGCAGACACCACACAGAGTGCTGTCCACATCTTTTTCGGCCCCATTGAAGTTAATGGGTCCACATCTGAGCCACCAAAACTGCGGCTCGGATGAGGACCAAAACAACGGCTGTGTGCATGAGGCCTTATTCACAGGCACAATATATGATTATACAGCAGTAATATGTGATATCTTATAAGTATAGGAAATACATGCTGAGGGCAGAGCTGTGTCCTAGCATCTACATAGCATATACACTATGTACTATAGCTTCACCACACTGACATCTGCTCAGAAAGCTCATCTACATATCACTGTTTTATTCAGACACAATGTATGAACATACAGACACCAGTAATGTGATATTCTGTAAGTAAAGGAAAGACATGCTGAGGGCAGAGCTGTGTCCAAGCATCTACATATCATATACACTATGTACTATAGCTTCACCACACTGAGATCTGCTCAGAAAGCTCATCTACAGATCACTGCTTTATTCTCAGGCACAATATGATTATACAGACACCAGTAATATGTGTTATTCTGTAAGTATAGGAAAGAAATGCTAGGACGCAGCTCTACCCTCAGCATCTACATATGATATACACTATGTACTATAGCTTCACCACACTGACGGATCTGCTCAGAAAGCTCATCTACATATCACTGCTTTATTCACAGACACAATGTTTGATTATACAGACACCAGTAATATCTGTCATCTTATAAGTATAGGAAAGACATGCTGAGGGCAGAGCTGAGTCCTAGCATCTACAGACGTGGACAAAATTGTTGGTACCCTTTGGTCAATGAAAGAAAAAGTCACAATGGTCACAGAAATAACTTTAATCTGACAAAAGTAATAATAAATTAAAATTCTATAAATGTTAACCAATGAAAGTCAGACATTGTTTTTCAACCATGCTTCAACAGAATTATGTAAAAAAATAAACTCATGAAACAGGCATGGACAAAAATGATGGTACCCCTAACTTAATATTTTGTTGCGCAACCTTTTGAGGCAATCACTGCAATCAAACGCTTCCTGTAACTGTCAATGAGACATCTGCACCTCTCAGCAGGTATTTTGGCCCACTCCTCATGAGCAAACTGCTCCAGTTGTGTCCGGTTTGAAGGGTGCCTTTTCCAGACTGCATGTTTCAGCTCCTTCCAAAGATGCTCAATAGGATTGAGGTCAGGGCTCATAGAAGGCCACTTTAGAATAGTCCAATTTTTTCCTCTTAGCCATTCTTGGGTGTTTTTAGCGGTGTGTTTTGGGTCATTGTCCTGTTGCAAGACCCATGACCTGCGACTGAGACCAAGCTTTCTGACACTGGCTAGTACATTTCTCTCTAGAATTCCTTGATAGTCTTGAGATTTCATTGTACCCTGCACAGATTCAAGACACCCTGTGCCAGACGCAGCAAAGCAGCCCCAGAACATAACAGAGCCTCCTCCATGTTTCACAGTAGGGACAGTGTTCTTTTCTTGATATGCTTCATTTTTTCGTCTGTGAACATACAGCTGATGTGCCTTGGCAAAAACTTCGATTTTTGTCTCATCTGTCCACAGGACATTCTCCCAGAAGCTTTGTGGCTTGTCAACATGTAGTTTGGCATATTCCAGTCTTGCTTTTTTATGATTCGTTTTCAACAATGGTGTCCTCCTTGGTCGTCTCCCATGTAGTCCACTTTGGCTCAAACAACGACGGATGGTGCGATCTGACACTGATGTTCCTTGAGCATGAAGTTCACCTTGAATCTCTTTAGAAGTCTTTCTAGGCTCTTTTGTTACCATTCGGATTATCCGTCTCTTAGATTTGTCATCAATTTTCCTCCTGCGGCCACGTCCAGGGAGGTTGGCTACAGTCCCATGGATCTTAAACTTATGAATAATATGTGCAACTGTACTCACAGGAACATCTAGTTGCTTGGAGATGGTCTTATAGCCTTTACCTTTAACATGCTTGTCTATAATTTTCTTTCTGATCTCTTGAGACAGCTCTTTCCTTTGCTTCCTCTGGTCCATGTCGAGTGTGGTACACACCATATCACCAAACAACACAGTGATTACCTGGAGCCATATATATAGGCCCAATGGCTGATTACAAGGTTGTAGACACCTGTGATGCTAATTAGTGGACACACCTTGAATTAACATGTCCCTTTGGTCACATTATGTTCTGTGTTTTCTAGGGGTACCATCATTTTTGTCCATGCCTGTTTCATGAGTTTATTTTTTTACATAATTCTGTTGAAGCATGGTTGAAAAACAATGTCTGACTTTCATTGGTTAACATTTATAGAATTTTAATTTATTATTACTTTTGTCAGATTAAAGTTATTTCTGTGACCATTGTGACTTTTTCTTTCATTGACCAAAGGGTACCAACAATTTTGTCCACGTCTGTACATATCATATACACTATGTACTATAGCTTCACCACACTGAGATCTGCTCAGAAAGCTCATCTACATATCACTGTTGTATTCACAGACACAATGTATGATTATACAGACACCAGTAATATGTGTTATTCTGTAAGTATAGGAAATACATGCTGAGGGCAGAGCTGTGTCCTAGCATCTACATATCATATACACTATGTACTATAGCTTCACCACACTGACATCTGCTCAGAAAGCTCATCTACATGTCATTGTTTCAAAGTTATCACCCCATAAAGTGAAATGTGTGAAAGAATGAGGCTGCAGGTGAGGAGGAGCGGCTCCTCCTGTGTTCCGGAGTCTTCTGTATGTCTTGGTGCTTGTGTATCGCTGAGTGAGAATTCTCGTTTCTGCCAGCTAAGCCCGTTCTGTCCAACAGATTCCTGATCCACCTATAAATGGCAGCGTAAGACATCCGGCTTCTAGGAATGCTGGCTGAATCTGAACAGTGGGGGCGCTCCCCTCATGAATCCACTGCACACTTGATCCTCCTGCCTCTCCCTCTATACATGTTGGCCTGTCAGTCACCACGCGGAGCGGTGGGGGGCGCTCTCCTCATGAATCCACCGCACACGTGCTTCTGCCTTTCCCTCTATACATAGAATCCTATCCGTCACCACGTGGAGCGGTGGGGGCGCTCTCCTCATGAATCCACCACACACGTGCTCCTGCCTCTCCCTCTATACATGGAAACCTGTCAATCACCACGCGGGAGCGGTGGGGGCGCTCTCCTCATGAATCCACCGCACACGTGCTCCTGCCTCTCCCTCTATACATAGAATCCTATCCGTCACCACGCGGAGCGGTGGGGGCGCTCTCCTCATGAATCCACCGCACACGTGCTCCTGCCTCTCCCTCTATACATGGAAACCTGTCAATCACCACGCGGGAGCGGTGGGGGCGCTCTCCTCATGAATCCACCGCACACGTGCTCCTGCCTCTCCCTCTATACATAGAATCCTATCCGTCACCACGCGGAGCGGTGGGGGCGCTCTCCTCATGAATCCACCGGACACATGCTCCTGCCTCTCCCTCTATACATGGAAACCTGTCAGTCACCACGCGGAGCGGTGGGGGCGCTCTCCTCATGAATCCACCGCACACGTGCTCCTGCCTCTCCCTCTATACATGGAAACCTGTCAGTCACCACGCGTAGCGGTGGGGGCGCTCCCCTCATGAATCCACCGCACACGTGCTCCTGCCTCTCCCTCTATACATGTTGGCCTGTCAGTCACCACGCGGAGCGGTGGGGGCGCTCTCCTCATGAATCCACTGCACACTTGATCCTCCTGCCTCTCCCTCTATACATGTTGGCCTGTCAGTCACCACGCGTAGCGGTGGGGGCGCTCCCCTCATGAATCCACCGCACACGTGCTCCTGCCTCTCCCTCTATACATGTTGGCCTGTCAGTCACCACGCGGAGCGGTGGGGGCGCTCTCCTCATGAATCCACTGCACACTTGATCCTCCTGCCTCTCCCTCTATACATGTTGGCCTGTCAGTCACCACGCGGAGCGGTGGGGGCGCTCTCCTCATGAATCCACCGCACACGTGCTCCTGCCTCTCCCTCTATACATGTCAGTCACTGGAGCTCAGAAGAAAAGAGGGGGGAATAAATCTGCAGCGCTACCGTCGGCGCACAATCCAGCTACAGAGTGGACGCGGAAAGGACCCTTTATCGGCCATTAACAAGACGTGGACACCTGATGGGGGCGTCAACTCTGGTTTGCGCTCTGAAGGTTGTGCTGCAGATTTTCCCCCCCTTATTTTCCTGTGAACATCCAGCCCGGTGGGGAATGCCTCGGCAGGATGTTGCGCCGATCATGTAATATGGCTATTACCGTGCTGTCGCACTGGGATGCTTACATGATGGGAGTCCTCATGCATCTTCCTTCTTCTTGCAGGGAGCTCAGCTTACTGAGTGACGGAGAAGAGAATCAGACCAGCGGCTTCATCCAGTTGCATTCGTAAGTTCTGCTTCCTGCGTTCCTTCACTCCTGTGTGTGTCTGGGGTTCATTGTGAGAAGAGCCTGGCACCGCCGCCGGCAGGATTGTAGCTGGCGCTGCCAGGGCGCATTTATTACTGCATAAATACAACCTCCTTGTGGTCGACACCGCATCACAACTCTGAGGCTTCTTAAAGGGGTTCTCCGGGAAATACCTAAATATTACTTTATTATAATATTATAAATATATTCCCAAATACCTTTCATTAGTTATAACGGCTCTTTTTGTCTGGGGAGCGATCATCAGGGGAAATAAAATGGCTGCCGTTCTATTAGTGCACACAGAACCTGTCCTAATCACACAGGAGGACACAGCGCCACTTCCCCACCTCCTCTCTGTACTTCATGTCTCCTTATGTACTCCATTCCTTCAGAGATTCAGCTGAAGATCATATTAAACAGTATTCAGGACCATAACCCCTGACGAGCAGAGAGGAGGATGAGGCAGCTCTTTACCTCAGTGCTCTGAAATAACTTGTCCTGCTGTGTGATTAGGACGGGATTTGTGTGCACTAATAGGATGGCGGCCATTTTATTTCTCCTAATGATTCCTCCCCAGAGAAAACGAGCCGTTATAACTAATGAAAGGTATTTGGGAATAGATTTATATTAAAGTAGTATTTATGTTTTTTCATTTTCTTAATTCCTGGAGAACCCCTTTAACGCTAGTTTTCTTTCATACCGAGGTTAATAAATGTACATATCAGTTATTACATAGATGAGTATTTATAGGGGGCGTTATACATATCAGTTATTACATAGATGAGTATTTATAGGAGGCGTTATACATATCAGTTATTACATAGATGAGTATTTATAAGGGGCGTTATACATATCAGTTATTACATAGATGAGTATTTATAGGGGGCGTTATACATATCAGTTATTACATAGATGAGTATTTATAGGAGGCGTTATACATATCAGTTATTACATAGATGAGTATTTATAGGGGGCGTTATACATATCAGTTATTACATAGATGAGTATTTATAGGGGGCGTTATACATATCCGTTATTACATAGATGAGTATTTATAGGAGGCGTTATACATATCCGTTATTACATAGATGAGTATTTATAGGGGGCGTTATACATATCAGTTATTACATAGATGAGTATTTATAGGAGGTGTTATACATATCCGTTATTACATAGATGAGTATTTATAGGAGGCGTTATACATATCAGTTATTACATAGATGAGTATTTATAGGGGGCGTTATACATATCAGTTATTACATAGATGAGTATTTATAGGGGGCGTTATACATATCCGTTATTACATAGATGAGTATTTATAGGAGGCGTTATACATATCAGTTATTACATAGATGAGTATTTATAGGAGGCGTTATACATATCAGTTATTACATAGATGAGTATTTATAGGGGGAGTTATACATATCAGTTATTACATAGATGAGTATTTATAGGAGGCGTTATACATATCCGTTATTACATAGATGAGTATTTATAGGGGGCGTTATACATATCAGTTATTACATAGATGAGTATTTATAGGAGGTGTTATACATATCAGTTATTACATAGATGAGTATAGGGGGCGTTATACATATCCGTTATTACATAGATGAGTATTTATAGGGGGCGTTATACATATCAGTTATTACATAGATGAGTATTTATAGGAGGCGTTATACATATCCGTTATTACATAGATGAGTATTTATAGGAGGTGTTATACATATCCGTTATTACATAGATGAGTATTTATAGGGGGCGTTATACATATCCGTTATTACATAGATGAGTATTTATAGGGGGCGTTATACATATCCGTTATTACATAGATGAGTATTTATAGGGGTCGTTATACATATCAGTTATTACATAGATGAGTATTTATAGGGGGCGTTATACATATCAGTTATTACATAGATGAGTATTTATAGGAGGCGTTATACATATCAGTTATTACATAGATGAGTATTTCTAGGAGGCGTTATACATATCCGTTATTACATAGATGAGTATTTATAGAGGGTGTTATACATATCCGTTATTACATAGATGAGTATTTATAGAGGGTGTTATACATATCACTTATTACATAGATGAGTATTTATAGGAGGCGTTATACATATCCGTTATTACATAGATGAGTATTTATAGGAGGCGTTATACATATCCGTTATTACATAGATGAGTATTTATAGGGGGCGTTATACATATCCGTTATTACATAGATGAGTATTTATAGAGGGTGTTATACATATCCGTTATTACATAGATGAGTATTTATAGGGGGCGTTATACATATCAGTTATTACATAGATGAGTATTTATAGGGGGCGTTATACATATCAGTTATTACATAGATGAGTATTTATAGGGGGCGTTATACATATCACTTATTACATAGATGAGTATTTCTAGGAGGCGTTATACATATCCGTTATTACATAGATGAGTATTTATAGGGGGTGTTATACATATCCGTTATTACATAGATGAGTATTTATAGGGGGCGTTATACATATCCGTTATTACATAGATGAGTATTTATAGGGGGCGTTATACATATCTGTTATTACATAGATGAGTATTTATAGGAGGCGTTATACATATCCGTTATTACATGGATGAGTATTTATAGGGGGCGTTATACATATCCGTTATTACATAGATGAGTATTTATAGGATGTAGTAGCTGAAGGACGCGGCTTCGCTCGGGTATATTTCATTTAATGTTTGTGTGTTGTTAAAATATATTGACAGTTTCCCACATAACAGTGACCTCTACAGCCCCCCACCCCCATAACAGTGACCTCTACAGCCCCCCACCCCATAACAGTGACCTCTACAGCCCCCCACCCCATAACAGTGACCTCTACAGCCCCCCACCCCATAACAGTGACCTCTACAGCCCCCCACCCCCATAACAGTGACCTCTACAGCCCCCCACCCCATAACATTGACCTCTACAGCCCCCCACCCCATAACAGTGACCTCTACAGCCCCCCACCCCATAACAGTGACCTCTACAGCCCCCCACCCCATAACAGTGACCTCTACAGCCCCCCACCCCATAACAGTGACCTCTACAGCCCCCCACCCCATAACATTGACCTCTACAGCCCCCCACCCCATAACAGTGACCTCTACAGCCCCCCACCCCATAACAGTGACCTCTACAGCCCCCCACCCCATAACAGTGACCTCTACAGCCCCCCACCCCCATAACAGTGACCTCTACAGCACCCCACCCCCATAACAGTGACCTCTACAGCACCCCACCCCATAACAGTGACCTCTACAGCCCCCCACCCCATAACAGTGACCTCTACAGCACCCCACCCCATAACAGTGACCTCTACAGCACCCCACCCCCATAACAGTGACCTCTACAGCCCCCCACCCCCATAACAGTGACCTCTACAGCACCCCACCCCCATAACAGTGACCTCTACAGCACCCCACCCCATAACAGTGACCTCTACAGCACCCCACCCCATAACAGTGACCTCTACAGCCCCCCACCCCATAACAGTGACCTCTACAGCACCCCACCCCCATAACAGTGACCTCTACAGCACCCCACCCCCATAACAGTGACCTCTACAGCACCCCACCCCATAACAGTGACCTCTACAGCCCCCCACCCCCATAACAGCGACCTCCACAGCACCCTATTCCCTTAACAGTGACCTCCACAGCACCCCTCCCCCATAACAGTGACCTCCACAGCACCCCATTCCCATCTCTACAGCAGCCTGCCCCTAGGTCTAGTTTTAGGGTGGACAGTCCGGCTTCCAGACCCCCTGTCCTCCGTCGGGCGCAGGGCCTGGACAGACACAGGGTTGTCCTTTTGAACTCTAACTGTCGGCTTCCAGACCCCCTGTCCTCCGTCGGGCGCAGGGCCTGGACAGACACAGGGATGTCCTTTTGAACTCTCACTGTGTCGGCTTCCAGACCCCCTGTCCTCCGTCGGGCGCAGGGCCTGGACAGACACAGGGATGTCCTTTTGAACTCTCACTGTGTCGGCTTCCAGACCCCCTGTCCTCCGTCGGGTGCAGGGCCTGGACAGACACAGGGATGTCCTTTTGAACTCTCACTGTGTCGGCTTCCAGACCCCCTGTCCTCCGTCCGGCGCAGGGCCTGGACAGACACAGGGATGTCCTTTTGAACTCTCACTGTGTCGGCTTCCAGACCCCCTGTCCTCCGTCGGGCGCAGGGCCTGGACAGACACAGGGATGTCCTTTTGAACTCTCACTGTGTCGGCTTCCAGACCCCCTGTCCTCCGTCGGGCGCAGGACCTGGACAGACACAGGGTTGTCCTTTTGAACTCTAACTGTCGGCTTCCAGACCCCCTGTCCTCCGTCGGGCGCAGGGCCTGGACAGACACAGGGATGTCCTTTTGAACTCTCACTGTGTCGGCTTCCAGACCCCCTGTCGGGCGCAGGGCCTGGACAGACACAGGGATGTCCTTTTGAACTCTCACTGTGTCGGCTTCCAGACCCCCTGTCCTCCGTCGGGCGCAGGGCCTGGACAGACACAGGGTTGTCCTTTTGAACTCTCACTGTCGGCTTCCAGACCCCCTGTCCTCCGTCGGGCGCAGGGCCTGGACAGACACAGGGATGTCCTTTTGAACTCTCACTGTGTCGGCTTCCAGACCCCCTGTCCTCCGTCGGGCGCAGGGCCTGGACAGACACAGGGATGTCCTTTTGAACTCTCACTGTGTCGGCTTCCAGACCCCCTGTCCTCCGTCGGGCGCAGGGCCTATGTCCTTTTGAACTCTCACTGTGTCGGCTTCCAGACCCCCTGTCCTCCGTCGGGCGCAGGGCCTGGACAGACACAGGGATGTCCTTTTGAACTCTCACTGTGTCGGCTTCCAGACCCCCTGTCCTCCGTCGGGCGCAGGGCCTGGACAGACACAGGGATGTCCTTTTGAACTCTCGCTGTGTCGGCTTCCAGACCCCCTGTCCTCCGTCGGGCGCAGGGCCTGGACAGACACAGGGATGTCCTTTTGAACTCTCACTGTGTCGGCTTCCAGACCCCCTGTCCTCCGTCGGGCGCAGGGCCTGGACAGACACAGGGATGTCCTTTTGAACTCTCACTGTGTCGGCTTCCAGACCCCCTGTCCTCCGTCGGGCGCAGGGCCTGGACAGACACAGGGATGTCCTTTTGAACTCTCACTGTGTCGGCTTCCAGACCCCCTGTCCTCCGTTGGGCGCAGGGCCTGGACAGACACAGGGATGTCCTTTTGAACTCTCACAGTGTCGGCTTCCAGACCCCCTGTCCTCCGTCGGGCGCAGGGCCTGGACAGACACAGGGATGTCCTTTTGAACTCTCACTGTGTCGGCTTCCAGACCCCCTGTCCTCCGTCGGGCGCAGGGCCTGGACAGACACAGGGTTGTCCTTTTGAACTCTAACTGTCGGCTTCCAGACCCCCTGTCCTCCGTCGGGCGCAGGGCCTGGACAGACACAGGGTTGTCCTTTTGAACTCTCACTGTGTCGGCTTCCAGACCCCCTGTCCTCCGTCGGGCGCAGGGCCTGGACAGACACAGGGTTGTCCTTTTGAACTCTCACTGTGTCGGCTTCCAGACCCCCTGTCCTCCGTCGGGCGCAGGGCCTGGACAGACACAGGGTTGTCCTTTTGAACTCTCACTGTGTCGGCTTCCAGACCCTGTGTCCTCCGTCGGGCGCAGGGCCTGGACAGACACAGGGTTGTCCTTTTGAACTCTCACTGTGTCGGCTTCCAGACCCCCTGTCCTCCGTTGGGCGCAGGGCCTGGACAGACACAGGGATGTCCTTTTGAACTCTCACTGTGTCGGCTTCCAGACCCCCTGTCCTCCGTTGGGCGCAGGGCCTGGACAGACACAGGGATGTCCTTTTGAACTCTCACTGTGTCGGCTTCCAGACCCCCTGTCCTCCGTCGGGCGCAGGGCCTGGACAGACACAGGGATGTCCTTTTGAACTCTCACTGTGTCGGCTTCCAGACCCCCTGTCCTCCGTCGGGCGCAGGGCCTGGACAGACACAGGGATGTCCTTTTGAACTCTCACTGTGTCGGCTTCCAGACCCCCTGTCCTCCGTCGGGCGCAGGGCCTGGACAGACACAGGGATGTCCTTTTGAACTCTCCCTGTGTCGGCTTCCAGACCCCCTGTCCTCCGTCGGGCGCAGGGCCTGGACAGACACAGGGTTGTCCTTTTGAACTCTCACTGTGTCGGCTTCCAGACCCCCTGTCCTCCGTCGGGCGCAGGGCCTGGACAGACACAGGGATGTCCTTTTGAACTCTCACTGTGTCGGCTTCCAGACCCCCTGTCCTCCGTCGGGCGCAGGGCCTGGACAGACACAGGGATGTCCTTTTGAACTCTCACTGTGTCGGCTTCCAGACCCCCTGTCCTCCGTCGGGCGCAGGGCCTGGACAGACACAGGGTTGTCCTTTTGAACTCTCACTGTGTCGGCTTCCAGACCCCCTGTCCTCCGTCGGGCGCAGGGCCTGGACAGACACAGGGATGTCCTTTTGAACTCTCACTGTGTCGGCTTCCAGACCCCCTGTCCTCCGTCGGGCGCAGGGCCTGGACAGACACAGGGATGTCCTTTTGAACTCTCACTGTGTCGGCTTCCAGACCCCCTGTCCTCCGTCGGGCGCAGGGCCTGGACAGACACAGGGATGTCCTTTTGAACTCTCCCTGTGTCGGCTTCCAGACCCCCTGTCCTCCGTCGGGCGCAGGGCCTGGACAGACACAGGGATGTCCTTTTGAACTCTCACTGTCGGCTTCCAGACCCCCTGTCGTCCGTCGGGCGCAGGGCCTGGACAGACACAGGGTTGTCCTTTTGAACTCTCACTGTCGGCTTCCAGACCCCCTGTCCTCCGTCGGGCGCAGGGCCTGGACAGACACAGGGTTGTCCTTTTGAACTCTCACTGTGTCGGCTTCCAGACCCCCTGTCCTCCGTCGGGCGCAGGGCCTGGACAGACACAGGGATGTCCTTTTGAACTCTCACTGTGTCGGCTTCCAGACCCCCTGTCCTCCGTTGGGCGCAGGGCCTGGACAGACACAGGGATGTCCTTTTGAACTCTCACTGTGTCGGCTTCCAGACCCCCTGTCCTCCGTCGGGCGCAGGGCCTGGACAGACACAGGGTTGTCCTTTTGAACTCTCACTGTGTCGGCTTCCAGACCCCCTGTCCTCCGTTGGGCGCAGGGCCTGGACAGACACAGGGATGTCCTTTTGAACTCTCACTGTGTCGGCTTCCAGACCCCCTGTCCTCCGTCGGGCGCAGGGCTGGACAGACACAGGGATGTCCTTTTGAACTCTCCCTGTGTCGGCTTCCAGACCCCCTGTCCTCCGTCGGGCGCAGGGCCTGGACAGACACAGGGATGTCCTTTTGAACTCTCACTGTCGGCTTCCAGACCCCCTGTCCTCCGTCGGGCGCAGGGCCTGGACAGACACAGGGTTGTCCTTTTGAACTCTCACAGTGTCGGCTTCCAGACCCCCTGTCCTCCGTCGGGCGCAGGGCCTGGACAGACACAGGGATGTCCTTTTGAACTCTCACTGTCGGCTTCCAGACCCCCTGTCCTCCGTCGGGCGCAGGGCCTGGACAGACACAGGGTTGTCCTTTTGAACTCTCACAGTGTCGGCTTCCAGACCCCCTGTCCTCCGTCGGGCGCAGGGCCTGGACAGACACAGGGTTGTCCTTTTGAACTCTCACTGTCGGCTTCCAGACCCCCTGTCGTCCGTCGGGCGCAGGGCCTGGACAGACACAGGGTTGTCCTTTTGAACTCTCACTGTCGGCTTCCAGACCCCCTGTCCTCCGTCGGGCGCAGGGCCTGGACAGACACAGGGTTGTCCTTTTGAACTCTCACTGTGTCGGCTTCCAGACCCCCTGTCCTCCGTTGGGCACAGGGCCTGGACAGACACAGGGATGTCCTTTTGAACTCTCACTGTCGGCTTCCAGACCCCCTGTCGTCCGTCGGGCGCAGGGCCTGGACAGACACAGGGTTGTCCTTTTGAACTCTCACTGTCGGCTTCCAGACCCCCTGTCCTCCGTCGGGCGCAGGGCCTGGACAGACACAGGGTTGTCCTTTTGAACTCTCACTGTGTCGGCTTCCAGACCCCCTGTCCTCCGTCGGGCGCAGGGCCTGGACAGACACAGGGATGTCCTTTTGAACTCTCACTGTCGGCTTCCAGACCCCCTGTCCTCCGTCGGGCGCAGGGCCTGGACAGACACAGGGATGTCCTTTTGAACTCTCACTGTGTCGGCTTCCAGACCCCCTGTCCTCCGTCGGGCGCAGGGCCTGGACAGACACAGGGATGTCCTTTTGAACTCTCACTGTCGGCTTCCAGACCCCCTGTCCTCCGTTGGGCGCAGGGCCTGGACAGACACAGGGATGTCCTTTTGAACTCTCACTGTCGGCTTCCAGACCCCCTGTCCTCCGTCGGGCGCAGGGCCTGGACAGACACAGGGTTGTCCTTTTGAACTCTCACTGTCGGCTTCCAGACCCCCTGTCCTCCGTCGGGCGCAGGGCCTGGACAGACACAGGGTTGTCCTTTTGAACTCTCACTGTGTTGGCTTCCAGACCCCCTGTCCTCCGTCGGGCGCAGGGCCTGGACAGACACAGGGATGTCCTTTTGAACTCTCACTGTGTCGGCTTCCAGACCCCCTGTCCTCCGTCGGGCGCAGGGCCTGGACAGACACAGGGATGTCCTTTTGAACTCTCACTGTCGGCTTCCAGACCCCCTGTCCTCCGTCGGGCGCAGGGCCTGGACAGACACAGGGATGTCCTTTTGAACTCTCACTGTGTCGGCTTCCAGACCCCCTGTCCTCCGTCGGGCGCAGGGCCTGGACAGACACAGGGTTGTCCTTTTGAACTCTCACTGTGTCGGCTTCCAGACCCCCTGTCCTCCGTCGGGCGCAGGGCCTGGACAGACACAGGGATGTCCTTTTGAACTCTCACTGTGTCGGCTTCCAGACCCCCTGTCCTCCGTCGGGCGCAGGGCCTGGACAGACACAGGGATGTCCTTTTGAACTCTCACTGTCGGCTTCCAGACCCCCTGTCCTCCGTCGGGCGCAGGGCCTGGACAGACACAGGGATGTCCTTTTGAACTCTCACTGTGTCGGCTTCCAGACCCCCTGTCCTCCGTCGGGCGCAGGGCTGGACATACACAGGGATGTCCTTTTGAACTCTCACTGTCGGCTTCCAGACCCCCTGTCGTCCGTCGGGCGCAGGGCCTGGACAGACACAGGGTTGTCCTTTTGAACTCTCACTGTCGGCTTCCAGACCCCCTGTCGTCCGTCGGGCGCAGGGCCTGGACAGACACAGGGTTGTCCTTTTGAACTCTCACTGTCGGCTTCCAGACCCCCTGTCCTCCGTCGGGCGCAGGGCCTGGACAGACACAGGGTTGTCCTTTTGAACTCTCACTGTGTCGGCTTCCAGACCCCCTGTCCTCCGTCGGGCGCAGGGCCTGGACAGACACAGGGATGTCCTTTTGAACTCTCACTGTGTCGGCTTCCAGACCCCCTGTCCTCCGTCGGGCGCAGGGCTGGACAGACACAGGGTTGTCCTTTTGAACTCTCACTGTCGGCTTCCAGACCCCCTGTCCTCCGTCGGGCGCAGGGCCTGGACAGACACAGGGATGTCCTTTTGAACTCTCACTGTGTCGGCTTCCAGACCCCCTGTCCTCCGTCGGGCGCAGGGCCTGGACAGACACAGGGATGTCCTTTTGAACTCTCACTGTCGGCTTCCAGACCCCCTGTCCTCCGTCGGGCGCAGGGCCTGGACAGACACAGGGTTGTCCTTTTGAACTCTCACAGTGTCGGCTTCCAGACCCCCTGTCCTCCGTCGGGCGCAGGGCCTGGACAGACACAGGGTTGTCCTTTTGAACTCTCACTGTGTCGGCTTCCAGACCCCCTTTCCTCCGTCCGGCGCAGGGCCTGGACAGACACAGGGATGTCCTTTTGAACTCTCACAGTGTCGGCTTCCAGACCCCCTGTCCTCCGTCGGGCGCAGGGCCTGGACAGACACAGGGTTGTCCTTTTGAACTCTCACTGTGTCGGCTTCCAGACCCCCTGTCCTCCGTCAGGCGCAGGGCCTGGACAGACACAGGGATGTCCTTTTGAACTCTCACTGTGTCGGCTTCCAGACCCCCTGTCCTCCGTCGGGCGCAGGGCCTGGACAGACACAGGGTTGTCCTTTTGAACTCTCACTGTGTTGGCTTCCAGACCCCCTGTCCTCCGTCGGGCGCAGGGCCTGGACAGACACAGGGATGTCCTTTTGAACTCTCACTGTGTCGGCTTCCAGACCCCCTGTCCTCCGTCGGGCGCAGGGCCTGGACAGACACAGGGTTGTCCTTTTGAACTCTCACTGTGTCGGCTTCCAGACCCCCTGTCCTCCGTCGGGCGCAGGGCCTGGACAGACACAGGGATGTCCTTTTGAACTCTCACTGTGCCGGCTTCCAGACCCTCTGTCCTCCGTCGGGCGCAGGGCCTGGACAGACACAGGGATTTCCTTTTGAACTCTCACTGTCGGCTTCCAGACCCCCTGTCCTCCGTCGGGCGCAGGGCCTGGACAGACACAGGGATGTCCTTTTGAACTCTCACTGTGTCGGCTTCCAGACCCCCTGTCCTCCGTCGGGCGCAGGGCCTGGACAGACACAGGGTTGTCCTTTTGAACTCTCACTGTGTCGGCTTCCAGACCCCCTGTCCTCCGTCGGGCGCAGGGCCTGGACAGACACAGGGATGTCCTTTTGAACTCTCACTGTGTCGGCTTCCAGACCCCCTGTCCTCCGTCGGGCGCAGGGCCTGGACAGACACAGGGATGTCTTTTTGAACTCTCACTGTGCTGTCTGTGTGATCTGCAGGGAGTAGGTCGCCCTCCCTCGATCCCCTGCAGGCCCTTTAAGTTTTATTCTAGTGAAAGGTCCTATATATTAGATTATACAGATCAGTCACGGTGCGCTTCGCTGTGACAGTTGTGGCCGAGCAGGCTGGCTGCATGCCCTCTCGTGTACTGGCTGCGGTGGACTCCATGTATGCTGGTTGCCAGGGGCAATGTCCTGTACTGCAGCCTGTGTGTTCACTTCCCTGTTTGGTTCTGATGGGGTTAACATTCCCTGGTCTGGTCCTGCGTGTGGCTTATCAGGTGCCCTCGTTATCGCAGTTACAGTGCCTTGCAAAAGTATTCACCCCCATTGACTTTTTTCGTATTTTGTTGTCTCACATCCTGGAATTAACATGGACATAACATTTATAACATTTACAGAACGCGCCGACAACTTTCAAGAGTTTTTTTTTATTGTGAAGCAAACAATAAATAGGACAAATAACAAAGTCATTATGGTCGTGGCTACGGATCCTGGAGCTGGCGTGACGGTGCCAAGGAATAGACCTAGCAGTGCTACTGACTAAAAGGCCTGAATTGTGCCCATAGCCGCGAACATGGGTAGCCTATAAGGGGCCAAAAAGTCAAGCAGGGTAGATTTTAGGATTTTATTGAATAGGTACCTGGTTTACAAAACTAGTTTGCAAAAAACTTCTGAAATTTCCTGTTGTGGATTGGGAATGTACCTGGTGGAGCAAGATGATTCCCAACAACCCATTTTACGAATGATATGACGGGTACGTTGTGCTTGGAAGCCGCAGAGGCAGCTCCCATCCTAAAGGAGTGTCCTGATATGGTTTTGGGATCAATACCTAGGCCTGAAACTAGTAGATGGATGTGGGATACGATCTGTGCTGTCGTGAGGGGCTTGGATTGGAAAGGCAATTGCAGGCTATCTGGGGAGGAATGACCCAAGGAGCTCATTCATTTATTTAAAACCTGGACTGGGCACCGCGTAAGGATTTGAAATATTTGACTTGGACTGGAGGCCCTGTTTGTGATGTTTTGGTGGAAGGTAGTTGCAAGATGAAATGATTGTGATTCCAGGCTAGCTGACTCTTAGTTAGGCCCTTGGATTTGGGAGAGAAACCTGTGAATTCTCCTGGTCGCAGGAAACCGTAGAAGCCTAAATACATGGCCGCCTGGATAACCGTGCTGGGTTAGAGCCCAAAAGGGTTGCTGTCTAGGGAATTGGAGAGCTTCCTAAACAGTTCCCCTGAAACTGGTTGTCTGCTTGGAGTGCTGGGTTGGCTACTTTTTTGAATACCCCTAAGAATTGCCTTAAATGCGGGGGACGCGAAGATTGCTCTACTATCAGGATGTTTTAAGGTAGAGTAGTATTGCACCCCTGCCATGTATAATCTGATGGAATTATAACTGAGTTTAAGGTGTTAAACGCCATTAAATAAGTGATCTTATCTGTGCCGCTCCTTGGGTGGAGAAGTTATTATTTTTTATTTTTTTTTAAGGCTGTTCCAACCGGTCTTGTAATTTCTAGCTGTGTTGGCTGACCGTGATCTTTGTACGAGGGATTTGGCGGATGAAATGAATTGTGCTAGTCCATGCGTAGGGTGTTGAACTCTGGAGGGGATAGTCCTGCTGGCTCCGCCTCCGGCATGACCTGAAAGAAATGTTGGAAATTGAAGCGTGACAGTGCGTCAGCGGCTGAATTCTGGACGCCCTGGATATGTCTACATGATATCTGAAAATTGTACTGTAAAGAGAGCCAAACTAATTTGCGGACAAAGGGCATGATATGATGTGATTTGACCTACCCTTGGTGATGATGTCCACTACTGCCTGATTGTCCGTAATGAATGTCACCAGGGAATTGGCCCATTGCCTGCCCCAAACTTGGGCAGCCGCTACAATCGGGTAGATTTCTAAAAGAGGGGAGGATCTGAGGTACTCGTTGAGATGAGATTTCAGGTGGCCACTCGTCTGCAAACCACTGGTTATTGTAGATGGCAGTGAAACCTCTGGAGGCGGCTGCGTCTGAAAAAATGGTAGAAGAGGGACTCCATTGGGGAACAAATAAGGAGATCCCATTCCAGTTGGTCAGGAAGGAATCTCACATGGTCAAGTTGGCCATTGCTTAGGCATCCAGAAATACCGGGGAGTCCTGCTCTGTGGCTGCTGGAAGCAGATTCAATCATCTGGATTAAAAAGCCTTGCCCTGGGGCATGATTCTGGTGACAAAATTCAGCATACCCAGCAGGGATTGTAATTCCTGCTCCAAGAGGACGCTGCAACCCACAAATTTGGAAATAAGCTCCTTGATTTTGGACAGTTTCTCCTCTGGCAGTCTTTCTTCCATTTTTTGGGTGTCCCCCAGATTGGGGGACACCTGGGAAATAGTGACCATAAAGTAATAACCTTCCAATTATCATTCAAAAGAGCGTTTCTACAGGGAGAAACAAAAATACCAAACTTCAAAAAAGCTAAATTTAGCCAACTAAGAGCGGCCATCGGCCTAACTAACTGGGACAAAGTCCTCAAAAATAAAAATACAGCCACAAAATGGAATATCTTTAAAAGCATCCTAAAATCTCATTGTGAGAGGTACATACCGTATGGGAATAAAGGGTTAAGGAACAAAAAGAAACCAATGCGGATAAACAGAACGGTAAAGAAAGCAATAAATCACTAAAACAGGAAACAGGAGGGAGCGAGGAAGCACTGAAAAACTATAAGGAAAAAGATGGAACATATAAAAAACAAATAAAAGCGGCCAAACTAGAGACCGAGAGATTAATTGCCAAAGAGAGTAAAACTAACCCTAAAATATTCTTCAATTATATAAATGTTAAAAAGTATAAATCTGAAGGTGTCGGCCTCTACAGAGTGATGAGGGGGGAGTCGCAGAGAGCGACGAGGAGAAAGCAAAGCTGTTAAATATTTTTCTCTCCAATGTATTCACTGAGGAAAATAAACTGTCAAAAGACATGCAGAAGGTAAAAGTGCTTCTGCTCCTGTCTGCTCCTTGTCTGTCCTGCAGTGCCTACTGCTTCTGATCCTGTCTGCTCCTTGTCTGTCCTACAGTGCCTACTGCTTCTGCTCCTGTCTGCTCCTTGTCTGTCCTGCAGTGCCTACTGCTTCTGATCCTGTCTGCTCCTTGTCTGTCCTACAGTGCCTACTGCTTCTGATCCTGTCTGCTCCTTGTCTGCCCTGCAGTTCCTACTGCTTCTGATCCTGTCTGCTCCTTGTCTGCCCTGCAGTGCCTACTGCTTCTGATCCTGTCTGCTCCTTGTCTGCCCTGCAGTGCCTACTGCTTCTGCTCCTGTCTGCTCCTTGTCTGCCCTGCAGTGCCTACTGCTTCTGATCCTGTCTGCTCCTTGTCTGTCCTACAGTGCCTACTGCTTCTGATCCTGTCTGCTCCTTGTCTGTCCTGCAGTGCCTACTGCTTCTGCTCCTTGTCTGTCCTGCAGTGCCTACTGCTTCTGATCCTGTCTGCTCCTTGTCTGTCCTACAGTGCCTACTGCTTCTGATCCTGTCTGCTCCTTGTCTGTCCTGCAGTGCCTACTGCTTCTGCTCCTTGTCTGTCCTGCAGTGCCTACTGCTTCTGATCCTGTCTGCTCCTTGTCTGCCCTGCAGTGCCTACTGCTTCTGATCCTGTCTGCTCCTTGTCTGTCCTGCAGTGCCTACTGCTTCTGATCCTGTCTGCTCCTTGTCTGTCCTGCAGTGCCTACTGCTTCTGCTCCTTGTCTGTCCTGCAGTGCCTACTGCTTCTGATCCTGTCTGCTCCTTGTCTGCCCTGCAGTGCCTACTGCTTCTGCTCCTGTCTGCTCCTTGTCTGTCCTGCAGTGCCTACTGCTTCTGCTCCTGTCTGCTCCTTGTCTGTCCTGCAGTGCCTACTGCTTCTGCTCCTGTCTGCTCCTTGTTTGTCCTACAGTGCCTACTGCTTCTGCTCCTTGTCTGTCCTGCAGTGCCTACTGCTTCTGCTCCTGTCTGCTCCTTGTCTGTCCTACAGTGCCTACTGCTTCTGATCCTGTCTGCTCCTTGTCTGTCCTACAGTGCCTACTGCTTCTGCTCCTGTCTGCTCCTTGTCTGCCCTGCAGTGCCTACTGCTTCTGCTCCTGTCTGCTCCTTGTCTGTCCTGCAGTGCCTACTGCTTCTGATCCTGTCTGCTCCTTGTCTGTCCTACAGTGCCTACTGCTTCTGATCCTGTCTGCTCCTTGTCTGCCCTGCAGTGCCTACTGCTTCTGATCCTGTCTGCTCCTTGTCTGCCCTGCAGTGCCTACTGCTTCTGATCCTGTCTGCTCCTTGTCTGCCCTGCAGTGCCTACTGCTTCTGATCCTGTCTGCTCCTTGTCTGCCCTGCAGTGCCTACTGCTTCTGCTCCTGTCTGCTCCTTGTCTGTCCTGCAGTGCCTACTGCTTCTGATCCTGTCTGCTCCTTGTCTGCCCTGCAGTGCCTACTGCTTCTGATCCTGTCTGCTCCTTGTCTGTCCTACAGTGCCTACTGCTTCTGATCCTGTCTGCTCCTTGTCTGTCCTGCAGTGCCTACTGCTTCTGCTCCTTGTCTGTCCTGCAGTGCCTACTGCTTCTGATCCTGTCTGCTCCTTGTCTGCCCTGCAGTGCCTACTGCTTCTGCTCCTGTCTGCTCCTTGTCTGTCCTGCAGTGCCTACTGCTTCTGCTCCTGTCTGCTCCTTGTCTGTCCTGCAGTGCCTACTGCTTCTGCTCCTGTCTGCTCCTTGTCTGTCCTACAGTGCCTACTGCTTCTGATCCTGTCTGCTCCTTGTCTGTCCTACAGTGCCTACTGCTTCTGCTCCTGTCTGCTCCTTGTCTGCCCTGCAGTGCCTACTGCTTCTGCTCCTGTCTGCTCCTTGTCTGTCCTGCAGTGCCTACTGCTTCTGCTCCTTGTCTGTCCTGCAGTGCCTACTGCTTCTGCTCCTGTCTGCTCCTTGTTTGTCCTACAGTGCCTACTGCTTCTGCTCCTTGTCTGTCCTGCAGTGCCTACTGCTTCTGCTCCTGTCTGCTCCTTGTCTGTCCTACAGTGCCTACTGCTTCTGATCCTGTCTGCTCCTTGTCTGTCCTACAGTGCCTACTGCTTCTGCTCCTGTCTGCTCCTTGTCTGCCCTGCAGTGCCTACTGCTTCTGCTCCTGTCTGCTCCTTGTCTGTCCTGCAGTGCCTACTGCTTCTGCTCCTTGTCTGTCCTGCAGTGCCTACTGCTTCTGATCCTGTCTGCTCCTTGTCTGCCCTGCAGTGCCTACTGCTTCTGATCCTGTCTGCTCCTTGTCTGCCCTGCAGTGCCTACTGCTTCTGATCCTGTCTGCTCCTTGTCTGCCCTGCAGTGCCTACTGCTTCTGATCCTGTCTGCTCCTTGTCTGTCCTACAGTGCCTACTGCTTCTGATCCTGTCTGCTCCTTGTCTGTCCTGCAGTGCCTACTGCTTCTGCTCCTGTCTGCTCCTTGTCTGTCCTGCAGTGCCTACTGCTTCTGCTCCTGTCTGCTCCTTGTCTGTCCTGCAGTGCCTACTGCTTCTGATCCTGTCTGCTCCTTGTCTGTCCTACAGTGCCTACTGCTTCTGCTCCTGTCTTCTCCTTGTCTGTCCTGCAGTGCCTACTGCTTCTGCTCCTGTCTGCTCCTTGTCTGTCCTGCAGTGCCTACTGCTTCTGCTCCTGTCTGCTCCTTGTCTGTCCTGCAGTGCCTACTGCTTCTGATCCTGTCTGCTCCTTGTCTGCCCTGCAGTGCCTACTGCTTCTGCTCCTGTCTGCTCCTTGTCTGTCCTGCAGTGCCTACTGCTTCTGCTCCTGTCTGCTCCTTGTTTGTCCTACAGTGCCTACTGCTTCTGCTCCTGTCTGCTCCTTGTCTGTCCTGCAGTGCCTACTGCTTCTGATCCTGTCTGCTCCTTGTCTGCCCTGCAGTGCCTACTGCTTCTGATCCTGTCTGCTCCTTGTCTGTCCTGCAGTGCCTACTGCTTCTGCTCCTGTCTGCTCCTTGTCTGTCCTGCAGTGCCTACTGCTTCTGCTCCTGTCTGCTCCTTGTCTGTCCTGCAGTGCCTACTGCTTCTGCTCCTGTCTGCTCCTTGTCTGTCCTGCAGTGCCTACTGCTTCTGATCCTGTCTGCTCCTTGTCTGTCCTGCAGTGCCTACTGCTTCTGATCCTGTCTGCTCCTTGTCTGTCCTACAGTGCCTACTGCTTCTGCTCCTGTCTGCTCCTTGTCTGTCCTACAGTGCCTACTGCTTCTGCTCCTGTCTGCTCCTTGTCTGCCCTGCAGTGCCTACTGCTTCTGCTCCTGTCTACTCCTTGTCTGTCCTGCAGTGCCTACTGCTTCTGATCCTGTCTGCTCCTTGTCTGTCCTAAAGTGCCTACTGCTTCTGCTCCTGTCTGCTCCTTGTCTGTCCTGCAGTGCCTACTGCTTCTGATCCTGTCTGCTCCTTGTCTGTCCTGCAGTGCCTACTGCTTCTGCTCCTTGTCTGTCCTGCAGTGCCTACTGCTTCTGATCCTGTCTGCTCCTTGTCTGTCCTGCAGTGCCTACTGCTTCTGCTCCTTGTCTGCCCTGCAGTGCCTACTGCTTCTGCTCCTGTCTGCTCCTTGTCTGTCCTGCAGTGCCTACTGCTTCTGATCCTGTCTGCTCCTTGTCTGTCCTACAGTGCCTACTGCTTCTGCTCCTGTCTGCTCCTTGTCTGTCCTGCAGTGCCTACTGCTTCTGCTCCTGTCTGCTCCTTGTCTGTCCTGCAGTGCCTACTGCTTCTGATCCTGTCTGCTCCTTGTCTGCCCTGCAGTGCCTACTGCTTCTGATCCTGTCTGCTCCTTGTCTGTCCTACAGTGCCTACTGCTTCTGCTCCTGTCTGCTCCTTGTCTGTCCTACAGTGCCTACTGCTTCTGCTCCTGTCTGCTCCTTGTCTGCCCTGCAGTGCCTACTGCTTCTGCTCCTGTCTGCTCCTTGTCTGTCCTGCAGTGCCTACTGCTTCTGCTCCTGTCTACTCCTTGTCTGTCCTGCAGTGCCTACTGCTTCTGATCCTGTCTGCTCCTTGTCTGTCCTACAGCGCCTACTGCTTCTGCTCCTGTCTGCTCCTTGTCTGTCCTGCAGTGCCTACTGCTTCTGCTCCTGTCTGCTCCTTGTCTGTCCTGCAGTGCCTACTGCTTCTGCTCCTGTCTGCTCCTTGTCTGTCCTGCAGTGCCTACTGCTTCTGATCCTGTCTGCTCCTTGTCTGCCCTGCAGTGCCTACTGCTTCTGCTCCTGTCTGCTCCTTGTCTGTCCTGCAGTGCCTACTGCTTCTGCTCCTGTCTGCTCCTTGTCTGTCCTGCAGTGCCTACTGCTTCTGCTCCTGTCTGCTCCTTGTCTGTCCTGCAGTGCCTACTGCTTCTGCTTCTGTCTGCTCCTGGTCTGTCCTGCAGTGCCTTACTGCTTCTGCTCCTTGTCTGTCCTGCAGTGCCTACTGCTTCTGCTTCTGTCTGCTCCTGGTCTGTCCTGCAGTGCCTTACTGCTTCTGCTCCTTGTCTGTCCTGCAGTGCCTACTGCTTCTGATCCTGTGTTTGTCCTGCCTTCGTGAGAGGGCCCTGGGTTCTCCAGAGGGGGGATCTCTAGTCTGTGTGCAGCTTTGCCTGAGACTGCCGTGTTTCCATTCCGCATGGGGCCCAGGCATCTGCTTCTGTGCTGGTTCCCATTTGTCTTGTCGTCTGATCCATGTCCTGTGTTTGGTTGGGTTCCAGTCCTGTTGTCTGTGGTTCTCTGCAGGTAGGGGCCAAGTGTACTAGGACCTTCCTGGAGATGCGACCAGTGAGCCCTCTGTCCAGTTCATCCCCACCACCAGGGGCTCCGTGAAGAACAGGGCTCACTGGCTCTCCGCCCTCTGGGTTTTGCCTTTTGTCTGCCGGTGCACTTGGTTCTGTGGTAGTGCTACCACTATTGCTTACCTGCTCTACTGTCATGTTCTTTTATTATAAGTGTAATAGCGTTCTCTGTTGGTCCCTGGTCTGAATCTTGCCGAGGTCTGCCTTGGGCAGACGGTACGTGACATTATTACATAGATTAGAGTATTTATAGGATGTATTATACATATCAGTTATTGCATAGATGAGACTATATATAATAGGCACCGCCAGTATTGTGTGTGTGTGTGAGACTCCGCTGTCTGTATTGCCTGTGTGAGGCACTGCCAGTATTAGTGTTTCCATAGGTAGCTGTTACTTGGATATGTTTGGACGCCTCTAGTGCCTGTTCTTGTTCAGTTATTACATAGATGAGACTGGTTCTAGGGTGTTATACATATCAGTTATTACATACAGTACAGACCAAAAGTTTGGACGCACCTTCTCATTCAAAGAGTTTTCTTTATTTTCATGACTATGAAAATTGTAGATTCACACTGAAGGCATCAAAACTATGAATTATCACATGTGGGATTATATACATAACAAAAAAGTGTGAAACAACTGAAAATATGTCATATTCTAGGTTCTTCAAAGTAGCCACCTTTTTCTTTGATTACTGCTTTGCACACTCTTGGCATTCTCTTGATGAGCTTCGAGAGGTAGTCACCTGAAATGGTCTTCCAACAGTCTTGAAGGAGTTCCCAGAGATGCTTAGCACTTGTTGGCCCTTTTGCCTTCACTCTGTGGTCCAGCTCACCCCAAACCATCTCGATTGGGTTCAGGTCCGGTGACTGTGGAGGCCAGGTCATCTGGCGCAGCACCCCATCACTCTCCTTCATGGTCAAATAGCCCTTACACAGCCTGGAGGAGTGTTTGGGGTCATTGTCCTGTTGAAAAATAAATGATGGTCCAACTAAACGCAAACCGGATGGAATAGCATGCCGCTGCAAGATGCTGTGGTAGCCATGCTGGTTCAGTATGCCTTTAATTCTGAATAAATCCCCAACAGTGTCACCAGCAAAGCCCCCCCACACCATCACACCTCCTCCTCCATGCTTCACGGTGGGAACCAGGCATGTAGAGTCCATCCGTTCACCTTTTCTGCGTCGCACAAAGACACGGTGGTTGGAACCAAAGATCTCAAATTTGGACTCATCAGACCAAAGCACAGATTTCCACTGGTCTAATGTCCATTCCTTGTGTTCTTTAGCCCAAACAAGTCTCTTCTGCTTGTTGCCTGTCCTTAGCAGTGGTTTCCTAGCAGATCTTCTACCATGAAGGCCTGATTCACACAGTCTCCTCTTAACAGTTGTTCTAGAGATGTGTCCTCTGCTAGAGCTCTGGGTGGCATTGACCTGGTCTCTAATCTGAGCTGCTGTTAACCTGCGATTTCTGAGGCTGGTGACTCGGATGAACTTCTCCTCCGCAGCAGAGGTGACTCTTGGTCTTCCTTTCCTGGGGCGGTCCGCATGTGAGCCAGTTTCTTTGTAGCGCTTGATGGTTTTTGAGACTGCACTTGGGGACACTTTCAAAGTTTTTCCAATTTTTCGGACTGACTGACCTTCATTTCTTAAAGTAATGATGGCCACTCGTTATTCTTTACTTAGCTGCTTTTTTCTTGCCATAATACAAATTCTAACAGTCTATTCAGTAGGACTATCAGCTGTGTGTCCACCTGACTTCTCCACAACGCAACTGATGGTCCCAACCCCATTTATAAGGCAAGAAATCCCACTTATTACACCTGACAGGGCACACCTGTGAAGTGAAGACCATTTCAGGTGACCACCTCTTGAAGCTCATCAAGAGAATGCCAAGAGTGTGCAAAGCAGTAATCAAAGCAAAAGGCGGCTACTGTGAAGAACCTAGAATATGACATATTTTCTGTTGTTTCACACTTTTTTTTTATTTATATAATTCCACATGTGATAATTCATAGTTTTGATGCCTTCGGTATGAATCTACAATTGTCATAGTCATGGAAATAAAGAAAACTCTTTGAATGAGAAGAAGGTGCGTCCAAACTTTTGGTCTGTACTGTAGATGAGACTGTATCTAGAGTGTTATGCACATCAGTTATTACATAGATGACACTAGGCCAAACTAAATTGCACCCATAGCAGGAGGGAACCCCATGTGCATACTGAAGAGGATGATATCCCAATTATCCCCTCTGCCGCCATTCAGTGTAGCACGCACACGTCCATACGCTGACATAAGCATAAATCCGTGATTACAACGAGGTAATACGATGTGCAGTCATACACACAGTCTCTGGTTCAGACCATGCAGAGTGCAGGTATTGAGTTTAAACATCCAAGTCGCCTCTCGGCTTTATAATTCCCTTCGCAGGTCTCCATCTCTTTCTGAAGATGTCATTTTCTGTACCATTACAGAGGTGACCTCCCCATGGTGCTGCCTGACCCTAGTTTTTAATGGGCCAGCAGTGCAGCCCCCTACTGGAGCCGAATAGACCACACACTGCGTGTTCCAATGGATGTGTTGCTGTGATTGACAGCGTGTGTGTAGTGTGATCTGTACCTGCCTGTGTATTGTAGCCGGGCTTTAGTGGTCACGGGTGACGCTGGTACGGTCGCCACATCTCTATCCCAGATGGACAGCAGGTGCTCTATGTAGTGAGCCAGCAAAGGGATTGGTGTCAGAAAAAGAACAGTCGCCCTCCTAAAAACACATACAAATAATTGCCCGTCAAGATGACCCTTTCGCTCTCATTGAAGTTCCTGATATCTGTAAATAATATGAATCGGAGAACATAAAATAATTGTGTAAGCAGGTAATGTATGACCGTACAAAGGAAGTCACATAAACCCAAAGGAAGCACTGTCCAGCAATGGTGGACGGATGTGTATAGTGATGTGACATCGGCAGTCACCCATGCACCATCATCCGTCTGCCCACTGGGTCTATGCCGGAGACTATAGGGCGCAGGGAAACAGAGAGTGGAAAATTAGAGCGAGCGGATGGTTGGGAATGAACTGTTCAGGTTGCTTGTTAGTCATAAGGCCGCTATGTACGCTCTCCGCCACCAATCCCGTGGGCTCAGCAGATGGCTTTCTGTATGTGGACATAGAGATTACTATCACTCCCCCGTTGTCCGCCTTTGTGATGTCACCCAATTCGCTTAGTGTGGTTAAAGGGATTGTGTCGCCAGGATTAACGCGATGGCGATATTTCTATGTGCCCACCAGTCTCCTCGCTGTGTTTACAATGACCCCACTGTTACTGCTCTGTGTGTGTTAGAGTCTTATAAACTGCGATCCCATTGATCGGTAAATCACCTCTGTCAGGAGCCCAAGGGGTGGTCCCACGATCTCCTGGAGCCCAGCCGCGCCCATGGATCCGGAGCCCAGCACCGCCTACCACTTAATCTATTCACTCCACTTGCCCTGGCGTGGTGCGCAGGTAGCCGGCGCATGCGCTGTTGACTTGTTGAAGCCGGTGCCAGTAGTCCGCACGGGCGCAGACACAGTGTCCACTGCGCCTGTGCGAGACTACGGCACTGAGAAGAACTGACGTCAGGGCAAGATGAGTGAATAGATTAAGTGGTAGGCGGTGCTGGGCTCCGGATCCATGGGCGCGGCTGGGCTCCAGGAGATCGTGGGACCACCCCTTGGGCTCCTGACAGAGGTGATTTACCGATCAATGGGATCGCTGTTTATAAGACTCTAACACACACAGAGCAGTAACAGTGGGGTCATTGTAAACACAGCGAGGAGACTGGTGGGCACATAGAAATATCGCCATCGCGTTAATCCTGGCGACACAATCCCTTTAAAGCCCCTTCTCTTTTTTGTCAGATTAAACTTGATTTATTTTTACATTTATTTGTATCATAAACCAAATCCTTTTCCACCAGATCCTTAAAACAATCAAGGGCTGGTGCCCGGAATGGACAGGGTAGTAACAAAGGTATCTGAGGCGTTAATGCAGTTGTAGCACCAGTGAAGAAGAATAGTAATATAAAGTATCATTCCCTCCAGCATTGAGGCTGGTCGCATCCATCCGCAGAAACCCGGCTGCTATGGCTATGGTGCCTGCTGCTCGAGCGAGCACCATCTTTACATGTGTGACAGAGGTTGCCAAGGGGTTAAAGAGGCTCTGTCAGCATGATCACCCTTTTTGAACCAGGCATACTTCCTTTCTTTTGTCTGTATGCTAAACAGCTGCAAAAAGAGCTGCGTTATCAATGTGCAAATGAAGATGTTGGAGCACTAGGAGGTGAGGCTGAATCCATGGAGCTTTGTAACCCCCGTGCTCTGCACACTCCCCTTCCCCTTGATTGACAGAGCTGGACATGCTGAGGGCAGAGCTGTGTCCTACATAGTGTTTCTGGATTTTTGCAAAGGCTTTTGATCCTGTCCCTCATAGACGCTTAATAGGTAAAGTAAGGCCTATAGGCTTGGAAAGTACAGTCTGTAATTGGATTGAAACCTGTCCATATACTACAAGCTGTCTGGGACATTCTGGGTGATTGAACTTCATTTGCCAAGTTGATGCCCAATGTGAATCAATGTAAGGTTCTGCATTTTGGTAGTAATGATCTCCGTACTTCATATGTCCTAGGTGATGTAGCACTGGGAGAGTCGCTTATAGAGAACGATTTGGTACTAATAATCCACATACATCCTATGTCCTAAGAGGAGTAACACTGGAGAGTCACTTGTAGAGAAGGATCAGGTACTAATAATCCCCATACATCATATGTCCTAGGAGGAGTAACACTGGAGAGTCACTTGTAGAGGAGGATCAGGTACTAATAATCTACATACATCATATGTCCTAGGAGGAGTAACACTGGAGAGTCACTTGTAGAGGAGGATCAGGTACTAATAATCAACATACATCATATGTCCTAGGAGGAGTAACACTGAAGAGTCACTTGTAGAGAAGGATCAGGTACTAATAATCTACATACATCATATGTCCTAGGAGGAGTAACACTGGAGAGTCACTTGTAGAGGAGCATCAGGTACTAATAATCCCCATACATCATATGTCCTAGGAGGAGTAACACTGGAGAGTCATTTGTAGAGAAGGATCAGGTACTAATAATCTACATACATCATATGTCCTAGGAGGAGTAACACTGGAGAGTCACTTGTAGAGGAGGATCAGGTACTAATAATCAACATAGATCATATGTCCTAGGAGGAGTAACACTGGAGAGTCACTTGTAGAGGAGGATCAGGTACTAATAATCCCCATACCTCATATGTCCTAGGAGGAGTAACACTGAAGAGTCACTTGTAGAGAAGGATTTGGGTGTCCGTGTAGATGGTAGATTAAATAACAGCATAATGTCAATCAGCTGCTTATGAGGCCACCAGGATATTGTCATGCATTAAACGAGGCATGGACTGGAAGTTCAGTTCTGGGTACCAGTCCATAGAAAGAATACCCTGGAGCTGGAGAGCAACTAAACTGATGAGGGGCATGAAGGGTCTGAGTTATGAAGAAAGATTAAAAGAATTGAATTTATTTAGTCTTGAGAAGAGACGTCTAAGGGGGGGGGACATGATTAAACTATACATGTATATAAATGGGCCATACAAAAATTACGGTGAAAAACTGTTCCATATAAAATGCCCTCAAAAGACAAAGGGACGCTGCCTAGCATCTACATATCATATACACTATGTACTATAGCTTCACCACACTGAGATCTGCTCAGAATGATCATCTACATATCACTGTTTTATTCAAGCATCTACATATCATATACACTATGTACTATAGCTTCACCACACTGACATCTGATCAGAACGATCATCTACATATCACTGTTTTATTCAAGCATCTACAGATCATATACACTATGTACTATAGCTTCACCACACTGACATCTGCTCAGAACGATCATCTACATATCACTGTTTTATTCAGACACAATATGATTATACAGGGTGGGCCATTTATATGGATACACCTTAATAAAATGGGAATGTTGGTGATATTACCTTCCTGTTTGTGGCACCAATCCACTTTCCAGGAAACTGTTCATCTAGGAATGCTCGGACCTGACACCCATAATGTGGTGGTGCACCATCTTGATGGTACTCACTGTAAAATCCTTTTCTCGTAGTAGGCATTGGGGGACACAACACCATAGGTATATGTCCAGCTGCCACTAGGGGACTGACACTAGAAATAAAAAAAAGTGGCTCCACCCAGGTGGGCTATACCCCTCTGCCAGAGCCGAGAGAGATCAGTCGGTACAAAAGCAGTAGGAACCTCACACCTGAACCAAAAAGAAAAACTGAAAGCCAAAAAGTCTTCAACTGTGGAAACCCGACAACCACTTAGGCAAACACCGGAACCACAAACAAGAAGAACTCAAGAAGGATGGGATCTGTGTCCCCCAACGCCTACTACGAGAAAAGGATTTTACGGTGAGTGCAAAAAACCCAATTTTCTCCTGCATGGCATTGGGGGACACAGCACCATGGGACGTCCAAAAGCAGTCCACGAGGAATGGAAGAAAAAAAATCGGAAGGTGGAACACTGCCATTTGCGACATAGGCCTACTTAACGGCCGACCGAACCCAGCGGGAAATGGTGGCCTTGGATGCAGGCAAACCTTTACGGGGGCCCGCCGGGAGCACAAAAAGGGAGTCTGAACGACGGAAGGCTTCCGTGAGGTGAAGATACAGGCGAAGAGCCCTAACAACATCCAGGCAATGGAGGGATTTCTCCCTAGAGTGAGAGGGATTAGGGCAGAAGGATGATATGACATGAGGAGACCACCTTCGGTAGAAAGGAGGGAACGGGGCGCAAGACCACCTTGTCCTGATGGAACACCAGGAACGGCAAGAAAGCACCGCAAGTTCGGAGACCCGGCGGATGGAGGTAACGGCCACGAGGAAGGCCACCTTAAATGAGAAACGACAGAGAAATCTCCTCGAGGACGAGATTCAGGTCCCACTGCTCAACCGGAAAGCGAAAAGGAGGGACTTGGCGAGCAACACCCTGGAGAAAAGTCCTAACCTGAGCCCGCGAGGCCACAGGACGCTGGAAGAGGACCAAGAGGGCCGAAATCTGCCCCCTGAGAGAATCTAGGCGAAGACCCTTCTCAAAACCGGCCTGAAGGAATGCCAGAATGTTAGGGAGGTAGAAACGGAGAGGGCAAAAACGTCCGGACTCGCACCAAGCAAAATACGCTCTCCATGTCCAGTAGTAAATGCGGGCCGACTGGGGCTTGCAAGCGTGAAGCATCGTCTAGATGCCGCGGGACTTCAGGACCGCGGTCTCAACAGCCACGCCGTCAAATGAAGCTGAGGTAAATTATGATATGTTTTATAAAACTGTATTTCTCTGCCTTTGATAATTATATTCGTCATTGTGTTCAATGGTCATCATCGGCAGAGGGGAGGATTTTGTGTGGGTGTGTTTCTATTGTCCCATTGTGTGTTTAAATGGTGATGTCTGTCCTGTTGTCTCCACATGTGTATTGGTGATCTCCCCTTTGTCCTGAGAGATAATTGGATTATTCCTCGGTTGTCTCCCAGGCAGAGGGGAGGAAACCATGATGCATTGTGGGGATATGTTGTATCTGTCCTGTGTCGCAGTCTCCCTTCTGGTCCTCTAGGGGGCGGGAACGATTGGTTGCTGTATTTACATTGTGTGTGTTGTGAATTACTGATTGGTTGGATTTCAAAACCCTGTGGGCAGTACTATGTTTGTTTTTTATCAATAAAAGAGGCTGTACTTGAAGTACAGTCAGACCACTGCTTGACCCTGATCACGGAGCATTGTCTCGTCATTGGGGGGATTCCCTGTATGCTGTTGGAGACTGATTGCCAGGAGTGTAAGCTGACTGTACGCTTTTCCTGTTCGTCTGCCGGCAGCTATTTGTGAGGTTCCAGTTTGGAGTGCTATTTTGTATCCAGTTCGGGAGGTTGGTGTTCTGCAGTAGCTGTGCCTGTCTCTCGGAAAGGGGCATATCGCCTAAACGGATTTTAACCCCTTGTCCGCTGAAACGGTCCGTTACAGTGGCTTAGTGGACTGGGGGCCAGCAGGTTTGGGCTTGGCATGCCAGGAGGGCTTGGCCTTAAAGGAAGGCCTGGTGGATTTATTGTCTGATCGGGCTGGGGGGCCCGAAAGGACTGCGCCTGAGAGGACGATCCAGGGAAGCGACGGCGGCGAGGCTGGTTTTCGGGAAGAAGTGAACTCTTACCACCGGTGGCGAGATGAGCTCCTCCAAACACTTCCCAAAAAGCTTCCCGCCGAGGAAGGGAAGGGAAATTAGCGCCTTCTTGGAGGCGGAATCCGCTGCCCAAGAACGAAGCCAGATGGTGCGGCGGATGGCCACAGAGTTAGCGGGCGCAAGGCCGGAGCGGCGGGCCGATTCCATAGAGGCATCACAAAGAAACTTGGACGCCTGGTAAATTTGAGAGGCAAGCACTTCCAGTTCCCCCTGGACAGAGTCTGGTGGTAAGGCTCGGACAAGCTGTTTTGCCCAGATAGCGCAGGCCTTGGCCACCCAGGAAGTGGCAAACGCAGGACGGATGGCGGCACCTGCTGCCACAAAAACAGATTTAGCCAAGGAGTCGATCCGTTTGTCAACGGGATCCGACAAGGAAGCCGCGTCAGCCAGGGGAACGGTAGTAGCTTTAGCCAGGCGAGCAACCTGAGGGTCTGCCTGAGGAGGAACCTTCCAGAGATTGACGGATTCCTCAGAAAAAGGATAAGGGACATCCTAGGCCTTGGTAAGGTGAAGGCGCCGATCAGGGTGACGCCACTCCTTAGCCAGAAGTGCGTCAAGATCCTCGTCATTCGGGAAAACCACAGTGGACCGTCTAGAATGGCGGAAGGACACCGACTCCTGGGAGGAGTTAGAAGGATCGTCCTGCACATGGAGCGCGTCCCGGACGGCTTTGATGAGATCCTGTATGGCCGCAGACATCGCCGAGCACCGCTCTGATTCAGAGTCCCCAGGAGCGGCGGAAGCGGCTGAAGAAGAAATCTTGCCTGTTTAAGACTTATCCGGGGAATGATCCGAGGAAGCTGAGGAAGAGCGGGACCCAGCCGAGACTGTATGAGGTCGCTTGTGGGACCGCGTGCTAGAGCGAGAACGGACGTCCCCAGCGGGGGAGACCCTGCCAGAGGCGGCCGCAATCTGAACAGGCAGACGGTCTAAGGACTGCGCCAGGGATTGGGAGAGGCTGGCAAGGTTACCTATGGCTTGGGACAGGGTAGCAGCCCATTCCGGAAAAAACAACAAGGAGGGGGCCGCAGGGGCCGACTGGGCGGGCCTGGGGTTGAGGCACTGCGCGCAGAGAGGTAGACTGGCCACATGGGAACTTCCTATTACAGATGGAACAGGCATAATAAGTGGAAATGGAGGCAGGGGGAGTGGGGTCCCGACCAGAGGAAGACATGAGGGCGGAGGGTGGAGCCTGTAAGGAAAAGTCAGCCAAAGGCTGCGTACCAGACCCAATGGTGCTGTGTCCAGATAGAGAACCGATCGCAGGGAAGGCGCAAGATGGCGAACAGAAGGGACTGCAGGAAGGAAGGAGCCGGACGAAAAAGAACGCCCCCTCAGCAGCCCGCATTGATACAGGGTTGGAGGAGAAACTAGCACCTCCCAGGGCTCCACCCACAGAGAGGAGGGTGAAAGAGCAAAGCCCGGGAAGCAAGGAGAAGGAGCTCCGCCCCACGTGACCTGCGGCCTATTCGGCCGATAAAGCTGGGGCCTCGATTGGGAACGTGCGGCCGAAAACGGACACCCGCGATCGCGGTGACGTCCGGAAGCAGCCGCTGGAGCGTGGACACAGCACAGATGCGGAGGGGACCGGGATAGGCCAGGTAGGTGCAGAAAATGAATCCCGTCGGTGCGTGAAGGTTCCGAACACCGCAACAACGGCCGTCTTAAAGGGCCAGGCCCAGGAAAAAACATGTGCACCCTTGCTGGAGTCCTGGCCCAAAAATGACCCCCTGGAAGATGAGAAGTGCCACAGGCAGTGCCCCAATGCTCAACAGCTACTCTAAGAGGCTCAGGGAGAAGGAGGGAGGGGGAAGGGAACTACAGGATCCCCGGAATGGATCCGGATTTCTACTCACCTTTCGACGTCTTCAGGCGCAGCAATGACCACCCCCTCGGCGGACTCAACACGGGAGCCGTGGGTCCACCGAAATTCCACTGGGTGGCTGCCAGGTACCTGAGTACGCGCCCGCAGGGGGGCAACTAGAGTGGAACACGATGGAGCCACCCCTGCAGCAGGCCGAAACCTGCAGAGAAAAAAGAGAAAAATAAAATTAGCAGGATGACCTGCGAAAAAAAGATGGCAGGTCATGTCTGCCTCCTACGGACACTAGAACTAGACTGATCTCTCTCGGCTCTGGCAGAATGGTTAAGCCCACCTGGGTGGAGCCAACACTTTTTTTATTTCTAGTGTCAGCCTCCTAGTGGCAGCTGGGCATATACCCATGGTGCTGTGTCCCCCAATGCCATGCACGAGAGACTCGGGGAACGTGCCAGCTTCAGTGCATAAAGAGGGAAACACATCATCAGTGTGTGAAGAGTGGGAGAAGAGGGTTGCATTGACAATCCAATACAATGGGCAGCACATTGAACACATTTTATAAGTGGTCAGAAACTTGTAAACAACTCATTAAAGAATAAAGTTAAAACCAAGCACACCATTGTTTTTCTTGTGAAATTCCCAATAAGTTTGATGTGTCACATGACCCTCTTCCTATTGAAAAAAACAAAAGTTGGATTCAAAATGCCCGATTTCAAAATGGCTGCCATGGTCACCACCCATTTTGAAAAGTTTCCCCCCTCACATATACTAATGTGCTACAAACAGGAAGTTGAATATCACCAACCATTCCCATTTTATTAAGGTGTATCCATATAAATGGCCCACCCTGTATAGACACAAGTAATATCTGTTATCTTATAAGTATAGGAAAGACATGCTGAGGGCAGAGCTGTGTCCTAGCATCTACATATCATATACACTATGTACTATAGCTTCACCACACTGACATCTGCTCAGAAAGCTCATCTACATATCACTGCTGTATTCACAGACACAATGTATGATTATACAGACACCAGTAATATCTGTCATCTTATAAGTATAGGAAAGACATGCTGAGGGCAGAGCTGTGTCCTAGCATCTACATATCATATACACTATGTACTATAGCTTCACCACACTGAGATCTGCTCAGAAAGCTCATCTACATATCACTGCTGTATTCACAGACACAATATATGATTATACAGACACCAGTAATATCTGTTATCTTATAAGTATAGGAAAGATGCTGAGGGTAGAGCTGTGTCCTAGCATCTACATATCATATACACTATGTACTATAGCTTCACCACACTGACATCTGCTCAGAAAGCTCATCTACATCTCACTGCTTTATTCACAGACACAATATATGATTATACAGACACCAGTAATATCTGTACTTCTAAGTATAGAAGAAACAGTTAACTCTGTGGTAATGCTGTAGCTTGGTGGTAAGTGCTCAGGTCACAGGTTGGGTTCTTGGGAGAGACTCTCAGAGGTTTAGATGCTTCCCAGTGTGCAGTGCGTTCTTGTATGTTTCTAACTAGTCAAATGAAAGGACTTTACAATTCACTTACTGTGGCGAAACCAACCTCGCCACTGTGTTTTGGAGGGGGCTGTTTAAAAGCCTCCTGCCCTGGGATTATGGTCCATGCTAACTTTTGAACCCCTGAACCTATTCCAGGGAATTTTGGATAGGTTTGTCCCCCAAGTTATACTGTTTAAATTGATGTAAGTTATATGTATGGACAATGTAACCTCACAAAGTTGTAACAATTTATAATAAGTGTAACCTGTCAGCTTGGGAGGAATATGCTGAGTGTGGTTCTATTGTCCCATTGTGTGTTTAAATTGTGATGTCTGTCCTGTTGTCTCCACATGTGTATTGGCGATCTCCCTTTGTCCTGAGAGATAATTGGATTGCCCTCGGTTGTCTCTGGGACAGAGAGGAGGAAACCATGATGCATTGTGGGGATGTGTTGTATCTGTTCTGTGTCGCAGTCTCCCTTCTGGTCCTCTAGGGGGCGCGAACGATTGGTTGCTGTACTTGCATTGTGTCTGTTGTAAGGTATTGATTGGTTGGAATTCAAAACCCTGTGGGCAGTACTATGTATGTTTCTTATGGATAAAAGAGGCTGTACTTGAAGTACAGTCAGACCACTGTTTGACCCTCGAGACGGAGCCTTGTCTCGTTATTGGGGGGATTCCATGTATGCTGTTGGAGACTGATTGCCAGGAGTGTAAGCCGATTGGATGCTTTTCCTGTTCGTCTGCCGGCAGCTATTTGCGAGGTTCCAGTTTGGAGTGCTATTTTGTATCCAGTTCGGGAGGTTGGTGTTCTGCAGTAGCTGTGCCTGTCTCTCAGAAAGGGGCATATCGCCTAAACGGATTTTAACCCCTTGTCTGCTGAAACGGTCCGTTACACTTACCTTATCTCCAGTTGCTGGTTTCTCAGCTTTCACTGAGGGTCACATGACCTGTGATGTCAGCTCCCCTCCCTGCTCTGATGATGATGATTGGTGCACAAAGCCTAAGAGATCAGATATGTGTCTGTACACCAGACGTCAGTGTCTCCCTCCCACTGGATACTTCAGGAAAGATTAACCCCTTTAGTTGTACAGACGCAGAGCTGAAGGCTTTACTGAGTAGCTGCAGGCAGTGAGGAGACAAATGGTGGGCACAGGAGCTGACAGACTAGAGGAGTTCTGCACAACAACAGGTAGGGGGAAGATCCTGTGTGTATCAGCAGTGTCATTGTACAGCTGGGACTTGTAGTCCTACCCATACAACATGCTGCTGAGTCTCCGAGAAGGCAGACATGTCACTTTTATTCACTCCCTTTGCAGAGCGGGGGAGGGGCGGAGATTGTTGTTGTTGCAGGTAAGTAAAGGGCCAAAAGAGAACCTGGAAAATTAGGAAATAGAGTTTTGTTTTACCTAAAACTTGCTTAGCTCAGTTATATATTGCTGCCCATCGGATTTACAGTGCTATATATATATTTTTTCATAACTTGGACGACCCCTTTAGTAGTGCAGATGGAGGGCAGCCCGGCCTAGTGAATGGCAGAGACCTTCCCAGTAATCCTGGTTATGTTCTGTTCTCTTCAAAGCAGCATTACCTAGGGATGGGGAACCTGTTAGAGACCGAGCACCCAAACTACAACCCAAAACCCACTTATTTATTGCAAAGTGCCAACACTGCAATGTAACCTGAATACTACAGTCCAGTATAGTATATCCTCCATGTACTATAAAAACCTGAATACTACAGTCCAGTATAGTATATCCTCCATGTACTATAAAAACCTGAATACTACAGTCCAGTATAGTATATCCTCCATGTACTATAAAAACCTGAATACTACAGTCCAGTATAGTATATCCTCCATGTACTATAAAAACCTGAATACTACAGTCCAGTATAGTGTATCCTCCATGTACTATAATAACCTGCATACTCCAGTCCAGTATAGTGTATCCTCCATGTACTATAATAACCTGAATACTACAGTCCAGTATAGTATATCTTCGATGTACTATAATAACCTGAATACTACAGTCCAGTATAGTATATCTTCAATGTACTATAATAACCTGAATACTACAGTCCAGTATAGTGTATCCTCCATGTACTATAATAACCTGAATACTACAGTCCAGTATAGTATATCTTCCATGTACTATAATAACCTGAATACTACAGTCCAGTATAGTATATCTTCAATGTACTATAATAACCTGAATACTACAGTCCAGTATAGTATATCTTCAATGTACTATAATAACCTGAATACTACTGTTCGGTATAGTATATCCTCCATGTAGTATAATAACCTGAATACTACAGTTCGGTATAGTATATCCTCCATGTACTATAATAACCTGAATACTACAGTCCAGTATAGTGTATCCTCCATGTACTATAATAACCTGAATACTACAGTCCAGTATAGTGTATCCTCCATGTACTATAATAACCTGAATACTACAGTCCAGTATAGTATATCCTCCATGTACTATAATAACCTGAATACTACAGTCCAGTATAGTATATCCTCCATGTAGTATAATAACCTGAATACTACAGTCCAGTATAGTATATCCTCCATGTACTATAATAACCTGAATACTCCAGTCCAGTATAGTATATCCTCCATGTAGTATAATACCCTGAATACTCCAGTCCAGTATAGTATATCCTCCATGTACTATAATCACCTGAATACTACAGTCCATTATAGTATATCCTCCATGTACTATAATAACCTGAATACTACAGTCCAGTATAGTATATCCTCCATGTACTATAATAACCTGAATACTACAGTCCGGTATAGTATATCCTCCACGTACTATAATAACCTGAATACTACAGTCCGGTATAGTATATCCTCCATGTACTATAATAACCTGAATACTACAGTCCAGTATAGTATATCTTCGATGTACTATAATAACCTGAATACTACTGTTCGGTATAGTATATCCTCCATGTACTATAATAACCTGAATACTACAGTCCAGTATAGTATATCTTCCATGTACTATAATAACCTGAATACTACAGTCCAGTATAGTATATCTTCCATGTACTATAATAACCTGAATACTACAGTCCAGTATAGTATATCTTCAATGTACTATAATAACCTGAATACTACTGTTCGGTATAGTATATCCTCCATGTAGTATAATAACCTGAATACTACAGTTCGGTATAGTATATCCTCCATGTACTATAATAACCTGAATACTACAGTCCAGTATAGTGTATCCTCCATGTACTATAATAACCTGAATACTACAGTCCAGTATAGTATATCCTCCATGTACTATAATAACCTGAATACTCCAGTCCAGTATAGTATATCCTCCATGTACTATAATAACCTGAATACTCCAGTCCAGTATAGTATATCCTCCATGTACTATAGTCACCTGAATACTACAGTCTAGTATAGTATATCCTCCATGTACTATAATAACCTGAATACTACAGTCCAGTATAGTATATCCTCCATGTACTATAATAACCTGAATACTACAGTCCGGTATAGTATATCCTCCACGTACTATAATAACCTGAATACTACAGTCCGGTATAGTATATCCTCCATGTACTATAATAACCTGAATACTACAGTCCAGTATAGTATATCTTCGATGTACTATAATAACCTGAATACTACTGTTCGGTATAGTATATCCTCCATGTAGTATAATAACCTGAATACTACAGTTCGGTATAGTATATCCTCCATGTACTATAATAACCTGAATACTACAGTCCTGTATAGTATATCTTCGATGTACTATAATAACCTGAATACTACTCTTCGGTATAGTATATCCTCCATGTACTATAATAACCTGAATACTACAGTCTGGTATAGTATATCCTCCATGTACTATAATAACCTGAATACTACAGTCTGGTATAGTATATCCTCCATGTACTATAATAACCTGAATACTACAGTCCGGTATAGTATATCCTCCATGTACTATAAAAACCTGAATACTACAGTCCAGTATAGTATATCTTCGATGTACTATAATAACCTGAATACTACAGTCCAGTATAGTATATCTTCGATGTACTATAATAACCTGAATACTACAGTCCAGTATAGTATATCTTCAATGTACTATAATAACCTGAATACTACTGTTCGGTATAGTATATCCTCCATGTAGTATAATAACCTGAATACTACAGTTCGGTATAGTATATCCTCCATGTACTATAATAACCTGAATACTACAGTCCAGTATATCCTCCATGTACTATAATAACCTGAATACTACAGTCCGGTATAGTATATCCTCCATGTACTATAATAACCTGAATATTACAGTCCGGTATAATATATCCTCCACGTGCTAAAATAACCTGAATACTACAGTCCGGTATAGTATATCCTCCACGTGCTATAATAACCTGAATACTACAGTCCGGTATAGTATATCCTCCATGTACTATAATAACCTGAATACTATAGTCCGGTATAGTATATCCTTCACGTGCTATAATAACCTGAATACTACAGTCGGTATAGTATATCCTCCACGTACTATAATAACCTGAATACTACTGTTCGGTATAGTATATCCTCCATGTAGTATAATAACCTGAATACTACAGTTCGGTATAGTATATCCTCCATGTACTATAATAACCTGAATACTACAGTCCAGTATATCCTCCATGTACTATAATAACCTGAATACTACAGTCCGGTATAGTATATCCTCCATGTACTATAATAACCTGAATACTACAGTCCGGTATAATATATCCTCCACGTGCTAAAATAACCTGAATACTACAGTCCGGTATAGTATATCCTCCACGTGCTATAATAACCTGAATACTACAGTCCGGTATAGTATATCCTCCATGTACTATAATAACCTGAATACTATAGTCCGGTATAGTATATCCTCCACGTACTATAATAACCTGAATACTACAGTCCAGTATAGTATATCCTTCACGTGCTATAATAACCTGAATACTACAGTCGGTATAGTATATCCTCCACGTACTATAATAACCTGAATACTACTGTTCGGTATAGTATATCCTCCATGTAGTATAATAACCTGAATACTACAGTCCGGTATAGTACATCCTCCATGTACTATAATAACCTGAATACTATAGTCCGGTATAGTATATCCTTCACGTGCTATAATAACCTGAATACTATAGTCCGGTATAGTATATCCTTCACGTACTATAATACCCTGAATACTACAGTCCAGTATAGTATATCCTCCATGTACTATAATAACCTGAATACTACAGTCCGGTATAGTATATCCTCCATGTACTATAATAACCTGAATACTACAGTCCGGTATAATATATCCTCCACGTGCTATAATAACCTGAATACTATAGTCCGGTATAGTATATCCTCCACGTACTATAATAACCTGAATACTACAGTCCGGTATAGTACATCCTCCATGTACTATAATAACCTGAATACTATAGTCCGGTATAGTATATCCTTCACGTGCTATAATAACCTGAATACTATAGTCCGGTATAGTATATCCTTCACGTACTATAATAACCTGAATACTACAGTCCAGTATAGTATATCCTCCATGTACTATAATAACCTGAATACTACAGTCTGGTATAGTATAGCCTCCATGTACTATAATAACCTGAATACTACAGTCCAGTATAGTATATCCTCCATGTACTATAATAACCTGAATACTACAGTCCAGTATAGTATATCCTCCACGTACTATAATAACCTGAATACTACAGTCCGGTAAAGTATATCCTCCACGTACTATAATAACATTAGTACTACAGTCCGGTATAGTATATCCTCCATGTACTATAATAACCTGAATACTCCAGTCCAGTATAGTATATCCTCCATGTACTATAATAACCTGAATACTACAGTCCAGTATAGTATATCCTCCACGTACTATAATAACCTGAATACTACAGTCCGGTAAAGTATATCCTCCACGTACTATAATAACATTAGTACTACAGTCCGGTATAGTATATCCTCCATGTACTATAATAACCTGAATACTCCAGTCCTGTATAGTGTATCCTCCATGTACTATAGTAACCTGAATACTACAGTCCAGTATAGTGTATCCTCCATGTACTATAATAACCTGAATACTACAGTCCAGTATAGTATATCCTCCATGTACTATAATAACCTGAATACTACAGTCCGGTAAAGTATATCCTCCACGTACTATAATAACATTAGTACTACAGTCCGGTATAGTATATCCTCTGTGTAATTCACTGGAATTTTATTTTTTAGGGTATACGTCTCAGAAAATGAGGACGCTGAAACTAATATACTTTATTAATACTGGTTAAAACCAGGGGGAATGTATAACATAATTCACTCATATATAAAATCTTCGATCAAAGATGCCTAATAATGGGGTTGGGTATATTTTGCACGCCCAATGCCGCTATTGAGGTGGATTACAAAACAAAGTAGGGTGGACGGTGTCTGTAGGTAAGTATGAGAGCACCTACTGGTCCGTATTCTGCTCACTAGGGTATGACCAGCTCCCACAGACTGACCCCTTATATATGTTACCCACCGGCTGGTTATTTGTGACAACAAACAGCCAAAATGGGAATGCTCTCAAGACCCCTCCCCACCGCTAACAAAAGCTCCCATATCTGCTGCGTCACATGCTCGACGCGATTCATCAAAGAATCCTCAGGAGCGGATGGAAAGCAAAGTAGAAGAGCAAGTAGTGGAAACATATGGTGCCAGACGGGTGTTGTGTGCCAGCACCTCCGGCTCTATAGCGGCCGCGGAAACTGCCGGGAGCAGCCACACCCCCTGGAAGAGTGAAGAACATGCGGCCAATAGGATGTAAATATCATAATTTAGAAGTTAGGTGGTGACGTCATAGTATTTGGGCAAGTGGAACTTTAGATGTAGCCAGCCATTTAAGATGCAACATAGTAACGACCAAAAGATCAGAGACAATGTACATGAACAGAAGCCTCTATAAAGAACAGCTGTGCAGGACAAGTCAGTAACTGGGCTGTGACAGAATGTTTGGAAAAGGAGGGAAGATACCAGAAGAAAGAGAGAGGTTGAAAATCTTAGGTAAGTAGCGAGAGTCTGGGTGAGAGATTGGAGGAGGTGTGAGGGAATAGGCTCACTAATGCAGATGGTAAGGCGAGAAGAAGCGATGATCCTGGAGAGGGACTGGAGGAGGTGTAAGGGAGTAGGTTCACTAATGCAGATGGTAAGGCGAGAAGAAGCGATGATCCTGGAGAGGGACTGGTGGAGGTGTAAGGGAGTAGGTTCACTAATGCAGATGGAAAGGCAAGAAGAAGGGATCATCCTGGAGAGGGACTGGAGGAGGTGGGAGGGAATAGGTTCACTTAATGCAGATGGTAAGGCGAGAAGAAGCGATGATCCTGGAGAGGGACTGGAGGAGGTGTAAGGGAGTAGGTTCACTAATGCAGATGGTAAGGCGAGAAGAAGCGATGATCCTGGAGAGGGACTGGTGGAGGTGTAAGGGAGTAGGTTCACTAATGCAGATGGTAAGGCGAAAAGAAGCGATGATCCTGGTGAGGCACTGGAGGAGGTGTGAGGGAATAGGTTCACTTAATGCAGATGGTAAGGCAAGAAGAAGCGATGATCCTGGAGAGGGACTGGAGGAGGTGTAAGGGAGTAGGTTCACTAATGCAGATGGTAAGGCGAGAAGAAGCGATGATCCTGGAGAGGGACTGGTGGAGGTGTAAGGGAGTAGGTTCACTAATGCAGATGGTAAGGCGAAAAGAAGCGATGATCCTGGTGAGGCACTGGAGGAGGTGTGAGGGAATAGGTTCACTTAATGCAGATGGTAAGGCAAGAAGAAGGGACCATCCTGGAGAGGGACTGGAGGAGGTGTGAGGGAATAGGTTCACTAATGCAGATGGTAAGGCAAGAAGAAGTGATCATCCTGGAGAGGGACTGGAGGAGGTGTGAAGGAATAGGGTCAGTAGCTCATGCAGTACTGTAGCTCGAAAAAAGCGAAGTCCGGAAGTAGGCTGAAGGAGTTGTCAGGATATAGGATCGGTAGTGCAGGTAGTAGAACGAAAAGAAAAAAAGGATCTTGGAGACTTCTGTGACTGGGTTGAATATAAAAAGTGAAACATAGGAGGTGCTGGAGGGAATGGGACTGATGATTTCTGTAGAATGGGGGATGATTTCATGCCAGATGTTTTAAATTTTCTCTATAAAGAAGGTGGCCAGATCTTCAGCACAGAGGTCTGTAGTAGGCGCCTACACATTAGAACTTTGGATTGGGTGAAAAGTTTTATTTTTTTATTATTGGATAGTGAAGAGATCACATTTATGAATTGGATCTGTTGGTGCGGTGAGAATTTTCTGGTGTATGAGCTTTTCTCCATAGGCGTTTACCACTCTTGTAGCATCACTGGAGAACGCAAGTTTGAGGTGTATGCCAGGGTTGCTTTTGTCTCTATTGGGAATTTCTGATTTTAGAGGTGCTACTTCAGAGGATATTATTATTATTATTAATATTATTATTATTATTATAGTGTTTTGCAGCCAGAACAATACAGGAGACGGAAGAGATTGGGGACATTGCTGACTATAGAGAGTCTGTACGTTTATGAGGGTCAATGGATTTCTGAATGTGTGATAAGCAGGAGTGTGGTGAGATGGGTGAGGACTTGTGACTGTGAGATGGATGAGGACTTGTGACTGTGAGATGGATGAGGACTTGTGACTGTGAGATGGGTGGGGACTTGTGACTGTGAGATGGGTGAGGACTTGTGACTGTGAGATGGGTGAGGACTTGTGACTGTGAGATGGGTGAGGACTTGTGACTGTGAGATGGGTGAGGACTTGTGACTGTGAGATGGGTGAGGACTTGTGACTGTGAGATGGGTGAGGACTTGTGACTGTGAGATGGGTGAGGACTTGTGACTGTGAGATGGGTGAGGACTTGTAACTGTGAGATGGGTGAGGACTTGTGACTGTGAGATGGGTGAGGACTTGTGACTGTGAGATGGGTGAGGACTTGTGACTGTGAGATGGGTGAGGACTTGTGACTGTGAGATGGGTGAGGACTTGTGGACTGTGAGATGGGTGAGGACTTGTGACTGTGAGATGGGTGAGGACTTGTGACTGTGAGATGGGTGAGGACTTGTGACTGTGAGATGGGTGAGGACTTGTGACTGAGATGGGTGAGGACTTGTGACTGTGAGATGGGTGAGGACTTGTGACTGTGAGATGGGTGAGGACTTGTGACTGTGAGATGGGTGAGGACTTGTGACTGTGAGATGGGTGAGGACTTGTGACTGTGAGATGGGTGAGGACTTGTGACTGTGAGATGGGTGAGGACTTGTGACTGTGAGATGGGTGAGGACTTGTGACTGTGAGATGGGTGAGGACTTGTGACTGTGAGATGGGTGAGGACTTGTGACTGTGAGATGGGTGAGGACTTGTGGACTGTGAGATGGGCGAGGACTTGTGAACTGTGGGATGGGTGAAGACTGAGATGGGTGAGGACTTGTGACTGTGAGATGGGTGAGGACTTGTGACTGTGAGATGGGTGAGGACTTGTGACTGTGAGATGGGTGAGGACTTGTGAACTGTGGGATGGGTGAGGACTTGTGAACTGTGGGATGGGTGAGGACTTGTGAACTGTGGGATGGGCGAGGACTTGTGAACTGTGGGATGGGCGAGGACTTGTGAACTGTGGGATGGGCGAGGACTTGTGAACTGTGGGATGGGCGAGGACTTGTGAACTGTGGGATGGGCGAGGACTTGTGAGAGAGAGATGGTTGTGGTCAGAGAGCGGAAAGGAGAGTTAGTAATGTCAGAAACAGAGCAGAGGCAGAAGACCAGAAGAAGTGTATTCCCGCCTTTGTGTCTAAGAATTAAAGTTGTGAAAGGCAATGGAGGAGGTTGCAGATATAAGCTGGGGGGATTGGGCTATAGGGAGGTCAATGGCGCCCAAAATAAAAGTAGGTAATTCTGAAGCCAAGCAGCAAAGTGATCCAGAAACTGGGTGAGTGATCCAGGGGGTTGGTATACAAGCACTGCAGTCAGGGAGAGTAGGTGGAAGACTCTGAGGGTCAGCCCTCAAGAGATGGGGATATGAGTGATTGTACTGGGTAAATGACCTAGAAGGTGCATTGTGAGGAAAGAAGAATCCACCACCATATCTGTTCTCAGGTCTGCTGGTATGAGAAAGGTGAAGGCCACCATAATAAAGAGCAGCAGGGGATGCAGTGTCAGATTGCTGAAGCCAAGTTTTGGTGAGGGCCAGCAGGTTAAGAGAATTAGAAAGAAAGAAGTCATTGATGTAGGGGAGTTACACACGGACTGCGGATTCCAGCGCGCATAAGGTTTGCAGGGTTTCTGTAGATTGAGAAGAAGCAGATGGACCAGGGTTAGGAGAGGTGTCCCCCAAAGCTCAAAGCAGAAGAATGACGAGAAATCGAAAGTAGTTCACTGGTTTTTAAGAGTGTGTTGTTGTTTTTTTGTGCTGCACACTGGGACATAATGGGTTAAGTCTATTCAGAAAGGTGAATCATGCATGAGCTGTACAGTGGGGAGGGAAGGAGAGAGGATGGAATGGAGGGGTAACAGGGCGGTACTTGTGGAGGAAGACGGCCCCTGAAGATCTCACTATCTGGTTCCTGCTGTAACTGCCAGAAGCCTCATGTGTTCTGTGGTCTGCAGAATATGGATGACTTCCCCCTTTCACACGGGCGAGTTTTCAGCGCGGGTACAATGCGTGAGGTGCACTGAATCTGGACCCATTCATTCCTAAGGGGCTGTGCACATGAGCAGTGATTTTTCACTTGTGCGTTGCATGAAAATCGCAGCATGCTCTATATTGTGCGTTTTTCACGCAATGCAGGCCCCATAGAAGTGAATGGGACTGCGTGAAAATCGCAAGCAAGTGCGGATGCGGTGCGATTTTTACGCATGGTTGCTAGGAGACTATCGGGATGATTTTTGCGGACCTGTTGTCTTTAAAGGGTCTGCATTTTGCGGCCAAGTATTGGATCAGTTCTATTTTATTTATTAAGTGGACATACAGATGCAACATGGATGTCACCCATATTTTGCAGATCCTCTATGTAATGGCCAGATGGGGCTATAATTCTCCTCTCACCCACAGAGCTCACTGTGTGCAGGGTTCGTATCCACCGGAGTTACTTTCAGCGTGGGACACGTTTGCCGAAGAGAAGGGAACAGAGAATGAGCGGCCCGGTAAGACTACCCCTCCAACACTGGGGGCCCCTGCTATGCCAGTATGGCACTTGTGCTGCTCCATTTCAGGTTCTGTTATTAGATGGGCCCAAGCTACTTCTGAAAGGAGATGCTTAAAGCAGCATCAAGTCAGATGAGGTGGACGTTGATGTAATGTTCGGTATCTGCACAGAGCGACCCCTGATTGTGGGGGGACCATTTCCAGTGATTAGTCTGAGAATTACATCAGATACTAGTGAGAAAATCCCAGTAAAGAGTTCTTACAGATGAGCTGTAACAGTGGTCTCCATCCTTTGGCACTCCTGTTGTTGTGGAACTACAACTCCCAGCGTGTCCTAGCGCTTTGATGAGCTACTGGTTGCAAACTGTTGTCCCCAGTGCCTCTTTCTCTATTGCCATTTCTTTGCTTCCTCCAGACTTGTTTGGACCTGAGCAGCTCTTTATGATCTTGGAGTTTGAGTTTGGTGGAGAAGACCTTGAGCGAATAAGTTCAAAGGTGAGTGATGATGAAATGCTAACGGGTCTAGCCTGGATTGATGGCCTATTCTGAAGTCAAGTGCTGATGAAATGCTAACGGGTCTAGCCTGGATTGATGGCCTATTCTGAAGTCAAGTGCTGATGAAATGCTAACGGGTCTAGCCTGGATTGATGGCCTATTCTTAAGTCAAGTGCTGATGAAATGCTAACGGGTCTAGCCTGGATTGATGGCCTATTCTGAAGTCAAGTGCTGGTGAAATGGTAACGGGTCTAGCCTGGATTGATGGCCTATTCTGAAGTCAAGTGCTGATGAAATGCTAACGGGTCTAGCCTGGATTGATGGCCTATTCTTATTTCAAGTGCTGATGAAATGCTAACGGGTCTAGCCTGGATTGATGGCCTATTCTGAAGTCAAGTGATGATGAAATGCTAACGGGTCTAGCCTGGATTGATGGCCTATTCTTAAGTCAAGTGCTGATGAAATGCTAACGGGTCTAGCCTGGATTGATGGCCTATTCTGAAGTCAAGTGCTGGTGAAATGGTAACGGGTCTAGCCTGGATTGATGGCCTATTCTGAAGTCAAGTGCTGATGAAATGCTAACGGGTCTAGCCTGGATTGATGGCCTATTCTGAAGTCAAGTGCTGATGAAATGCTAACGGGTCTAGCCTGGATTGATGGCCTATTCTTTTTTCAAGTGCTGATGAAATGGTAACGGGTCTAGCCTGGATTGATGGCCTATTCTGAAGTCAGGTGCTGATGAAATGGTAACTGGTCTAGCCTGGATTGATGGCCTATTAAGTCAAGTGCTGATGAAATGCTAACTGGTCTAGCCTGGATTGATGGCCTATTCTGAAGTCAAGTGCTGATGAAATGCTAACGGGTCTAGCCTGGATTGATGGCCTATTCTTATTTCAAGTGCTGATGAAATGCTAACTGGTCTAGCCTGGATTGATGGCCTATTCTTATTTCAAGTGCTGATGAAATGCTAACGGGTCTAGCCTGGATTGATGGCCTATTCTTATTTCAAGTGCTGATGAAATGGTAACGGGTCTAGCCTGGATTGATGGCCTATTCTTATTTCAAGTGCTGATGAAATGGTAACGGGTCTAGCCTGGATTGATGGCCTATTAATTCAAGTGCTGATGAAATGGTAACGGGTCTAGCCTGGATTGATGACTTAAGAATAGGCCAAGTGCTGATGAAATGGTAACGGGTCTAGCCTGGATTGATGACTTAAGAATAGGCCAAATGCTGATGAAATGGTAACGGGTCTAGCCTGGATTGATGACTTAAGAATAGGCCAAGTGCTGATGAAATGGTAACGGGTCTAGCCTGGATTGATGACTTAAGAATAGGCCTAGTGCTGATGAAATGGTAACGGGTCTGGCCTGGATTGATGACTTAAGAATAGGCCAAGTGCTCATGAAATGGTAACGGGTCTGGCCTGGATTGATGGCCTATTAATTCAAGTGCTGATGAAATGCTAACGGGTCTAGCCTGGATTGATGACTTAAGAATAGGCCAAGTGCTGATGAAATGGTAACGGGTCTGGCCTGGATTGATGACTTAAGAATAGGCCAAGTGCTGATGAAATGGTAACGGGTCTAGCCTGGATTGATGACTTAAGAATAGGCCAAGTGCTGATGAAATGGTAACGGGTCTAGCCTGGATTGATGACTTAAGAATAGGCCAAGTGCTGATGAAATGGTAACGGGTCTAGCCTGGATTGATGACTTAAGAATAGGCCTAGTGCTGATGAAATGGTAACGGGTCTGGCCTGGATTGATGACTTAAGAATAGGCCAAGTGCTCATGAAATGGTAACGGGTCTGGCCTGGATTGATGGCCTATTAATTCAAGTGCTGATGAAATGCTAACGGGTCTAGCCTGGATTGATGACTTAAGAATAGGCCAAGTGCTGATGAAATGGTAACGTGTCTGGCCTGGATTGATGGCCTATTTTTAAGTCAAGTGCTGCGAGAGTTGCAGCCCCTTTAGACAGCTGATCGGCCCCCACTGATCTAATATTGATGGCCTATCCTACGGATAAGGCTACTTTCACACTGGTGTTTTGGCTTTCCATTTGTGAGATCCGTTCAGGGCTCAGTGGTCCAAAACAGATCAGTTTTGCCCTAATGCATTCTGAATGGATAAGGATCCGCTCAGAATGCCTCAGTTTGCCTCCGATCAGTCTCCATTCCGCTTTGGAGGCTGCAAGCTGCGTTTTGGTATCCGTCTGACGAAACTGAGCCAAACGTTTTTCTATGACACAATCTGGCACAATAGAAAGCTATGTTAAAGATAATACAAACGGATCCATTTTGAACGGATGCATGCGGTTGTATTATGTGAACAGATCCGTCTGTGCAGATCCATGACGGATCCGCACCATACGCAAGTGTGAAAGTAGCCTAAACCATCAGATTTCAGAGGCTGTATAAGCCCTATAATTTTACACTACAGTTTCCTATTAAGTGGTAGCTACATAAAAAAGAAAACTGAACTGGGGACATCAGAGCTTGTGGACGAGAACAGTTCTGGACATGTTCATGTTGCCCTTAGGAGCCAGTCAGCTCTGCCACTTTCTGAGGCCCAAGGTGGTCCTAGCCTTAGTCATTTATGGTACATCGTATCTTCCCAGCTGCCGTCTGTCGCTGCCTCCCGTAGTATCCTGCACCAGGTGACTGCCGCCCTGGCCGTGGCTGAAGAAGAGCTGAGATTTGAGCACAGGTATTTGTCTTCAGATGTTCTCTGCCATCTCCACCTTGTCCAGCATCTGATTCCTTTTCTTGGTTTTAAGGGATTTACACTGGGGCAATCTCCTGATTGAGAAGTCGCCATCTTGCACTATGTCAATATCTTTGAATGGTGAGATATTTGACATTCCCAATGCTGGGATACAGGTGAAGATCATTGACTACACTCTGTCTCGCCTGGACAAAGGTGTGTACTCCAGACCGTACATCTTCAGCTTCTCATGAATGTAGAAATGGCTATGGCTTGTACAAACCTGCATTTTCTTTTCTATATTCTTCAGATGGACTTACCGTGTTCTGTGATCTGTCCACGGATGAGGAGCTTTTCCTGGGAGAGGGAGATCTACAGTTTGATGTGTATAGAATGATGAGACAAGAGAACCAGTAAGTGATTGACAAGACTCTCCCACCTGTCATGAGGTTCTTGAACTAGGTCCCTCAGTCTATGCCGTCTGCCAGAAGTGTGACTTTTCCTCCGTGCTCTCAGGAGTCGCTTGTTTTCATGCCTCTTCTCCTTCCCATCTCATTGACATTTTTATTTCTGTTTCGGTCCTTTGATTTCCTATATCCCCATGGACTTTTCTGTTGATTATCCATTGACTATATTTGCAGGAAGTTTAGCTGATTAGAAAGCTGCATGTCCTTGTCTGAAATGTATTGTAATGGCATAAATAGTCTGAAAGTTGATTTTCACTTTATCAGCCATGTAACAAGCCATGAGGCTCTTCAGTAAACGCTGAGTGACCGATCGGGGAAGCGTGGCTAGGAAGTGTACTGAGCCATGAGGGTCTTCAGTAAACACTGAGTATCTGATCGGGGAAGGGTGGCTAGGAAGGGTACCAAGCCATGAGGCTCTTCAGTAAGCGCTGAGTGACCGATCGGGGAAGGGTGGCTAGGAAGGGTACCAAGCCATGAGGCTCGTCAGTAAACGTTGAGTATCTGATTGGGGAAGGATGGCTAGGAAGTGTAAAGAGTCATGAGTCTCTTCATTAAGTGCTGAGTGATCGATCGAGGAAGTGTGGCTAGGGAGTATACCGAACCATGAGGCTCTAAAGTAAGTGCTGAGGGACTGATCGGGAAAGAGTGGCTAGGAAAGGTACCAAGCCATAAGGCTCTAAAGTAAGCGCTGAGTAGCTGGTCGTGCAAGAGTCGCTAGGAAGTGTACCGAACCATGAGTCTCTTCAGTAAGCGCTGAGTGACCGATCGGGGAAGGGTGGCTAGGAAGGGTACCAAGCCATGAGGCTCGTCAGTAAACGTTGAGTATCTGATTGGGGAAGGATGGCTAGGAAGTGTATAGAGTCATGAGTCTCTTCATTAAGTGCTGAGTGATCGATCGAGGAAGTGTGGCTAGGGAGTATACCGAACCATGAGGCTCTAAAGTAAGCGCTGAGTGACTGATCAAGGAAGGGTGGCTAGGAAGTGTACCGAACCATGAGGCTCTAAAGTAAGCGCTGAGTAGCTGGTCGGGGAAGAGTGGCTAGGAAGTGTACCGAACCATGAGTCTCTTCAGTAAGCGCTGAGTGACTGATCAAGGAAGGGTGGCTAGGAAGTGTACCGAGCCATGGGGCTCTAAAGTAAGCACTGAGTGACTGATCAGGTAAGGGTGGCTAGGAAATGTACCGAACCATGAGGCTCTTCAGTAAGCACTGAGTGACTGATGAGGGAAGGGTGGCTAGGAAGTGTACTGAGCCATGAGGCTCTAAAGTAAGCGCTGAGTGACTGATCAGGGGAGGGTGGCTAGGAAGTGTACCGAGCCATGAGGGTCTTCAGTAAGCGCTGAGTAGCTGGTCGTGCAAGAGTCACTAGGAAGTGTACCGAGCCATGAAGGTCTTCAGTAAGCACTGAGTGACTGATCAGGGGAGGGTGGCTAGGAAGTGTACCGAGCCATGAGGGTCTTCAGTAAGCGCTGAGTAGCTGGTCGTGCAAGAGTCGCTAGGAAGTGTACCGAGCCATGAGGGTCTTCAGTAAGCGCTGAGTAGCTGGTCGTGCAAGAGTCGCTAGGAAGTGTACCGAGCCATGAGGGTCTTCAGTAAGCGCTTAGTAGCTGGTCGTGCAAGAGTCGCTAGGAAGTGTACCGAGCCATGAGGGTCTTCAGTAAGCGCTGAGTAGCTGGTCGTGCAAGAGTCGCTAGGAAGTGTACCGAGCCATGAGGGTCTTCAGTAAGCGCTGAGTAGCTGGTCGGGGAAGGGTGGCTAGGAAGGCTAACAAGCAATTATGCTCTTCAGTAATTGCTTAGTGACTGATCGGGGAGTGGCTAGGAAGGGTACCAAAACATGAGACTTTTCAGTAAGCGCTGAGTAGCTGGTCGTGCAAGAGTCGCTAGGAAGTGTACCGAGCCATGAGGGTCTTCAGTAAGCGCTGAGTAGCTGGTCGTGCAAGAGTCGCTAGGAAGTGTACCGAGCCATGAGGGTCTTCAGTAAGCGCTGAGTAGCTGGTCGTGCAAGAGTCGCTAGGAAGTGTACCGAGCCATGAGGGTCTTCAGTAAGCGCTGAGTAGCTGGTCGTGCAAGAGTCGCTAGGAAGTGTACCGAGCCATGAGGGTCTTCAGTAAGCGCTGAGTAGCTGGTCGGGGAAGGGTGGCTAGGAAGGCTAACAAGCAATTATGCTCTTCAGTAATTGCTTAGTGACTGATCGGGGAGTGGCTAGGAAGGGTACCAAAACATGAGACTGTTCAGTAAGCGATGAGTAACTGGTCGGAGAAGGGTTGCTAGGAAGTGTACCAAGCCATGAGGCTCTTCTGTAAGTGCTGAGTTACTGATCAAGGAAGGGTGGCTAGGAAGTGTACCGAGCCATGAGGCTTTTCAGTAAGTGCTGAGTGACTGATTGGGAAAGGGTGGCTATGCAGTGGTCTGGTTTGGGGTGGCCCCAACTCTACGCTGGGTCCCCTGGACACCGTCAAGGTGTCACTACAAGTTGCTGCTCTCCGGAAGAGATGGTAAGGTGTGGTGCACCCCAATGGTAAATAAGTCCAGAGAGTCAGGGTCTGCAGTAAACCAGGGGGCTTCTTTACTGGAGGGATTCAGGTACTATTAGCCGTCAGTAAGGGTACAGAGGGGAGGTAACCAGTTGAGGGGGTGTACCTGCACAGACAGACACTATCCAATCAGTGCTGCCTTTTTCAGACTGTGCAGGTACACCCCCCACCCCAACTGGTTACCTCCCCTCTGTACCCTAACTGAAGGCTAATAGCAATTCATTCTTAACTTCTAGTAAAATAATAAAGGAATGGTACTACATGGAGTCATAAGAATAGATGCTCCAGAATTGTTAGTATGTGGGGAATGTATGAAGTTATTAAAACGGGAAGGTCAGGAGCGGTGAAAGGTCCACTTTAACTTTGCATAGGGGATATAGGCAAATGACAAAATACTCCCTGCTCCAGGACACTACAGCTGGGAAGGGTACCAAGCCGTGAGGCGGTTCAGTAAGTTCTGAGTTACTGATCGGGGAAAGGTGGCTAGGAAGTGTACCGAGCCTTGAGGCTCTTCTGTAACTGGTCGGGGAAGGGTGGCTAGGAAGTATACCGAGCCTTGAGGGTCTTCAGTAAGCGCTTAGTAACTGGTCGAGGAAGGGTGGCTAGGAAGTATACCGAGCCATGAGGCTCTTCAGTAAGTTCAGTAAGTGTTGAGTAACTGGTCGGGGAAGGGTGGCTAGAAAGGGTACTGAGCCATGAGGCCCTTCATAAGGTTCTGAGATACTGATTGGGGATGGGTGGCTAGGAAGTATGCCGAGCATTGAGGCTCTTCTGTAACCGCTGAGTAGCTGGTCGGGGAAGGGTGGCTAGAAAGGGTACCGAGCCATGAGGCTCTTTAGTAAGTTCTGAGCTACTGATCGGGGAAGAGTGGCTAGGAAATATACCAAGCCATGAGGCTCTTCAGTAAGTGTTGAGTGACTGATCAAGGAAGGCTGGCTAGGAAGTGTACCGAGCCATGAGGGTCTTCAGTAAGCGCTGAGTGACTGATCAGGCAAGGGTGGCTAGGAAGTGTACTGAGCCATGAGGCTCTAAAGTAAGCGCTGAGTGACTGATCAGGCAAGGGTGGCTAGGAAGTGTACCGAGCCATGAGGGTCTTCAGTAAGCGCTGAGTAGCTGGTCGTGCAAGAGTCGCTAGGAAGTGTACCGAGCCATGAGGGTCTTCAGTAAGCACTGAGTAGCTGGTCAGGGAAGGGTGGCTAGGAAGGCTAACAAGCCATTATGCTCTTCAGTAATTGCTTAGTGACTGATCTGGGAGTGGCTAGGAAGGGTACCAAAACATGAGACTTTTAAGTAAGCGCTGAGTAACTGGTCGGAGAAGGGTTGCTAGGAAGTGTACCAAGCCATGAGGCTCTTCTGTAAGTGTTGCGTTACTGATCAAGGAAGGGTGGCTAGGAAGTGTACCGAGCCATGAGGCTCTTCTGTAAGTGCTGAGTTACTGATCGAGGAAGGGTGGCTAGGAAGTGTACCGAGCTATGAGGCTCTTCTGTAAGTGCTGAGTTACTGATCGAGGAAGGGTGGCTAGGAAGTGTACCGAGCTATGAGGCTCTTCTGTAAGTGCTGAGTTACTGATCGAGGAAGGGTGGCTAGGAAGTATACCGAGCCATGAGGCTCTTCAGTAAGTTCAGTAAGTGTTGAGTAACTGGTTGGGGAAGGGTGGCTAGGAAGTATACCGAGCCTTGAGGCTGTTCTGTAACCACTGAGTAACTGGTCGGGGAAGGGTGGCTAGAAAGGGTACTGAGCCATGAGGCCCTTCATAAAGTTCTGAGCTACTGATTGGGGATGGGTGGCTAGGAAGTATGCCGAGCATTGAGGCTCTTAAGTAAGTGTTGAGTAACTGGTTGGGGAAGGGTGGCTAGGAAATATACCGAGCCATGAGGCTCTTAAGTAAGTGTTGAGTAACTGGTTGGGGAAGGGTGGCTAGGTCATTATGAGCTGACATGTACATCAGTGTCAAAGCTTTGTGTAAATCAAGACTTACTCTGATGTCCTCATTCCCTTCAGGAACGTCTGGTCCTCATATAAGCCGCATTCTAATGTCCTGTGGCTGCACTATCTGTGTGATAAGCTTCTTAGTGAAGTGAAGTATATAAAGAAGCCAACATCTGCCCCCCAGCGTCGGGAGCTGCGCCGACTGCAGGACTTCAGGAGAGAGGTGCGACACTTTGGATCTGCCACAGAAGTACTGAAGAGAAGTAGTCTCTTTAGGTGACCTAACCCTTGAATGCTCCCAGAAGTTTCCTCCAACCAGCGCCACTTACCCGTAAGGACTACTCCCGGAATCCGATGTGACTTAAGCCTCTGTATGTGCTCAGTTGGCAGTGCAAGGGGACAGCGCCATCTGATGGTCCTTGTGAGCTGGGCCACTTGATTTTATTTTGAACTGGTTGCTATAATTAAAGGTTCTCGAGTGTTAATGTTGGATCCTCCTGCTATTCGGCTTCCGTTGTATTAGGGATCCGCCAGTATTTTATCTTCTTATTGCTATGTATTTTTTATAATGTAAAGCACTGGACTGACCCGGTGTAGATGGGAGAGGACGGTCATATCCTTTGTACAGAAATCATTAGAAAGTGTTGGACTGAGGAGCATTCATGTCAATAAAGCAGAAGTCTCTTCTTTGGATTTTCAGCTCGTGGAAGTATTCATCCATGAGAAGTCGCCAGAGGTCGCACTAGATTTTTTCAAGAGTAAAAAGTGTGTGATGTATATATGTGTCTGTATGTGGTGCAGTGTGTGATGTATATATGTGTCTGTATGTGGTGCAGTGTGTGATGTATATATGTGTCTGTATGTGGTGCAGTGTGTGATGTATATATGTGTCTGTATGTGGTGCAGTGTGTGATGTATATATGTGTCTGTATGTGGTGCAGTGTGTGATGTATATATGTGTCTGTATGTGGTGCAGTGTGTGATGTATATATGTGTCTGTATGTGGTGCAGTGTGTGATGTATATATGTGTCTGTATGTGGTGCAGTGTGTGATGTATGTACTGCAGTGTGTGATGTATATATGTGTCTGTATGTGGTGCAGTGTGTGATGTATATATGTGTCTGTATGTGGTGCAGTGTGTGATGTATAGATGTGTCTGTATGTGGTGCAGTGTGTGATGTATATATGTGTCTGTATGTGGTGCAGTGTGTGATGTATATATGTGTCTGTATGTGGTGCAGTGTGTGATGTATAGATGTGTCTGTATGTGGTGCAGTGTGTGATGTATATATGTGTCTGTATGTGGTGCAGTGTGTGATGTATATATGTGTCTGTATGTGGTGCAGTGTGTGATGTATGTGGTGCAGTGTGTGATGTATATATGTGTCTGTATGTGGCGCAGTGTGTGATGTATGTACTGCAGTGTGTGATGTATATATGTGTCTGTATGTAGTGCAGTGTGTGATGTATATATGTGTCTGTATGTAGTGCAGTGTGTGATGTATATATGTGTCTGTATGTAGTGCAGTGTGTGATGTATATATGTGTCTGTATGTGGTGCAGTGTGTGATGTATGTGGTGCAGTATGTGATGTATATGTGTCTGTATGTGGTGCAGTGTGTGATGTATGTGGTGCAGTGTGTGATGTATGTACTGCAGTGTGTGATGTATATATGTGTCTGTATGTGGTGCAGTGTGTGATGTATGTGGTGCAGTGTGTGATGTATATATGTGTCTGTATGTGGTGCAGTGTGTGATGTATGTGGTGCAGTGTGTGATGTATATATGTGTCTGTATGTGGCGCAGTGTGGGATGTATATATGTGTCTGTATGTGGTGCAGTGTGTGATGTATATATGTGTCTGTATGTGGTGCAGTGTGTGATGTATAGATGTGTCTGTATGTGGTGCAGTGTGTGATGTATATATGTGTCTGTATGTGGTGCAGTGTGTGATGTATATATGTGTCTGTATGTGGTGCAGTGTGTGATGTACGTGGTGCAGTGTGTGATGTACGTGGTGCAGTGTGTGATGTATATATGTGTCTGTATGTGGCGCAGTGTGTGATGTATGTACTGCAGTGTGTGATGTATATATGTGTCTGTATGTAGTGCAGTGTGTGATGTATATATGTGTCTGTATGTAGTGCAGTGTGTGATGTATATATGTGTCTGTATGTGGTGCAGTGTGTGATGTATGTGGTGCAGTATGTGATGTATATATGTGTCTGTATGTGGTGCAGTGTGTGATGTATGTGGTGCAGTGTGTGATGTATGTACTGCAGTGTGTGATGTATATATGTGTCTGTATGTAGTGCAGTGTGTGATGTATATATGTGTCTGTATGTGGTGCAGTATGTGGTGCAGTGTGTGATGTATATATGTGTCTGTATATGGTGCAGTGTGTGATGTATGTGGTGCAGTGTGTGATGTATATATGTGTCTGTATGTGGCGCAGTGTGGGATGTATATATGTGTCTGTATGTAGTGCAGTGTGTGTTGTATAGATGTCTGTATGTGGTGCAGTGTGTGTGATGTATAGATGTGTCTGTATGTTGTGCAGTGTGTGATGTATATATGTGTCTGTATGTGGCGCAGTGTGGGATGTATATATGTGTCTGTATGTAGTGCAGTGTGTGTTGTATAGATGTCTGTATGTGGTGCAGTGTGTGTGATGTATAGATGTGTCTGTATGTTGTGCAGTGTGTGATGTATAGATGTGTCTGTATGTGGTGCAGTGTGTGATGTATATATGTGTCTGTATGTACTGCAGTGTGTGTTGTATAGATGTGTCTGTATGTGGTGCAGTATGTGATGTCTGTAGTGTGTGATTCCTGTATTGCAGTGTGTGTGTGATGCCTGTATTGCAGTGTGTGTGTGATGTCTGTATTGCAGTGTGTGTGTGATGTCTGTAGTGCAGTGTGTGATTTATGTGGCGCAGTGTGTGATGCATGTAGTGCGATGTCGGTGGTGCAGTGTTTGTGATGTCTGTAGTGCAGTGTATGGTGTAGGTGGCGCAGTGTGTGATGTCTGTAGTGCAGTGTGTGTGATATGAGGCGCAGTGTGTTGTAGGTGACACATCTGTGTGATGTATGTAGTGCAGTGTGTGGTGTAGGTGCTGCAGTGTGTGGTGTAGGTGCTGCAGTGTGTGATGTAGGTGCTGCAGTGTGTGATGTAGGTGCTGCAGTGTGTGATGTAGGTGCTGCAGTGTGTGATGTAGGTGCTGCAGTGTGTGATGTAGGTGCTGCAGTGTTTGGTGTAGGTGCTGCAGTGTGTGGTGTAGGTGCTGCAGTGTGTGGTGTAGGTGCTGCAGTGTGTGATGTAGGTGCTGCAGTGTGTGGTGTAGGTGCTGCAGTGTGTGGTGTAGGTGCTGCAGTGTGTGATGTAGGTGCTGCAGTGTGTGATGTAGGTGCTGCAGTGTGTGATGTAGGTGCTGCAGTGTGTGGTGTTGGTGCTGCAGTGTGTGATGTAGGTGCTGCAGTGTGTGATGTAGGTGCTGCAGTGTGTGATGTAGGTGCTGCAGTGTGTGATGTAGGTGCTGCAGTGTGTGATGTAGGTGCTGCAGTGTGTGATGTAGGTGCTGCAGTGTGTGATTTATGTGGCGCGATGTGTGTGGTGTAGGTGGCGGTGTGTGTGATGTATGTAGTGCGGTGTGTTGTGTATGAGGCGGTGTTTGTGATATCTGTAGTGCATTGTGTGGTGTAGGAGGCGCAGTGTGTGATGTCTGTAGTGCATTGTGTGGTGTAGGAGGCGCAGTGTGTGATGTCTGTCGTGCAGTGTATGTATTGCACTGTGTGGTGTATGTATTGCGCAGTGTGTGGTGTAGGAGGCGCAGAGTGTGATGTCTGTCGTGCAGTGTATGTATTGCACTGTGTGGTGTATGTATTGCGCAGTGTGTGGTGTAGGAGGCGCAGAGTGTGATGTCTGTAGTGCAGTGTATGTATTGCACTGTGTGGTGTATGTATTGCGCAGTGTGTGGTGTAGGAGGCGCAGAGTGTGATGTCTGTCGTGCAGTGTATGTATTGCACTGTGTGGTGTATGTATTGCGCAGTGTGTGGTGTAGGAGGCGCAGAGTGTGATGTCTGTAGTGCAGTGTATGTATTGCACTGTGTGGTGTATGTATTGCGCAGTGTGTGGTGTAGGAGGCGCAGAGTGTGAGGTCTGTCGTGCAGTGTATGTATTGCGCAGTGTGTGGTGTAGGAGGCGCAGTGTGTGATGTCTGTCGTGCAGTGTATGTATTGCGCAGTGTGTGGTGTAGGAGGCGCAGTGTGTGATGTCTGTAGTGATTACGCGCTGTTGCTGCTGTCACCTTGTTCTGCAGGTCCATCTTGATGTCCGGGCTGTAGTCTTCATCCCCACTGCTGCCATGTTTGCCGGAGTCCTCGGGCAGAGCCCCTGGCCCCTATTATAAAAGCAACCCCGGGGAGCCGGCCCCTCCTTCTTACTGTTGTTAAGATGATGATGGCAGCAATCCTCGGTTCTTATCCAGAGATTAAGTTTTATTCTGAGTATCAGGCCCAGATACAGCCAGGTTTATAGCTCTGAGGATGAAGGAACCGACTAATACCCCGGATGATGTCACCTCACTTCATTCACCTGCGCTGGTTTAGTAACATAGTTTATAAGGGCCCTTGCACACGACCATATGCTCTCCAAGATATACAGTCCGTGAACGGGCCATATGTCCCAGAACGGCATAGATCGTGCTGTGCACGTCGGACCACCCGCAGGGCTATCGTCTCGCACTCATATGTATCATTGTAATCTATGATGCTGTGCGCTCCCGTGTGCACGATCTATGCCGCTCTGGGACATATCGCCCGCTCACTGCCCGTGTATCTCGGAGGGCATACGGTCGTGTGCAAGAGCCCTAAGGCTGAAAAAAGCCCTTCGTCCATCCAGTTCGGCCTGTTATCCTGCAAGTTAAACCAGAGAGGCAAAAAACCTGTCAGGTAGAAGCCAATTTTCCACACTTTAGGGGAAGGAAATTCCTTCCCGACTCCAAACAGGCCTCAGAATAACTCCCTAGCTCAACGACCCCTCTCTAGTAGCTATAGCCTGTAATATTATTACACTCCAGAAATACATCCAGGCCCCTCCTGAATTCATATAGTGAACTCACCATCACCACCTCCTCAGGCAGAGAGTTCCATAGTCTCACTGCTCTTACCGTAAATAATCCATAGTCTCACTGCTCTTACCGTAAAGAGTCCATAGTCTCACTGCTCTTACAGTACAGAGTCCATAGTCTCACTGCTCTTACAGTATAGAGTCCATAGTCTCACTGCTCTTACAGTATAGAGTCCATAGTCTCACTGCTCTTACAGTAAAGAGTCCATAGTCTCACTGCTCTTACAGTATAGAGTCCATAGTCTCACTGCTCTTACAGTATAGAGTCCACAGTCTCACTGCTCTTACCGTATAGAGTCCACAGTCTCACTGCTCTTACAGTATAGAGTCCATAGTCTCACCGCTCTTACAGTAAAGAGTCCATAGTCTCACTGCTCTTACTGTAAAGAGTCCATAGTCTCACTGCTCTTACAGTAAAGAGTCCATAGTCTCACTGCTCTTACAGTACAGAGTCCATAGTCTCACTGCTCTTACAGTATAGAGCCCATAGTCTAACTGCTCTTACAGTAAAGAGTCCATAGTCTCACTGCTCTTACAGTACAGAGTCCATAGTCTCACTGCTCTTACAGTAAAGAGTCCATAGTCTCACTGCTCTTACAGTATAGAGTCCATAGTCTCACTGCTCTTACAGTATAGAGTCCATAGTATCACTGCTCTTACAGTATAGAGTCCATAGTCTCGCTGCTCTTACAGTATAGAGTCCATAGTCTCACTGCTCTTACAGTATAGAGTCCATAGTCTCACTGCTCTTACAGTAAAGAGTCCACAGTCTCACTGCTCTTACAGTATAGAGTCCACAGTCTCACTGCTCTTACAGTATAGAGTCCATAGTCTCACTGCTCTTACAGTATAGAGTCCATAGTCTCACTGCTCTTACAGTATAGAGTCCATAGTATCACTGCTCTTACAGTATAGAGTCCATAGTATCACTGCTCTTACAGTATAGAGTCCATAGTCTCACTGCTCTTACAGTACAGAGTCCATAGTCTCACTGCTCTTACAGTATAGAGTCCATAGTCTCACTGCTCTTACAGTATAGAGTCCATAGTCTCACTGCTCTTACAGTATAGAGTCCATAGTCTCACTGCTCTTACAGTATAGAGTCCATAGTCTCACTGCTCTTACAGTATAGAGTCCATAGTATCACTGCTCTTACAGTATAGAGTCCATAGTCTCACTGCTCTTACAGTATAGAGTCCATAGTTCTCTACAGTAAGTCATAGTCTCACTGCTCTTACAGTATAGAGTCCATAGTCTCACTGCTCTTACAGTATAGAGTCCATAGTCTCACTGCTCTTACAGTATAGAGTCCATAGTCTCACTGCTCTTACAGTATAGAGTCCATAGTCTCACTGCTCTTACAGTATAGAGTCCATAGTCTCACTGCTCTTACAGTATAGAGTCCATAGTCTCACTGCTCTTACAGTATAGAGTCCATAGTCTCACTGCTCTTACAGTATAGAGTCCATAGTCTCACTGCTCTTACAGTATAGAGTCCATAGTCTCACTGCTCTTACAGTATAGAGTCCATAGTCTCACTGCTCTTACAGTAAAGAGTCCATAGTCTCACTGCTCTTACAGTATAGAGTCCATAGTCTCACTGCTCTTACAGTAAAGAGTCCATAGTCTCACTGCTCTTACAGTATAGAGTCCATAGTCTCACTGCTCTTACCGTAAAGAGTCCATAGTCTCACTGCTCTTACAGTATAGAGTCCATAGTCTCACCGCTCTTACAGTAAAGAGTCCATAGTCTCACTGCTCTTACAGTAAAGAGTCCATAGTCTCACTGCTCTTACAGTATAGAGTCCATAGTCTCACTGCTCTTACCGTAAAGAGTCCATAGTCTCACTGCTCTTACAGTATAGAGCCCATAGTCTAACTGCTCTTACAGTAAAGAGTCCATAGTCTCACTGCTCTTACAGTACAGAGTCCATAGTCTCACTGCTCTTACAGTACAGAGTCCATAGTCTCACTGCTCTTACAGTATAGAGCCCATAGTCTAACTGCTCTTACAGTAAAGAGTCCATAGTCTCACTGCTCTTACAGTATAGAGTCCATAGTGTCACTGCTCTTACAGTATAGAGTCCATAGTCTCACTGCTCTTACCGTAAAGAGTCCATAGTCTCACTGCTCTTACAGTATAGAGTCCATAGTCTCACTGCTCTTACAGTACAGAGTCCATAGTCTCACTGCTCTTACAGTAAAGAGTCCATAGTCTCACTGCTCTTACAGTACAGAGTCCATAGTCTCACTGCTCTTACAGTAAAGAGTCCATAGTCTCACTGCTCTTACAGTATAGAGTCCATAGTCTCACTGCTCTTACAGTATAGAGTCCATAGTCTCGCTGCTCTTACAGTATAGAGTCCATAGTCTCACTGCTCTTACAGTATAGAGTCCATAGTCTCACTGCTCTTACAGTAAAGAGTCCACAGTCTCACTGCTCTTACAGTATAGAGTCCATAGTCTCACTGCTCTTACAGTATAGAGTCCATAGTCTCACTGCTCTTACAGTATAGAGTCCATAGTATCACTGCTCTTACAGTATAGAGTCCATAGTATCACTGCTCTTACAGTATAGAGTCCATAGTCTCACTGCTCTTACAGTACAGAGTCCATAGTCTCACTGCTCTTACAGTAAAGAGTCCATAGTCTCACTGCTCTTACAGTATAGAGTCCATAGTCTCACTGCTCTTACAGTATAGAGTCCATAGTCTCACTGCTCTTACAGTATAGAGTCCATAGTCTCACTGCTCTTACAGTATAGAGTCCATAGTCTCACTGCTCTTACAGTATAGAGTCCATAGTCTCACTGCTCTTACAGTATAGAGTCCATAGTATCACTGCTCTTACAGTATAGTCCATAGTATCACTGCTCTTACAGTATAGAGTCCATAGTCTCACTGCTCTTACAGTACAGAGTCCATAGTCTCACTGCTCTTACAGTAAAGAGTCCATAGTCTCACTACTCTTACAGTATAGAGTCCATAGTCTCACTGCTCTTACAGTATAGAGTCCATAGTCTCACTGTTCTTACAGTATAGAGTCCATAGTCTCACTGCTCTTACAGTAAAGAGTCCATAGTCTCACTGCTCTTACAGTATAGAGTCCATAGTCTCACTGCTCTTACAGTATAGAGTCCATAATCTCACTACTCTTACAGTATAGAGTCCATAGTCTCACTGCTCTTACAGTACAGAGTCCATAGTCTCACTGCTCTTACAGTAGAGTCCATAGTCTCACTGCTCTTACAGTAGAGTCCATAGTCTCACTGCTCTTACAGTAAAGAGCCCATAGTCTCGCTGCTCCTACCGTAAAGAGTCCATAGTCTCACTGCTCCTACCGTAAAGAGTCCATAGTCTCACTGCTCCTACCGTAAAGAGTCCATAGTCTCACTGCTCCTACCGTAAAGAGTCCATAGTCTCACTGCTCCTACCGTAAAGAGTCCATAGTCTCACTGCTCCTACCGTAAAGAGCCCATAGTCTCACCGCTCTTACAGTATAGAGTCCATAGTCTCACCGCTCTTACCGTAAAGAGTCCATAGTCTCACCGCTCTTACCGTAGAGTCCATAGTCTCACCGCTCTTACCGTAAAGAGTCCATAGTCTCACTGCTCTTACAGTAAAGAGTCCATAGTCTCACTGCTCTTACAGTAAAGAGTCCATAGTCTCACTGCTCTTACAGTAAGAGTCCATAGTCTCACTGCTCTTACAGTATAGAGTCCATAGTCTCACTGCTCCTACCGTAAAGAGTCCATAGTCTCACTGCTCCTACCGTAAAGAGTCCATAGTCTCACTGCTCCTACCGTAAAGAGTCCATAGTCTCACTGCTCCTACCGTAAAGAGCCCATAGTCTCACCGCACTTACAGTATAGAGTCCATAGTCTCACCGCTCTTACCGTAAAGAGTCCATAGTCTCACTGCTCTTACCGTAGAGTCCATAGTCTCACTGCTCTTACTGTAAAGAGTCCATAGTCTCACTGCTCTTACCGTAAAGAGTCCATAGTCTCACTGCTCTTACAGTAAAGAGTCCATAGTCTCACTGCTCTTACAGTAAAGAGTCCATAGTCTCACCGCTCTTACAGTAAAGAGTCCATAGTCTCACCGCTCTTACAGTAAAGAGCCCATAGTCTCACCGCTCTTACAGTAGAGTCCATAGTCTCACCGCTCTTACAGTAAAGAGCCCATAGTCTCACTGCTCTTACAGTAAAGAGTCCATAGTCTCACTGCTCTTACAGTAGAGTCCATAGTCTCACTGCTCTTACAGTAGAGTCCATAGTCTCACTCCTCTTACCGTAAAGAGCCCATAGTCTCACTGCTCTTACAGTAAAGAGCCCACAGTCTCACTGCTCTTACAGTAAAGAGTCCATAGTCTCACTGCTCTTACAGTATAGAGTCCATAGTCTCACTGCTCTTACAGTATAGAGTCCATAGTCTCACTGCTCTTACAGTATAGAGTCCATAGTCTCACTGCTCTTACAGTACAGAGTCCATAGTCTCACTGCTCTTACAGTAGAGTCCATAGTCTCACTGCTCTTACAGTAGAGTCCATAGTCTCACTGCTCTTACAGTAAAGAGCCCATAGTCTCACTGCTCTTACAGTAAAGAGCCCATAGTCTCACTGCTTTTACAGTATAGAGTCCATAGTCTCACTGCTCCTACCGTAAAGAGTCCATAGTCTCACTGCTCCTACCGTAAAGAGTCCATAGTCTCACCGCTCTTACAGTATAGAGTCCATAGTCTCACCGCTCTTACCGTAAAGAGTCCATAGTCTCACTGCTCTTACCGTAGAGTCCATAGTCTCACTGCTCTTACTGTAAAGAGTCCATAGTCTCACTGCTCTTACCGTAAAGAGTCCATAGTCTCACTGCTCTTACAGTAAAGAGTCCATAGTCTCACTGCTCTTACAGTAAAGAGTCCATAGTCTCACTGCTCTTACAGTAAAGAGTCCATAGTCTCACTGCTCTTACAGTAAAGAGTCCATAGTCTCACCGCTCTTACAGTAGAGTCCATAGTCTCACCGCTCTTACAGTATAGAGTCCATAGTCTCACCGCTCTTACAGTATAGAGTCCATAGTCTCACTGCTCTTACAGTAAAGAGTCCATAGTCTCACCGCTCTTACAGTAAAGAGCCCATAGTCTCACCGCTCTTACAGTAAAGAGCCCATAGTCTCACTGCTCTTACAGTATAGAGGCCAAAGTCTCACCGCTCTTACCGTAAAGAGTCCATAGTCTTACTGCTCTTACAGCACTAGAGGTATAAGACTCATTTCAAATCTATGCCAGGTACCAACATCTTTGGCTAGACTTCAGCACTAGGGATAAAGATTCCTTCCAAATCTGCACAAGGTGCTGCCAACTTTGCGTCCCTTCAAGAAGCTGTTTCATACGAGCGGATGCCGTGCGTGTCATCCACTGCGTGAAAGACAACCAAGCCCTGCTCCGGACAGCAGAGACAAGGAGCATTAACATGACTGACAATTTTTTTTTTTTTTTACCTGTCTACTAGGTATAGCAGTGGTACATCACACCCAAAAATTGTTGAATTTCAACCGAAAATGTAACTGACAAAGTAATGAAATTACATAAAATAAAATACGTACAAATATAAAAAAAAAGTTTTAGAGAGGCTTGCAAACTCCATTTTCGCCTACTTCCCCATTACTCTGGTGATGAGGAGCAGAGGGTGGGGATCATCATCTCGCTGCTCAGGGATAACGCTCAGTCTTGGGCCTTTTTTCGCTGCCGGTGGGGGCACGGCCCCTCCGTTCAGTGGATGAATTTTTTTTTTTTAGCCCTGGGTCAGATATATGATGATCCGGATCGTATTGCTCTGGCTGAGTCTAGACTACGCCTTTTATGCCATGGTAAACAGTCCGCAGAGATATACTGTTCAGAATTTCGGAGATGGGTAGCTGATACTGGTTGGAATTATGCTGCACTCCGAAGTCAATTTTGCCATGGTCTTTCAGAGGGATTGAAAGATGCATTTGCCTTTCGTGAGAGACCTACCTCCTTGGACACTGCCATGTCTCGGGCCGTTCGTATTGACAGGCGTGGGTGCAGTCTTGTCTCAGGGTCCCTCTCCTGCCAAATGGCGACTGTGTGCCTTTTTCTCGAAGAAACTCTCCTCCGCAGAGAGAAATTACGATGTGGGAGATAGGGAGTTGTTGGCCATCAAGTTAGCTTTTGAGGAATGGCGCCATTGGCTAGAGGGAGCCAGACACCCTATTACCGTGTTTACCGACCATAAGAATCTGGTCTACTTGGAGTCAGCCAAGCGTCTGAACCCGAGACTGGCCAGATGGTCTTTGTTCTTTTCAAGGTTTAATTTTGTTGTCACGTTCCGCCCTGGGGTTAAGAATGTGAAGGCGGATGCCCTGTCACGTTGTTTTCCGGGAGGTGGGAATTTTAAAGACCCGGGTCCCATTTTGGCTGAAGGTGTGGTGGTCTCTGCTCTTTATCCTGAATTGGAGGCAGAGGTTCAGGCAGCCCAGGCAGAGGCTCCTGATCTTTGTCCTCCTGGGAGGTTGTTTGTGCCTCTCGCTTTAAGACACAAGGTTTTTAAGGAGCACCACGATACTGTCCTTGCTGGGCACCCGGGGGGTAGAGCCATAGTGGATCTCATCACTCGGAGATTCTGGTGGCCGGCGCTTCGTAAGTCGGTTGAAGGTTTTGTGGCAGCCTGCGAGACCGGCGCTCATGCCAGAGTCCCTCATTCACGGCCATCAGGTCCTCTCCTTCCGTTACCCATTCCTTCCCGTCCTTGGACACATCTGTCCATGGACTTCATTACGGACCTGCCTCGTTCCTCAGGGAAGAATGTGATTCTTGTGGTGGTGGACCGTTTTAGCAAAATGGTGCATTTCATCCCTTTTCCTGGTTTGCCCAATGCTAAGACGCTGGTGCAGGCATTTATTGATCACATTGTCAAATTGCACGGTATTCCTTCAGACATAGTCTCTGATAGGGGCACGCAGTTTGTTTCCAGATTCTGGAAGACTTTCTGTTCTCGCTTGGGGGTTAGGTTGTCATTCTCTTCTGCTTTCCACCGCAGTCGAATGGCCAGACGGAGCGCGTCAATCAGAATCTGGAGACATATCTGCGTTGTTTTGTGGCGGAGAATCGGGAGGATAGGTGTTCTTTTTTGTCCCTTGCTGAGTTTGCTTTAAATAACCGTCGTCAGGAGTCCTCTGATAGGTCACCATTTTTTGGTGCATATGTGTTTCATCCGCAGTTTGGGACATTCTCTGGACAGGCGTCTTCTGGTTTACCTGATGAGAAGAGATTCTCCTCGTCTTTGTCATCTATTTGGCAAAAGATTCAGGATAATCTAAAGAACATGAGTGAGAGATATAAGCATGTGGCGGATAAGAGACGTGTGCCTGGTCCGGACCTGAATGTTGGTGATCTGGTGTGGTTGTCTACTAAGAATATCAAATTGAAGGTTCCCTCCTGGAAGTTGGGTCCTAAGTTCATTGGGCCTTACAAAATCTTGTCCGTCATTAATCCTGTTGCCTACCACCTTGATCTTCCTCAGACTTGGAAGATCCATAATGTTTTTCATGAGTCCCTATTAAAACCTTATGTTAAACCCATTGTACCCTCTTCTTTGCCTCCTCCTCCAATTGTGGTTGATGGTAATCTTGAATTTCAGGTCTCTAGGATTGTGGATTCTCGTGTTGTCCGCGGTTCTCTCCAGTACCTCGTTCATTGGGAGGGTTATGGTCCTGAGGAGAGGATGTGGGTCCCAGTGACGGACATTAAGGCCACTCGTCTCATCAGGGCTTTCCATAGGTCCCATCCTGAGAAGGTGGGCTCGGAGTGTCCGGAGTCCACTCGTAGAAGGAGGGGTACTGTCACCCCCAGACATCTGAGAAGCTCTGACAGACGTTCTTCAGAACCTCCTGCTTGAGTTTCTTTTGTTTTGCTTTTGTTTTGTCATCTCGTTTCCCTCTGTCAGCTGTCTTCTAGTTGCACTGATTGCATCCCTTTAAATCCGTTCCCATACTGCATCACTTTGCGGTTTATACAACTTTCTGGAGTGTGTGCACACTGGATGCTACAACTGATGCTTCTACAGATAAGTGTGTTCATTTATTTGTGTTTTCCTGTTTGCTTGATACTAGGTGACCCTGACTCCCTCCGTATTAAGTGTAGGGAGCCGGTGGTCGTGTCCCCTCACTATTATAGGGTGTTCAGGTGTCATACAGTCGAGGAACGAGGGTATGCAATTTTCTACCATAGAGATTTTTGCATAGGCTGAGCAGTAAGGGAGAGATCTAGGGCTGTTACAGGGCTTACCCTTATGTTCCTTAGTTAGGGTTAAGTCATCAAGTCAGTCGGATCTTCATTTGTGTCTTCTAGTTTTCTGTAACAACTTCCGTGACACAGACATTGCAAAGCGGCATTGACTATCTCACTGTGGGACTCAAATCCATGTCTGTGTAGCTAGGGCAACTCCCGTGTAGGTGCTCATCCTCTATACACAAACTCTCATTAAGGTGAAATTCTTAAGAAGCCAGTCTACCTAACTGTATATTTATGGACAAGCAAGTCAACAAAACAAGAAATGAGAACCCTGGTCACAAGAGCTTGCAATCTGTAAGGAGAAATGGTAGCAGCACTGCAGTAACCATACAAAGCCACTATAGGTTGGACAGAGCTGTGGTGTTTGCTGCCACAATTTTTAAAACGGCTCGTTCGCGGTGGTGTTGAGTGTCAGACCCCTCTGATCTGATATTGATGACCTCTCCTGCGAGCTATAAAAACAAGTTATTGTATGTCTCCACTGTTCTGGTGTACACGTTGGTTTGGATCCACTTCTGGGTGATTTCTGTATGTCTCCATTGTTCTGGTGATCACATCTTGGTTTGGATCCACTTCTGGGTAATTTCTTTATGTCTCCATTGTTCTGGTGTACATGTTGGTTTGGATCCTCCTCTGTGTGATTTCTGTATGTCTCCATTGTTCTGGTGTACATGTTGGTTTGGATCCTCTTCTGGGTGATTTCTGTATGTCTCCATTGTTCTGGTGTACATGTTGGTTTGGATCCTCTTCTGGGTAATTTCTGTATGTCTCCATTGTTCTAGTGTACATGTTTGTTTGGATCCTCTTCTGGGTGATTTCTGTATGTCTCCATTGTTCTGGTGTTACATCTTTGTTTGGATCCTCTTCTGCATGATTTCTTTATGTCTCTATTGTTCTGGTGTTACATCTAGGTTTGGATCCACTTCTGGGTGATTTCTTTATGTCTCTGTTGTTCTGGTGTACACGTTGGTTTAGATCCTCTTCTGGGTGATTTCTCTATGACTCCATTGTTCTGGTGTACACATAGGTTTGGATCCTCTTCTGGGTGATTTCTGCATGTCTCCATTGTTCTGGTGTACACATAGGTACCCCTCAATCAGTTTTTTGTCTTGTCTGTCTACTCTGCACATATCCTAAGTAAGGGACTGTCATCCAGTTTTCCCCTGTCATCAGGACTCGTGAGGCAAGTAGGCAGGGCTAGGGGTAAGGGTGGAGCGCAGTGGTCACTGTCCTTCCCCCTGTGTGTGTGTGTGTGGACGTGACCGTTACAGATATGAATCATAAGTGGATCCAAACCAGCATATAAACACTAGTGATGGACGAACATCTGCCGAGATGGTTCACGAACGCGATCGCGCGGACACGAACAAATGTTCGCGAACCGCAAGTTCGCAGCGGGTCCCATTCATTTTAATTCATTTAAAACCTTCAGCTCATATTTCCAGCCAAGAAATAATTACTAGAAGTGCACAATAGCCCCACAACATGGACAACGACATACCAGATGTATTATTCGAATTTACGATCTCCATTCATATTTTTTTAAATGCGGAATATCGGCAATATAATTTTCACGTACGCGCATGCGCAAATGCACTATAAAGAAAGTACATTGGTATATAACACCCTGCTTCTATATCACACCAGTAGAAATGATTTGTTCCAGTAACGCTTGTCCCTCTATATACCTGCAGTATCGCAGCAGAACCGCACACGACTGCCGCACAATACAAATGCACTATAATATACCGTCTAACATAGAAAGTATATTATAACATTGTACCAGGAAGGAAATCCATTAGAATATACATAAAGATAAAACGTAACCTTTAATAATGTTACTATGGGGGTCCATTCACACGTCCGTAAGTCTTTTGCAGATCCGCAAAACACTGACACCGGCGATGTGCATTCCACAATTTGCGGACTGCACATCACCAACACTATAATAGAAAATGCCTAATCTTGTCTGCAATTGCGGACAAGAATAGGACATGTTCTATTTTTTTTGCGGAAACGGAAGCACGGATGCGGATGTGGACAGCACATTCCGGCCCCATTGAAAATGAATGGGGCTGCACCTGTTCTGCGGAACGGATGCGGACCCATTTTGCGGACGTGTGAATGGAAAAGATATCTCTCAAAATGAAAATAAATTCAATTATTAAAGTTAAGCAAAAAGCATAGATGTGGTCGGCAATAACAAGTGCTCGGCGGCACTAAATCAGGTGCTCGGCGGCACCAAATCAGAAACCATATGTCCTACCACAATTCGAGGGGTTCTAGTGCACATCCATGAATCCCGGAGGGAAAGCAAAAACCATCTATCCCTGGGCTAGATTATAATGTGGCGTTGAAGAACAGAGGGGGCAAAGAATTGGCCCTGATATTGCCCTACAGGGGGATGCTATTCTGGCCCTGATAGCCTAACCACAGACCTTACCCTATGGCCCTAGTTAGCCCCTTGGCCCCTGACTTCCAGATGATCACTATATAGATCTATGTGTTTTTGACTCATTATAAAAGTATATTATAAGTATACCACACCCCTTAGTATGTCACACCTATCGATAGTACACCTATACCAGTCCTTAAAAGGACTTTTGTGGCCCTATTAGCCAGCGTTTGGTGTCCCTAACAGCCTGTCCCTGCTCCACACAGCAACCTCTCCCTACACGGGCAAAAGACTGAATGCAAAATGGCGGCCAGATCAGGTTTATTTGTAAGGTAGGGGGTGTGCCCATGTGCTGGGACGTCTCAATTGGCTGTCCTGTACCACCTGATGGATGTGTCATGGGTCAAAGTTCTTCACAAGACTATGGTGGGCGCGAATATCTCCATATGTTCGGCGAATCCCGAACTCGCAAAGTTCGCCGCGAAACGACCGCCGGGCGAACCGCAAGGCCATCTCTAATAAACACCAGAACAATGGAGACATAGCGGAATCACCCAGAAGAGGATCCAAATCAAGATGTAATCACCAGAACAAAGGAGACATACAGAAATGACCTAGAAGTGGATCCAAACCAATGTGTACACCAGAACAATTGAGACACACAGAAATCACCCAGTAGAGTAGAGATGGCCTTGCTTCTCACTTGGCGTTTGTTTTGCGGCGAATTTTGCTCGTTCGCGATTCGCCAAACATGCGAACATATGGCAATGTTCACATGAGCCGTATTCTTTTGCATTGCGCTGAACTTTGACCCATGACACATCCATCAGGTGGTACAGGACAGCCAATTGAGACGTTTCAGCACATGGACACACCCCTACCCTCAGCACATGGACACACCCCTACCCTCAGCACATGGACACACCCCTACCCTCAGCACATGGACACAACCCCTACCCTCAGCACATGGACACACCCCTACCCTCAGCACATGGACACAACCCTACCCTCAGCACATGGACACACCCCCTACCTTATAAATAAACCCAATCTGGACCCCATTTTACAGTCAGTCTTTTGCCAGTGTAGGGAGAGGTTGCTGTGTGGAGCAGGACAGGCTGTTAGGGGCACCAAACGCTGTCTAATAGGGCCACAAAAGTCCTTGTAAGGACTGGCATAGGTGTACTATCGATAGGTGTGACTTACTGAGGGGTGCGATATACTTATAATATACTTCTAACATAGAAAGTATATAGTGCATTTGTATTGTGCAGCAGTTGTGTGCGGTTCTGCTGCGATACTGCAGGAATATAGAGGGACAAGTCCTATTGGAATAACTAATTGCAACTGGTGTGATATACCTGTGTCCGCCATATCTTGTGGACAGCAGCGCTTCTGCATGGGTTCCAGGCTTTGTGTCTGTGGCAGGTAGGTATTACTTGTTGCATTTACCTGCCATTGCCATAAACTGTTCATGTTTCCCTTTTTATGTAGCTTGACCAGTGAGACTCCTGTTCCTACGTGTCTAGGAGGAACAGGTCGTCTTACCCTGCTCCTTATCCAGGGCCACCCTGAGGGCTAGTAGGAATATTAGGTTCCGGAGTATAACCCCTTCTACCATCAGGGTCGGCTCATACGGCTAGGAGACAGGGTCAGAATTAGGGATTGATCGGAGGTGACCTGCTCCCTGATTCCTGTCCTGGCCTTGCATCGACCATCCATCTTCTGGCATCGCACGGCTGAGGGTTTCCCCCATCCTCAGCCATGACAGTATGACCATAAAGGCTCCTCACGTAGTAACCTTCGCAAGAGGGTGCAGCATGTACCGTCATCTGCTGAGGGAGAGCGTTATGGGGGTTCCACCATTTACGGCCCGGTGAGTGGCTTTTCCCCGCCATTCCTTTCTCACCGTTGTCCGTGTTGGTGTCCCCTTGTGTGTCATTCCCCTCCCCCCCTCCCATTGTTTTTTGTGCCTCGCCAACTTTCCCCTTTTGTTGTTGGAAGGGGCTTTGAGGGGTGGGAGTCTCCCACCTTTGAAAGAGGGTGCAGCATGTATTGCCAGCCGTTTTCAGCATACATGCGTGTTCTCCGGAGGGAGAGCGTTTTGGGGGTTTCGCTGCTGACGGCGCGGTGAGTGGCATTTCCCCGCCATTCCTTCACCATTGCCTGTTTTGGTGTCCCCTTACTTTTAATCCCCTAACCGTTCTTTGTTTGGTGTGCGGTTGCAGACCTTCGGAAGAGGGTGCTGCATGCATCGCCATATCTTGTGTGGTGCATGTGCGTTCTCCGGAGGGAGAGCGTTTTGGGGATCACCGTTAACAGCGCGGTTGGTGGCTTATTCCCCGCCACCTTACCTTCAGTGTCCGTGTTGGTGATCCCTCGTCCCTCTCTATGTTCCTATCTCTGGTCCTCTGCTGCCAGCATTCCGTGTTCCGGCTGTGTGCTGGGTAGGAATGTCTGCTGGCAGCGACTGGAGTTGGGACGTTAATAGAGAGTGGACGCAGTGTCAGTGCGGTCTCCGCAGGCTGTTTCTTTGCTGGTCTCTGGTTCCTGTGTGTTGCTCCGGAGCCTGGCAGTCGGCTCCTGGTTCCTGTGTGTTGCTCCAGGGGCCGGCAGCAGTCCTGGGGAGACTCGCATGTATGATGCTGTTTCCCCTCTTTTCCACTTCTCCTATCCCCTTCTTGGGTCCCTCACTAGTTTTCCCCTTTTTTTTTGGTAGGGGGGCTTTGAGGGGTGGGAGTGTCACGACCATGGTTATGGTCGTGACTCTTTGGTCGCATGCAGTTGTCAGCGGTTTCCTTTTGTTGTCAATCACAGATGAGGGCTCTGTGTATGTGGCAACATGATGTGGTTGGCAGTGTAGCAGCTGGAGCTGTTGGGGGGCTGCTCGCTGTCATTGCATGCGGTCGCACCTGGCAACCTGTCTATGTAGGTGTGCCTTGTCTTTGTTTTTAGTTTGGATCTATATCTGGGAGATTTCTCTATGTCTCCATTATTCTGGTGTACACGTAGGTTTGGATCCTCCTCTAGGTGATTTCTCTATGTCTCCATTGTTTTGGTGTACACATAGGTTTGGATCCTCCTCTGGGTGATTTCTCTATGTCTCCATTGTTCTGGTGTACGCATAGGTTTGGATCCTCTTCTGGGTGATTTCTGTATGTCTCCATTGTTCTGGTGTACACATAGGTTTGGATCCTCTTCTGGATGATTTCTGTATGTCTCCATTGTTCTGGTGTACACATAGGTTTGGATCCTCCTCTGGGTGATTTCTTTGTCTCCATTGTTCTGGTGTACACATAGGTTTGGATCCTCTTCTGGATGATTTCTGTATGTCTCCATTGTTCTGGTGTACACATAGGTTTGGATCCTCTTCTGGATGATTTCTGTATGTCTCCATTGTTCTGGTGTACACATAGGTTTGGAGCCTCTTCTGGATGATTTCTGTATGTCTTCATTGTTCTGGTGTACACGTTGGTTTGGATCCTCTTCTGGATAATTTCTGTATGTCTCCATTGTTCTGGTGTACACGTAGGTTTGGATCCTCCTCTGGGTGATTTCTGTATGTCTCCATTGTTCTGGTGTACACGTTGGTTTGGATCCTCCTCTGGGTGATTTCTGTATGTCTCCATTGTTCTGGTGTACACGTTGGTTTAGATCCTCTTCTGGATGATTTCTGTATGTCTCCATTGTTCTGGTGTACACGTAGGTTTGGATCCTCCTCTGGGTGATTTCTGTATGTCTCCATTGTTCTGGTGTACACATAGGTTTGGATCCTCTTCTGGGTGATTTCTGCATGTCTCCATTGTTCTGGTGTACACGTTGGTTTAGATCCTCTTCTGGATGATTTCTGTATGTCTCCATTGTTCTGGTGTACACATAGGTTTGGATCCTCTTCTGGGTGATTTCTGAATGTCTCCATTGTTCTGGTGTACACATAGGTTTGGATCCACTTCTGGGTGATTTCTTTTTCACCATTGTTCTGGTGTACACGTTGGTTTTGATCCACTTCAGTGTGATTGAGACGGCTGAGGTTTTCACATCCAGCTCTCACTTTGGACCCTGGATAACCTTGCATTCTGTTGCTCTTGTTTAATCGTTCCATGTGATTATCTCAATCCATATATAAGTTTCCCTTTGTCGCTGGTTATGTATCATATTTAATGTGTTGCTGACACCACAAATAAACTAAAGAATTCCTCCATAAAGTGATCCCTGCCGTCAGCGAGATGAGTCTCGTAATCCAATAATGTTTTCCACTTCAAACATTGCTTCATCTTGTGTCAATCTTCTGCTCCCACCCTGCACAGGCGCGGTGCTGCTGTCAGCAGAATGTTAAGGAGATGATTTAGAGAGGATAATGGGCGATTTCCCTTCATCTAAACACAGCAGAAATTTAGACAGACCAGACACCAAAGCTAAGATGTGATGAGTGCAGCAGGATTCCGTCATGTGGACTCATTCTGGATGAGCTGATAATTCACACACATTAGGACTCGTGTGTACAGTCTGTGGGACCTAGACATGATTTACAGCCCCTATCCACATTAGATCCTCTCGATGAAAGAGACCCCATATTATTCCGAGCTCCTGGACTGTGCTCACCACGATGGCTATGCTGCATCTGACTGCTTGATGGGTTCAAGCAGGAGGTCACAGAGCCTTTAATAATCACAATCAAGAGGCAGGTAGAGAGAACTCATTAGCACAGTGCATTGGCAGATTCTCGGAGCAGGATCTCCATGAGTAAACCGCAAAGCACGAGCTGAAGTGCAGTAGACCCCTCAAGAACCATGAAACATCTAGGGCTCCTCCTGCTCTCTCTTCTGTTGTGGTCTCACTCAGAGGCGGCTCTAAACTTTGTGAGGCCTTAGGCGAAACTCGAACATGAGGCCCCCAGCCCCCCACAAAGATTGCTGGGATGCTTGCGATCTCCCATACGGCGCCCCGGCTCAGTCCTCAGGAAATAAGCTGTGTCAACCTCCCCACGGAGAGGTGGTGTGGTCAACACTCCCCCTCCATGTATCTCTATGGAAGACCCGGAGACACACAAGTGCTGTATCTGTGGCTCTCCCATAGATACATGGAGGGGGAGTGTTGACCACCGCTCCGGGCACAAGGAGATCCGGAGTACCATGCAGGAGATCGTGGGGGATCCCATCAGCCGGACCCCTCCCCCCCCCCCGATCAGACACATCTCCTATCCTTTGGATAGGGGATTTATTTTCCTATCCCGGAGTACCCCTTTAATATGCAGTGACAGCACAATAAAGGGTTAATATGCACAGTGACAACACAGTACAGGGCTTATATTCACAGTGCATATTAACACTGCATTAACCCTGACCCAGTTCTCTAAATCGACCCTCCCCCCCGCACACTGCATTTTCCAGTACTCGCTATACAGCAGCACGTACCTGTCACATCCAGGGCCTCCAGGTGACGTCTCCTTGGATGTAGATCTTCTCATCATCTTCTCCATTCGGTCCGTACAACTTCTCTCAGCCGCCTCGTCTCTGCAGAGTTTGACACACAGACATCTTAGCTTCATCACTTTTCTATTATCATTCCTCAACCTCGAGTCCCAACAGTGTTATCCAGCTGCTCGCTGTGCTCCCCAATACCCCTAAATACTATCCTGAAGAAATAATAGTGCCCCCATAGTAATAGTACTCCTCATAGTCCCCCCAATAGTAATTCCCTTCTAGAACGCCCTCATTAGTAATACTGCCCCCTACAGTGCCCCTATTATGTAATCTGCCCCACACTATGTATTTGCCCCCCACACTGCCCCATCATGTATTTTGCCCCCACACTTCCCCATTAAGTAATTTTCCCCCCACACTGCCCCCATTAAGTAATTTGTCCGCCACACTGCCCCCCATTAAGTGGGTGCACGGACAAGTGGGTAAAAAATATCAGGCGTGCGCTGCACAACACTAACAATGGCACGGTCTACATAACCAGCGATACGTGGACCAGTAAGCATGAGCAGGGACATTATATCTCGCTAACTGCACACTGGGTAAATGTAGTGGCAGCTGGGCCCGAGACAGACAGCGGTTTGGCACATGTTCTATCACCACAGATGATTGCTGGACATTTCTTGGTACCTCTTGTTGCCACCTCCTCTTCCTCCTCCGGTTCCCCCTCTACCAGCTCCTCATCACATCAGCACAACACCTGCACCACCAACTTAATCACAGCCAGGGCAAAACGACAGCAAGCTGTTCTAAAATTCATCTGTTTGGGGGAAAGACACCACACCGCGCAGGAGCTGTGAAAGGGCATGTAACAACTGTCATGGTCCCTCAGGTTACTGATGTCAGGAAATCAAGGAGATTGGCTGAGCGTGGAGGAATCTAACAGCCTCTTTGATTTCTCTTGATTTAGTGTTGATAGGGTTAATGACCACTTCACTTTTATCAGCTGTTGCTCCGTGGTCATCACTTCTACCCTTTATAGTCTGACCACACCCTTCTGACTATGCGGTAGATAGCTCCATTTGGTTTGGCTGTGCTGGTGTGAGGTCGTCTCTGGTGTTCCTGCTCGTCTGTCTCTACAGAAGTTAAGTGTTGCGTTTGTTTGTGTTTGTTATATTCCCTGTTGTTTGTATCTGGGCCTGAGACAGAGACTTCCATTCGTCCATCTGGGAAGGAATGAGTTGTCTCTGGTCCTAACCTTTTCCAGGGACTTTTAGGGATATAAAGACCTAGTTATACAGCATATGAATATTCCTACCTTCAAGGTCTATCCATATCGATAGGTAGTCAGGGCCTGGATTAGGGTTGTCTAGGAGGTGACCTGTTTCTTACCTAGATTCCAGGCCCAGTTACTGTTCTCCTTCCCTCCTGTGTTCATTGTGGAGTTCCCCCCACACTGATCGTGACATTATCTACCGTCATATAAACCGCCATTTTGTTCAGGTCAGAGCAACTATGGATCCTATGTCTGTACTCGTCTAACAGCTGCAAGGACTGTCTTTGGAGGTAGCTGACCTCTGTGCGACAGTCTTATGGATTCAGAGACCACAGGCAGCTGCTTCCAATGGTGGGTACCAGGCCTGCTCTGAACCTAAGGTTGCCCTCCCGGACAGATTATCTGGGGGTAGTGACTATTTCATTTGGTTCAGGGAGTCGTGTAAGTTATACTTTAAGCTGCGTCCATACTCTTCTGGGAATAAGTGTCACTGTGTGGGTATGATCATTTCTTTGCTTAACCTCTTCCGGACACATGACGCATCGGTACGGCATGTTGTCCTGGTACTTAATGACACCGGCGGGCAGTGATCGGAACCCGGTGCCTGCTCAAATCATTGAGCAGGCACCTTGGCTAAATGCAGACCTGCGGTTAGCGGTTTTTACCTGGACCCTAACCCAGGACCAATTGTTCAGGGGATTGGCCGACAAAAAATGAAGAGTGTTCCCAGTTCATGAGAATATAAAAAAAAAAAAATTCTGTTGAATGGAAGGACCCAGAAAAAAGATCTGGGTTATCCAGGGTATTTAAAAGAAAATACCCCTTCAGTGAGATTGACTCTGCCCTCTGGGATAAGCAACAACCTGGAGAGGCAATCCTATGGAGTATGTAAAGCCTAAAACATAACTTTTAATACATATTCATATAAGATATCCCCGAAAATGAATAGTATATTACAATACACAAAAAATGTGGTAGGAAAAAGGCCAGGGCACGGCGGCACCTGATATTGATCACCAAATGTCCTACCACAACCCAGAAGGTTCCAACGAGCCACGATCCCAGGAAGGAAGCTGAAATTGAGGTAGAAGCTTTCCCTGGGCTAGATAACGTGGTAATGAAATATGGCAGGGTAGGGGGAAAAAACCCTAATTAAGCCCTAAATGGGGGGTACTGCTCAGGCCTGATCGGTCGCCCACACGTGCGTTCACCCACACCCGCCCCGCCGCAGTGACAAAATTTTTATTTTTTTTTTATCACTGCACAATCACTTTCCAAGCGCTGCGGCGATAAAAAAAAAATCCGTTTTGATATTTTTTATCAATCGCAGCGGCCTCCGGTACTTCGCTAGCCTTCCATTTGTAAGACAGGCTTGCTTTTTTTTCTTGGGTAGTCTCAGGGAATACCCCCTAAATTTAGTTGCCCACATGTCAAACAGGGGGTATTCTTCTGAAGAGGCCTACAGGATTCTGACCCAGTCGGATGAGGAGTGGGAACCCTCATCTAATGAATCCAGCGGGTCAGAATATGAACCTGTAGAAAGCAGTGGCTCTCTGACCCAAAGTTCGGACGAGGAGGTTGAGGTCATTGATACCACCAGGCGTACCCGGCCCCGTGTCGCTAGACCACAGGTTGTCCAGGATCCACTTCAAGGGCAGCAGAGTGGGGCTGGCGCTGTCGGATTACGTGGTGAGGCATACACCAGCAGCGCAGCCCTCCCTGGACCTAGTACCAGCACTGCCGTACAACCTGGTGAAGTAGCGAGCACCAGAAGGGCAGTTGAAGCTGGTACGGTGGCATGTGCAATAGTTACCCCGCCGCAGCCACCGCACAAACAGGCCCGTAGACCCCCTAGAGTCCCTGAGGTGCTGGCAAACCCTGATTGGCAGTCCCCAACTTCAGCCGCACCATTAGTTCCCCCTTTCACCGCCCAGTCTGGAGTTCGGGTTGAGACAGCTCAGATCGGATCGGCACTGGGGGTTTTTCTTTTTGAGCTGTTCTTGACTGCGGAGCTCCTGGACTTAGTCGCGGCAGAAACAAACCGGTATGCCACTCAATTTATAGCCGCCAACCCGGGAAGCTTTTATGCCCAGTCTTTCCGGTGGAAACCCGTCCAAGTTTCCGAATTTAAAACTTTTCTGGGCCTTCTCCTCAACATGGGCCTAACAAAAAAGCATGAATTGCGGTCATATTGGTCCACGAACCCGATTCATCACATGCCCATGTTCTCTGCTGCCATGTCCAGGACACGATTTGAGACCATCCTACGTTTCCTGCACTTTAGTGACAACACCACCTCTCGTCCCAGAGGCCACCCAGCTTTTGACCGTCTCCACAAAATTTGGCCCCTCATAGACCACTTTATCACCAAATTTGCAGATTTGTATACCCCTGAGCAAAACATCTGCATAGACGAGTCCCTTTTACCAGGCGCCTTGGCTTCAAACAATACATCCCAAGCAAGCGCGCCCGGTATGGGGTCAAATTGTATAAGCTCTCTGAAAGGGCCACAGGCTATACGCACAAATTTTGAGTCTGAGGGTAAAGATCAGACCCTGGAGCCAGTCGGTTGCCCTGACTACCTGGGGAGCAGTGGGAAGACAGTCTGGGACTTGGTGTCACCCTTATTTGGCAAGGGCTACCATCTTTATGTGGACAATTTTTACACAAGTGTGCCCCTCTTCAGGCATTTGTTTTTAGAACAGATTGGCTGCTGTGGCACCGCGCGAACTAGTCGCTGGGGCTTCCCCCAACGGCTCGTTACCACCCGTCTTGCAAGGGGGGGAGAGGGTTGCCTTGTGTAACGAAGAACTGCTCGCGGTGAAATGGAGAGACAAGCGTGACGTTTACATGCTCTCCTCCATTCACGCAGACACGACAATACAAATTGAACGAGCAACCAGTGTCATTGAAAAGCCCCTCTCGGTCCACGACTATAATTTGCTCATGGGAGGGGTAGATTTCAATGACCAGATGTTGTCTCCCTATTTACTTTCCCGCAGAACCAGACGCTCGTATAAGAAGGTGTCTGTATATTTAATTCAATTGGCTCTGTATAATAGTTTTGTTCTCTACAGTAAGGCTGGGAGAACTGGATCCTTCCTCAAATTTCAGGAAGAGATCATCGAGAACCTCCTGTATGCAGGAGGTTCCGTGGCCCCAACCACCAGTGTAGTGAGCCGTCTACACGAACGACATTTCCCCAATGTCGTTGCTGGTACCTCAAACCAACCGCCACCCCGAAAAAAATGTTGTGTCTGTAGCAGGAGTGGAATAAGGCGTGACACCCGCACACAGGGCTCTTAGGGCCCTTTCACTCACAGCTGCTGCAAACCTCTCCTTTCACCTGGGACAAAGTGCATAATGTACTTCGCCACATCTCTGGGCACTTTGCGCTTTGCACATTGTCCCATGGGGAAGGAGAGGTTTGTCCTATAAAGGTAAAAAAATCTAAACAAAACAAAAATCACCCTTAAGCAAAAAAGTTAATGTTCTGTTCCAAAAGTTCAATAAAGTTTATAAAACTTAATGTTCTGTTCAAATGTTATATAAAGTTAATGTTAATAAATTAATTGCGTTGCGGCTAGAGTTGAGCGAACACCTGGATGTTCGGGTTCGAGAAGTTCGGCCGAACATCCCGGAAATGTTCGGGTTCGGGATCCGAACCCGATCCGAACTTCGTCCCGAACCCGAACCCCATTGAAGTCAATGGGGACCCGAACTTTTCGGCACTAAAAAGGCTGTAAAACAGCCCAGGAAAGAGCTAGAGGGCTGCAAAAGGCAGCAACATGTAGGTAAATCCCCTGCAAACAAATGTGGATAGGGAAATGAATTAAAATAAAAATTAAATAAATAAAAATTAACCAAAATCAATTGGAGAGAGGTCCCATAGCAGAGAATCTGGCTTCCCGTCACCCACCACTGGAACAATTCTAGTAAGAAGCAGGGCGGCAATACCAGAGGGTTAGACGGATCGTTAGTGATAGGGATATGTGTCAAACAAGATTAGACGATATGACCAATAAATTTAGAGAGCGAGGCTACCCCCCTGATCTATTGAAAATACAGCGTAATAAAGCTGAGATTACACCACCAGATAGAACTAAGAAAGAAACAAGGATCCCCTTAGTGATTAAATACCATCCCTGGTCCCAGCGCCTTAGGACTATTGTTAATCAACATTGGCACATATTATCTAAGTCCTATCCACGGATAGGAGAGTTCCAGAGGCCACCCATGATATGCTATAAACGGGCAGAAAATATTAGGGATAAAATAGTCCGGGCGGATGTGGGAAGTAATAAAATAGAAAGAGGACAGAGTACTTTATCTACACCTAGACGGGGCACTTTTCCTTGTTTAAACTGTGTCAATTGTTCCAGCGTTATAAAGGGTTCATGTTTCTCCCACCCTCACTCAGGTGAAAATATTCCAATAAGGGGCACGTTCACTTGTGATAGTAGATTTGTGGTTTACATTCTTAAATGTCCATGTGGATTACTATATGTGGGGGAAACCTCAATGAGAATGAAGGACAGACTAAGTAAACACAAATCTACTATCCGTAAACAGAATTTATTACTCCCAATACCCCTTCATTTTTATGATAAAAAACACAACATCTCGCAGTTGAGGTATCAGATTATTGAAGGTGTATCATTACCCCGTCGAGGGGGTGACAGAAATAAATTGTTATTGAAAAGGGAGGCTTACTGGATCCATCGTCTTCAGACAATGGAGCCCAGGGGCCTCAATCGTGAGTACAATGTGTCCTGCTTCCTATAAGGCATTCGGCCTTATGCAATCTGATAAATATATTTCTTTTTTTCTTCAGCGTGATTAATCACTGCAAGAATGGACTATGTGACTGAAAATCTTCGCCAGTATAGAGTGGATATGTTTTTTGCGAATTTTCAATTGCGAATTTTCAGTTGCGAATTTTCAGTTGCGAATTTTCAATTGCGAATTTTCAATTTTCAATTGCGAATTTTCAGTTGCGAATTTTCAATTGCGAATTTTTCAATGCGAATTTTTCATTGCGATTATTTGATATGCAAATTTTATTTAATGAGGGAGGCGGAGCTTCTTTGATGATGTCAGTTCCTTTGTGTTTCATTTATGTATAAATAGCTGGAGTGTAAGATGTTTTATGCAGTCTGATGAAAGCACATCTGTGCTGAAACGCGTCACTATGCCATTTTGAATATGTGACTGAATAAATCTACATTGTGATCTACATCAGCGAAGTGCCGGTCCTTTCCTTTGAAACCACCACTGGAACAGTCCATTCTCAGATATTTAGGCCCCGGCACCCAGGCAGAGGAGAGAGGTCCCGTAACAGAGAATCTGTCTTCATGTCAGCAGAGAATTAGTCTGCATGTCATAGCAGAGAATGAGGCTTCACGTCAGCCACCACTGCAACAGTCCATTGTCATAAATTTAGGCCCAGCACACAGGCAGAGGAGAGAGGTCCCGTAACAGAGAATCTGTCTTCATGTCAGCAGAGAATCAGTCTGCATGTCATAGCAGAGAATGAGGCTTCACGTCAGCCACCACTGCAACAGTCCATTGGCATATATTTAGGCCCAGCACACACACAGGCAGAGGAGAGAGGTCCCGTAACAGAGAATCTGGCTTCATGTCAGCAGAGAATCAGTCTGCATGTCATAGCAGAGAATCAGGCTTCACGTCAGCCACCACTGCAACAGTCCATTGGCATATATTTAGGCCCAGCACCCAGGCAGAGGAGAGAGGTCCCGTAACAGACAATCTGGCTTCATGTCAGCAGAGAATCAGTCTGCATGTCATAGCAGAGAATGAGGCTTCACGTCAGCCACCACTGCAACAGTCCATTGGCATATATTTAGGCCCAGCACACACACAGGCAGAGGAGAGAGGTCCCGTAACAGAGAATCTGGCTTCATGTCAGCAGAGAATCAGTCTGCATGTCATAGCAGAGAATCATGCTTCACGTCAGCCACCACTGCAACAGTCCATTGGCATATATTTAGGCCCAGCACCCAGGCAGAGGAGAGAGGTCCCGTAACAGACAATCTGGCTTCATGTCAGCAGAGAATTAGTCTGCATGTCATAGCAGAGAATGAGGCTTCACGTCAGCCACCACTGCAACAGTCCATTGGCATATATTTAGGCCCAGCACACAGGCAGAGGAGAGAGGTCCCGTAACAGAGAATCTGGCTTCATGTCAGCAGAGAATCAGTCTGCATGTCATAGCAGAGAATGAGGCTTCACGTCAGCCACCACTGCAACAGTCCATTGGCATATATTTAGGCCCAGCACCCAGGCAGGGGAGAGAGGTCCCTTAACAGAGAATCTGGCTTCATGTCAGCAAAGAATCAGTCTTCATGTCAGCAGAGAATCAGTCTTCATGTCATAGCAGAGAGTCAGGCTTCACGTCACCCACCACTGCAACAGTCCATTGGCATATATTTAGGCCCAGCACCCAGGCAGAGGAGAGAGGTCCCGTAACAGAGGATCTGGCTTCATGTCAGCAGAGAATCAGTCTGCATGTCATAGCAGAGAATCAGGCTTCACGTCACCCACCACTGTAAGAGTCCATTTTCATAAATTTAGGCCCAGCACCCAGGCAGAGGAGAGAGGTCCCGTAACAGAGAATCTGGCTTCATGTCAGCAGAGAATCAGTCTGCATGTCATAGCAGAGAATGAGGCTTCACGTCAGCCACCACTGCAACAGTCCATTGGCATATATTTAGGCCCAGCACCCAGGCAGAGGAGAGAGGTCCCGTAACAGAGAATCTGGCTTCATGTCAGCAGAGAATCAGTCTGCATGTCATAGCAGAGAATCAGGCTTCACGTCAGCCACCACTGCAACAGTCCATTGGCATATATTTAGGCCTAGCACCCAGGCAGAGGAGGGAGGTCCCGTAACAGAGAATCTGGCTTCATGTCAGCAGAGAATCAGTCTGCATGTCATAGCAGAGAATGAGGCTTCACGTCAGCCACCACTGCAACAGTCCATTGTCATATATTTAGGCCCAGCACACACACAGGCAGAGGAGAGAGGTCCCGTAACAGAGAATCTGGCTTCATATCAGCAGAGAATCAGTCTGTATGTCATAGCAGAGAATGAGGCTTCACGTCAGCCACCACTGCAACAGTCCATTGGCATATATTTAGGCCCAGCACCCAGGCAGAGGAGGGAGGTCCCGTAACAGAGAATCTGGCTTCATGTCAGCAGAGAATCAGTCTGCATGTCATAGCAGAGAATCAGGCTTCACGTCAGCCACCACTGCAACAGTCCATTGGCATATATTTAGGCCTAGCACCCAGGCAGAGGAGGGAGGTCCCGTAACAGAGAATCTGGCTTCATGTCAGCAGAGAATCAGTCTGCATGTCATAGCAGAGAATGAGGCTTCACGTCAGCCACCACTGCAACAGTCCATTGGCATATATTTAGGCCCAGCACCCAGGCAGAGGAGGGAGGTCCCGTAACAGAGAATCTGTCTTCATGTCAGCAGAGAATCAGTCTGCATGTCATAGCAGAGAATGAGGCTTCACGTCAGCCACCACTGCAACAGTCCATTGGCATATATTTAGGCCTAGCACACAGGCAGAGCAGAGAGGTCCCGTAACAGACAATCTGGCTTCATGACAGCAGAGAATCAGTCTGCATGTCATAGCAGAGAATGAGGCTTCACGTCACCCACCACTGCAACAGTCCATTGGCATATATTTAGGCCTAGCACACAGGCAGAGCAGAGAGGTCCCGTAACAGACAATCTGGCTTCATGACAGCAGAGAATCAGTCTGCATGTCATAGCAGAGAATCAGGCTTCACGTCAGCCACCACTGCAACAGTCCATTGTCATAAATTTAGGCCCAGCACCCAGGCAGAGGAGAGAGGTCCCGTAACAGACAATCTGGCTTCATGTCAGCAGAGAATCAGTCTGCATGTCATAGCAGAGAATCAGGCTTCACGTCAGCCACCACTGCAACAGTCCATTGTCATATATTTAGGCCCAGCACACACACAGGCAGAGGAGAGAGGTCCCGTAACAGACAATCTGGCTTCATGTCAGCAGAGAATCAGTCTGCATGTCATAGCAGAGAATCAGGCTTCACGTCAGCCACCACTGCAACAGTCCATTGTCATAAATTTAGGCCCAGCACCCAGGCAGAGGAGAGAGGTCCCGTAACAGACAATCTGGCTTCATGTCAGCAGAGAATTAGTCTGCATGTCATAGCAGAGAATGAGGCTTCACGTCAGCCACCACTGCAACAGTCCATTGGCATATATTTAGGCCTAGCGCACAGGCAGAGGAGAGGTTCATTCAACTTTGGGTAGCCTCGCAATATAATGGTAAAATGAAAATAAAAATAGGATTGAATGAGGAAGTGCCCTGGAGTACAATAATATATGGTTAAGGGGAGGTAGTTAATGTCTAATCTGGACAAGGGACGGACAGGTCCTGTGGGATCCATGCCTGGTTCATTTTTATGAACATCAGCTTGTCCACATTGGCTGTAGACAGGCGGCTGCGTTTGTCTGTAATGACGCCCCCTGCCGTGCTGAATACACGTTCAGACAAAACGCTGGCTGCCGGGCAGGCCAGCACCTCCAAGGCATAAAAGGCTAGCTCTGGCCACGTGGACAATTTAGAGACCCAGAAGTTGAATGGGGCCGAACCATCAGTCAGTACGTGGAGGGGTGTGCACACGTACTGTTCCACCATGTTAGTGAAATGTTGCCTCCTGCTAACACGTTGCGTATCAGGTGGTGGTGCAGTTAGCTGTGGCGTGTTGACAAAAGTTTTCCACATCTCTGCCATGCTAACCCTGCCCTCAGAGGAGCTGGCCGTGACACAGCTGCCTTGGCGACCTCTTGCTCTTCCTCTGCCTTGGCCTTGGGCTTCCACTTGTTCCCCTGTGACATTTGGGAATGCTCTCAGTAGCGCGTCTACCAACGTGCGCTTGTACTCGCGCATCTTCCTATCACGCTCCAGTGCAGGAAGTAAGGTGGGCACATTGTCTTTGTAGCGTGGATCCAGCAGGGTGGCAACCCAGTAGTCCGCACACGTTAAAATGTGGGCAACTCTGCTGTCGTTGCGCAGGCACTGCAGCATGTAGTCGCTCATGTGTGCCAGGCTGCCCAGGGGTAAGGACAAGCTGTCCTCTGTGGGAGGCGTATCGTCATCGTCCTGCCTTTCCCCCCAGCCACGCACCAGTGATGGACCCGAGCTGCGTTGGGTGCCACCCCGCTGTGACCATGCTTCATCCTCATCCTCCTCCACCTCCTCCTCATCCTCGTCCTCCTCGTCCTCCAGTAGTGGGCCCTGGCTGGCCACATTTGTACCTGGCCTCTGCTGTTGCCAAAAACCTCCCTCTGAGTCACTTCGAAGAGACTGGCCTGAAAGTGCTAAAAATGACCCCTCTTCCTCCTCCTCCTCCTCCTCCTCCTGGGCCACCTCCTCTTCCATCATCGCCCTAAGTGTTTTCTCAAGGAGACATAGAAGTGGTATTGTAACGCTGATAACGGCGTCATCGCCACTGGCCATGTTGGTGGAGTACTCGAAACAGCGCAACAGGGCACACAGGTCTCGCATGGAGGCCCAGTCATTGGTGGTGAAGTGGTGCTGTTCTGTAGTGCGACTGACCCGTGCGTGCTGCAGCTGAAACTCCACTATGGCCTGCTGCTGCTCGCACAGTCTGTCCAGCATGTGCAAGGTGGAGTTCCACCTGGTGGGAACGTCGCATATGAGGCGGTGAGCGGGAAGGCCGAAGTTACGCTGTAGCGCAGACAGGCGAGCAGCAGCAGGATGTGAACGCCGGAAGCGCGAACAGACGGCCCGCACTTTATGCAGCAGCTCTGACATGTCGGGGTAGTTGTGAATGAACTTCTGCACCACCAAATTCAGCACATGCGCCAAGCAAGGGATGTGCGTCAAATTGGCTAGTCCCAGAGCTGCAACGAGATTTCGCCCATTATCACACACCACCAGGCCGGGCTTGAGGCTCACCGGCAGCAACCACTCGTCGGTCTGTTGTTCAATACCCCGCCACAACTCCTGTGCGGTGTGGGGCCTGTCCCCCAAACATATGAGTGTCAGAATGGCCTGCTGACGTTTACCCCGGGCTGTGCTGAAGTTGGTGGTGAAGGTGTGTGGCTGACTGGATGAGCAGGTGGAAGAAGAGGAGGAGGAAGCCGAGAAGGAGGAGGTGGCAACAGGAGGCAAAGAATGTTGCCCTGCGATCCTTGGCGGCGGAAGGACGTGCGCCAAACAGCTCTCCGCCTGGGGCCCAGCTGCCACTACATTTACCCAGTGTGCAGTTAGGGAGATATAGCGTCCCTGGCCGTGCTTACTGGTCCACGTATCTGTGGTTAGGTGGACCTTGCTACAGATGGCGTTGCGCAGTGCACACTTGATTTTATCGGATACTTGGTTGTGCAGGGAAGGCACGGCTCTCTTGGAGAAGTAGTGCCGGCTGGGAACAACATACTGTGGGACAGCAAGCGACATGAGCTGTTTGAAGCTGTCTGTGTCCACCAGCCTAAATGACAGCATTTCATAGGCCAGTAGTTTAGAAATGCTGGCATTCAGGGCCAGGGATCGAGGGTGGCTAGGTGGGAATTTACGCTTTCTCTCAAATGTTTGTGAGATGGAGAGCTGAACGCTGGCGTGTGACATGGTTGAGACGCTTGGTGACGGAGGTGGTGGTGGTGGTGTTGGTGGTACATCCCCTGTTTGCTGGGCGGCAGGTGCCAACGTTCCTCCAGAGGCGGAGGAAGAGGCCGAGGCGGCAGCAGCAGAAGAGGCCGAGGCGGCAGCAGCAGAAGAGGCCGAGGCGGCAGCAGCAGAAGAGGCCGAGGCGGCAGCAGCAGAAGAGGTCGAGGCGGCAGCAGCAGAAGAGGCCGAGGCGGCAGCAGCAGAAGAGGCCGAGGCGGCAGCAGCAGAATAGGCCGAGGCGGCAGCAGCAGAAGAGGTAGCAGGGGGAGCCTGAGTGACTTCCTTGGTTTTAAGGTGTTTACTCCACTGCAGTTCATGCTTTGCATGCAGGTGCCTGGTCATGCAGGTTGTGCTCAGGTTCAGAACGTTAATGCCTCGCTTCAGGCTCTGATGGCACAGCGTGCAAACCACTCGGGTCTTGTCGTCAGCACATTGTTTGAAGAAGTGCCATGCCAGGGAACTCCTTGAAGCTGCCTTTGGGGTGCTCGGTCCCAGATGGCGGCGGTCAGTAGCAGGCGGAGTCTCTTGGCGGCGGGTGTTCTGCTTTTGCCCACTGCTCCCTCTTTTGCTACGCTGTTGGCTCGGTCTCACCACTGCCTCTTCCTCCGAACTGTGAAAGTCAGTGGCACGACCTTCATTCCATGTGGGGTCTAGGACCTCATCGTCCCCTGCATCGTCTTCCACCCAGTCTTGATCCCTGACCTCCTGTTCAGTCTGCACACTGCAGAAAGACGCAGCAGTTGGCACCTGTGTTTCGTCATCATCAGAGACATGCTGAGGTGGTATTCCCATGTCCTCATCATCAGGAAACATAAGTGGTTGTGCGTCAGTGCATTCTATGTCTTTCACCGCTGGGGAAGGGCTAGGTGGATGCCCTTGGGAAACCCTGCCAGCGGAGTCTTCAAACAGCATAAGAGACTGCTGCATGACTTGAGGCTGAGACAGTTTGCCTGGTATGCATGGGGGTGATGTGACAGACTGATGGGCTTGGTTTTCAGGCGCCATCTGTGCGCTTTCTGCAGAAGACTGGGTGGGAGATAATGTGAACGTGCTGGATCCACTGTCGGCCACCCAATTGACTAATGCCTGTACCTGCTCAGGCCTTACCATCCTTAGAACGGCATTGGGCCCCACCATATATCGCTGTAAATTCTGGCGGCTACTGGGACCTGAGGTAGTTGGTACACTAGGACGTGTGGATGTGGCAGAACGGCCACGTCCTCTCCCAGCACCAGAGGGTCCACTAACACCACCACGACCATGTCCACGTCCGCGTCCCTTACTAGATGTTTTTCTCATTGTTATGGTTCACCACAACAACAAATATATTATTTGGCCCAATGTATTGTATTCAAATTCAGCGGGATATAAATTTGAGGCCTAGTATTTAGGCGCTGGGTGACAGGTATAGGTTTACTGACAGAATTAGACTTGGAAATGCACAGTAGCGTGTGTGTGAAGTTATTCTGAATGACCCAATGTGCACCTTGAATATTATATACCCTTTTAGGGATAGATTTCAAATAGCTCTGATATAGCAGGAACCACTAAATTATGAAATTGCTAAATTGGGAATTGTACTTTAACCCAGAACAAAAAATGTGCTTTGACGGACACTAAATAACTTTCCCAGCCACAACAGTACAGCGGTAACGAGAGATTTAGCGGGATATAAATTTGAGGCCTAGTATTTAGGCGCTGGGTGACCGGTATGGATTTAGTGACAGAATTAGACTGGGATATGGCCAAAAAATAACCACACTATTGCTGGTTAAATGCACTTGGTGATGGGCGCAGCTTGCCCCTGATGTAGTATATGGCCAAAAAATGAACAGACTATTGCTGGTTAAATGCACTTGGTGTCACAGCTTGACCAACCACACTACTGAAGGTTAAATGCACTTGGTGTGACAGCTTCACCCTGATGTAGGCTTTAGCCAAAAAACAACCACACCATTGAGGGTTAAATGCACTTGGTCGCAGCTTGTGCTGGCGCACCACAAGACACAAAATGGCCGCCGATCACCCCAGAAAAATGTGACTGACAAACGGTCTGGGCAGCCTAAAAACAGTGAGCAATTGAGGATCAGCAGCTCAATGATCCACAGCTGCAGATCGATCAGTTAATCAAGTCCTTTGGAGGAGTTAATCTGCCTAATCTCGCCCTACTGTCGCAGCCGCAACCTCTCCCTACGCTAATCAGAGCAGAGTGACGGGCGGCGCTATGTGACTCCAGCTTAAATAGAGGCTGGGTCACATGGTGCTCTGGCCAATCACAGCCATGCCAATAGTAGGCATGGCTGTGATGGCCTCTTGGGGCAAGTAGTATGACGCTTGTTGATTGGCTGCTTTGCAGCCTTTCAAAAAGCGCCAAGAAAGCGTCACAAAAGCGCGAAGAAAGCGACGAACACCGAACCCGAACCCGGACTTTTACGAAAATGTCCGGGTTCGGGTCCGTGTCACGGACACCCCAAAATTCGGTACGAACCCGAACTATACAGTTCGAGTTCGCTCATCCCTAGTTGCGGCCTGTTTTTTGTTTTTTTTACCTTCTAGGTGGACCAACCGATGAACCAGCTGCAGCACTGATGTGCATTCTGACAGAAGCATTGCGCTGCTGTCAGATTACACAAAAGTCGGTGTATGCGGCGCTGCAATGCGTGAGAAGTAGTTTGAAATCCATATGTGTAAAAAATGCCCTGTGAAATCCTAAAGGTGCTCTTTAGAATTTGGGCCCCTTTGCCCACCTAGGCTGCAAAAAAGTGTCACACATGTGGTATCGCCGTACTCAGGAGAAGTTGGGCAATGTGTTTTGGGGTGTCTTTTTACATATACGCATGCTGGGTGAGAGAAATATCTCTCTAAAAAAAATGGGAAAAGTTGACTTTTAGAGAGATATTTCTCTCACCCAGCATGGGTATATGTAAAAATACACCCCAAAACACATTGCCCTACATTGCGATACCACATGTGTGACACTTTTTTGCAGCCTAGGTGGGCAAAGGGGCCCAAATTCTAAAGAGCACCTTTAGGATTTCACAGGGCATTTTTCACACATTTGGATTTCAAACTACTTCTCACGCATTAGGGCGCCTAAAATGCCAGGGCAGTATAAATACCTCACAAGTAACCCCATTTTGGAAAGAAGACACCGGAAGGTATTTCGTGATGTGCATAGTGAGTTCATGGAAGTTTTTATTTTTTTGTCACAAGTTAGTGGAATATGAGACTTTGTAAGAATAAAAAAATCATCATTTTTCCACTACTTGTGACAAAAAATTAAAACTTCTATGAACTCACTATGCCCATCAGAGAATACCTTAGGGTGTCTACTTTCCGAAATGGGGTCATTTGTGGGGTATTTCTACTGTCTGGGCATTGTAGAACCTCAGGAAACATGACAGGTGCTCAGAAAGTCAGAGCTGCTTCAAAATTCACATTTTTGTACCATAGTTTGTAAACGCTATAACTTTTGCACAAACCAATAAATATACACTTATTGGATCTTTTTATATCAAAGACATGTAGAACAATAAATTTACAGAAAAATTTATATAGAAATGTAGATTTATTTAAAAAAATTTACAACTGAAAGTGAAAAATGTCATTTTTTGCAAAAAATTTGGTAAATTTCGATTAATAACAAAAAAATGTAAAAATGTCAGCAGCAATGAAATACCACCAAATGAAAGCTCTATTAGTGAGGAAAAAAAGGAGGTAAAATTCATTTGGGTGGTAAGTTGTATGACCGAGCAATAAACCGTGAAAGTAGTGTAGTGCAGAATTGTAAAAAGTGGTCTGGTCATTAAGGGGGTTTAAGCTAGGGGAGCTGAGGTGGTTAAGGCCCAACATCGCAGCAACCTGCACTGCCAGAAACCTCGCTCTTTGGCTATCCCAGCTTGAGGAGCATTTGATAGCCTGTACACCCTCCGAAGATATCCTGGCCTCTCTTCTAGTGTTTAAGCAAGCCACCAATTTTTTATCTGATGCGTCTGCAGATCTAGTTAAGCTCTCAGCTAGATCAGCGGCCCTATCCAATGCTGCTAGAAGATCCATATGGCTGAGATCCTGATCGGGGGATAATACCTCAAAGAATAAACTCTGTAACATTCCTTGTGAAGGCGACAAGTTATTTGGGTCTGTTCTGGACGATATGTTAGACAAATCGTCTGACCGGAAGAAAGGATTTCCCTCTGAACCAAAATTCTTTCACAACCGCCGGCCCTTTCGCTCCCAGAGAAAGAGTAGATCGGATCAAAAATGGAAAAAAGGATCAAGTTCCTGGCAAACATCTAAGGGCAGAGGGAGAGGTTTCTTGTTCTACCCCAACAAGTCTTCCAAACAACCTCCTCAATGATGCCAGAAGTCCTGTGGGGGGAAGACTTCAGGAATTTTACCCGGATTCGGGAAAAATTACCAACTCTCCCTGGGTTCTAGATCTAATCCGGTCAGGGTACAGAATAGAGTTTTCCTCTTCACCACCAAAAAGGTTCCTAGTAAACAAGAAGTTGCCAAAATCCATTCAGTTGCTGATGGAATCCCAGATACAGGCTCTTCTGGCAAAACATGCAGTCATCCCATTTTCCCTGGACCAACTATAGAAAGGCTTCTATTCTCCAGTATTCCTGGTAAAGAAACCAATGGGTCCCACAGGGCGATCATAAATCTAAGAGATCTGAACAAACACATCTCCTCAAAAAATTCAAAATGGAAACAATCAATTCCACCATCGGCCTGCTATTCCAAAATTCTTTCATGGTATCTCTAGACCTGGCAGACTCCTATTATCACATCCCCATCTACCCAAGCCATCAAAAATACCTAAGATTTGCAATATTCCTACAAGATCGTCTGACTCATCTACAATTCAGAGTCCTTCCATTTAGTCTTTCATCCGCTCCTTGAGTATTCATGAAGGTGATGGCAGAAGTGTCCGGCTATCTTTATTAAAAAAAATCTCCTTTTTGTCACAAGCACTCTCTATTCTCTAGGATGGAAGCTGAACCTGGAAAAATCAGATGTGGTTCCTTCCCAGAGGAAGAAATTTCTAGGCATCCTCCTGGATTCAGAGTTAATGACATCCTGGATCTGATTACCAAAATCTGTTTGTTCAAACGCCGTCAGAAGGTATCCTTCAGACAAATTATGGTCATCCTAGGCCTTATGACTTCCACTATCCCAGCAGTAAAGTGGGCTCAATTTCACAGCAGACCGCTCCAAAATTTTCTCCTGTCTTTTTGGAACAAAAGTCCCCTCTCCCTAGACAAAAAAGTATTCCTTCCCCTTCAGGTCAAATTAACTCTAGATTGGTGGCTAAAAATAGAACATCTCAGTCAGGGAGTCCAGTGGAGACAGTCAGACATAGTAGTGATCACAACCGATGCAAGCGGATTAGGATGGGGGGCTCACAGCGATGGCCAGATTGTTCAAGGCATGTGGGGAACCAATTTTCTTCCTCTATCCTCAAATGCAAAGGAGCTACAAGCAGTATTTCTAGCATTACAAGCTTTTCAATCCTCTGTCCATCACAGGAACGTGTAAATCCTGACGGACAACAATATGACGGTGGCATATATAAACAAGCAGGGGGGCACGAGAAGCAAGATTCTAGGTCAAATAGCATCCCGGCTGTTCTCTTGGGCACAGAATCACATAGTGTCTATATCAGCGGTACACTTAAAAGGGAAAGAAAACCTCCTGGCGGATTACTTGAGTAGAAGTCCACTAAAGTCAGGGGAGTGGTCCCTGAACAAAATAATTTTTAGGAATTAACCAAGAGATGGGGAGTCCCAATCCTGGACCTGTTTGCGACAAAGGCAAACAGTCAAACAAAACAATTCTTTTCCCTATCTTACCAGGACAATCCGTTGAGGGTAAACGCCTTCTCAGGCCCCTGAACAGAGGGCCTTTTGTATGCGTTCCTATCAATATCCCTGATCCCCAGGACGCTAGCAAAAATTTTGCGATGTCATAATGCGATGCCATAATGATAGCGCCTTATTGGCCAAAAAGGACTTGGTTCCCTTTATTGTTGAAGACAGCAAAGGGGGACTTCTGACAGCTTCCCCAAGTCTCGGATCTTCTGCTCCAAGGCCCGGTCCAGCACCCAAAGATCTATCAACTAAATCTGACAGCTTGGAGGCTGAACGCGGCATCCTAAAAGCCAAAGGCCTATCAGGTGCAGTAATTCACACAATTCTAAGCAGTCGTAAACCGGTCACTTAAAAAATCTATCATAGGGTCTTGAATACCTTTCTTTCCTTTTCACAGGGCTCCTGGGATCCTTCGAGGAAACCTGACTTAAAAATAATTATGGAATTCCTGCAAAAAGGCCTGGGAAACGGTCTACGGGACAGTACCTTTTAAGTTCAGGTGGCGGCACTCAGCACCTTTTTAGATTTAATTAAACATTTCTTTAAAGGCGCAAATAGATTGAGACCTACAGTCACATCTATTGTCCCTCCCTGGGACCTCAATTTAGTCCTTTCAGTTCTAGTAGACCCTCCTTTCGAGCTAATTTCAGAAATCCCTCTTAGCCTGCTCTCTCTAAAAACAGCTTTTCTTATCGCGATCACCTCCGCCAGGAGAGTAGGAGAAATCCAGGCTTTGTCTTGCCGACCGCCCTATCTGACGATCCTGGAAGATAGAGTTGTACTACGTAAAGAACCTTCCTTTCTGCCCAAGGTATGTTCTAGATTTCATTGTGATCAAGATATCTCACTACCTACAATCTGTCCACAGGCTAGATCAGACAAGGAAGCTAAGTTCCATAATCTCGACGTGAGGAGATGCATCCTCGCCTACCTGGAAGCCACAAAAACTATAGTAAAATAGACTTTTTGTCCAGTTCACGGGAGCTAACAAGGGCCAGGGCGCATCAAAATTGACCATCTCACGTTGGATCAAAATGACTATTACTAGACCATATCAGGAAAGGGAATCCTCACCACCAGTGCGATTGACTGCCCACTCAACTAGGGCAATTTCAACCTCCTGGGCGGAATGTGATTCTGCTTCACTGAGTCAGATATGCCAAGCAGCCACCTGGTCCAAATCTAACACGTTCTTCAGACATTACAGTCTGGACATTGCTTCCAACAGGGACCTTTCCTTTGACGGGAAAGTGCTATCCGCTTTAGTCCCACCCTAAATGGCTAGTGATTTCTCTGCTAGTCCTCCTGCTCAGTGCCGTTGGTGCGGCGTTTGGAAAAGATGATAATTACTTACCGGTAATTGAATTTTCCATTTAGCCTCCACAATGGCACTGGGATTTTTTCCCACCCTTCCTTGTTTTTTTATGTCCTTCCTGACAGATTGTCTATATTTTTGTTTATCAGTTAGAATGTCTTAATGACCATAAACTGTGCTCGCTTGATTTTTTTCTCTTGTTGATCAGGGTGCTACAATAAAGTAGTTTTCTTTTTCTGCATCATCTTGAGTTCTCGGATACTTACTGGAGAAGGTAAGGGGGAGGAGGCTTTTAAAGGTTAGTTCTCCACGTTGTTTCCTGTCCCTGGGAGGCGGGATATCCTCCTGCTCAGTGCCGTTGTGGAGGCTAAATGGAAAATCAAATTACCGGTAAGTAATTATCATCTTTTGTCACCTTACATCACAAAAAGTATAATAGCAAGCGATCAAAAAGTCATATCCACCCCAAAATAGTGCCTATCAAACCGTCATCTCATCCACCAAAAAATGAGACCCTACCTAAGATAATCGCCCAAAAACAGAAAAAATTATGGCTCTCAGACTATGGAAACACTAAAACATGATTTCTTTTTGTGTAAAAAAAGAAATCATTGTGTAAAACTTACATAAATAAAAAAAAGTATACATATTAGGTATCGCCGCGTCCGTGAAACCTGGTCTATAAAAATACCACATGATCTAACCTGTCAGATGAATATTGTAAGTAACAAAAAATAAAAACGGTGCCAAAACAGCTATTTCTTGTTACCTTGCCTCACAAAAAGTGTAATATAGAGCAACCAAAAATCATATGTACCCTAAACTAGTACCAACAAAACTTCCACCCTATCCCATAGTTTCTAAAATGGTGTCACTTTTTTGGAGTTTCTACTCTAGGGGTGCATCAGGGGGGCTTGAAATGGGACATGGTGTAAAAAAAAACAGTCCAGCAAAATCTGCCTTCCAAAAACCGTATGGCATTCCTTTCCTTTTACGCTCTGCCGTGTGCCAGTACAGAAGTTTACGACCACATATGGGGTGTGTCTGTAAGCTACAGAATCAGGGCCATAAATATTGAGTTTTGTTTGGCTGTTAACCCTTGCTTTGTTACTGTAAAAAAATCGATTAAAATGGAAAATTTGGCAAAAAATTTAAATTATGAAATTTTATCTCCCTTTGCCAATAACTCTTGTGGAACACCTAAAGAGTTAACAACGTTTGTAAAATCAGTTTTGAATACCTTGAGGGGTGTAGTTTCTTAGATGGGGTCACTTTTATGGAGTTTCTACTCTAGGGGTGCATCAGGGGGGCTTGAAATGGGACATGGTGTAAAAAAAAACAGTCCAGCAAAATCTGCCTTCCAAAACCGTATGGCGTTCCTTTCCTTCTGCGCCCTGCCGTGTGCCCGTACAGTAGTTTACAACCACATATGGGGTGTTTCTGTAAACTACAGAATAAGGGCGATAAATATTGAGTTTTGTTTAGCTGTTAACCCTTGCTTTGTAACGAAAAAAATTATTGTGGAACACCTAAAGGGTTAACAACGTTTGTAAAATTTAGTTTTAAATACCTTAAGGGGTGTAGTTTCTAAAATTGGGTCATTTTTGGATGGTTTCTATTATGTAAGCCTCACAAAGTGACTTCAGACCTGAACTGGTCCCTAAAAATAGTTTTTTGAAAATTTCTGAAAAATCTTAAGATTTGCTTCTAAAGAGGACCTTTCACAAGAATAAAAAATCTAAACTAAGCATAGAGACATGGAGAGCGGCACCCAGGGATCTCCCTGTACTTACTATTATACTATTATCCCTGGGCACCACTCCGTTCTCCCGGTATAGGCTCCGGTATCTTCAAATTTTCGGCTCAACTGGGTGGAGCCTGCCGGCGTCTCCTTCTCCCAGGCTGTAGCGCTGGCCAATCGCAGCGCTCAGCTCATAGCCTGAGAGAAAAAAAACCCTGTCAGGCTATGAGCTGAGCACTGCGATTGGCCAGCGCTACAGCCTGGGAGAAGGAGACGCCTGCAGGCTCCACCCAGTTGAGCCAAAAATATGAAGATACCGGAGCCTATACCGGGAGAACGGAGCGGCGCCCAGGGATAATAGTAAGTGCAGGGAGATCCCTGGGCGCCGCTCTCCATGTCTGTATACTTAGTTTAGATTTTTTATTCTAGTGAAAGGTCCTCTTTAAGCTTCTAAGCCTTGTAACATCCCCAAAAAATAAAATATCATTCCCAAAATGATCCAAACATGAAGTAGACATATGGGGAATGTAAAGTAATAACTATTTTTGGATGTATTACTATGTATTATAGAAGTAAAGAAATGTAAACTTGGAAATTTGCAAATAGTTTTTTTTTTGGGCAAATTTGGTATTTTTTTTATAAGTAAAGAAAAATAAATTTTGACTTCATTTTACCAGTGTCATGAAGTACAATATGTGATGAAAAAACAATCTCAGAATGGCCTGGATATGTCAAAGCGTTTTAAAGTTATCACCACTTAAAGTGACTCTGGTCAGATTTGAAAAAATTGGCCTGGTCCTTAAAGAGGACCTTTCATCAATATAATTTTATTTAAATGACCCCCCTACGTAATAGTCCGGCATCCACTGATGTTCCCCCTTTTTTTTTTTTTTTCAAATCGACCCCCGAATCTTGAAATAACAGCCTTTTTCTTCTGCTGCAGCGTCTGTCAATCAGACGCTTTTTTGTAGGGGGCGTTGCTCAAGTCTTTTCTTTGCTATTCTCCTTGGCTGAGAGCGCAGCCAATCGCAGCGCTCTCTCTCAGCCAGGGAGAAGGAGCTCAAGTTCTCGCGAGAATCGCGAGAACTTGAGCTTCCTAACATCCGGTTCCAGCGCCATCTTGGATTCCCCTGACGAGGATCGCGGCGGGTGAGGAAGCAGCGCAACGAGCGGCAGGGTAAGTATTAGAATATACCCCTTTTGCTCGATGTCTAGGGGTATATTCTAATACTTACCCTGCCGCTCGTTGCGCTGCTTCCTCACCCGCCGCGATCCTCGTCAGGGGAATCCAAGATGGCGCTGGAACCGGATGTTAGGAAGCTCAAGTTCTCGCGATTCTCGCGAGAACTTGAGCTCCTTCTCCCTGGCTGAGAGAGAGCGCTGCGATTGGCTGCGCTCTCAGCCAAGGAGAATAGCAAAGAAAAGACTTGAGCAACGCCCCCTACAAAAAAGCGTCTGATTGACAGACGCTGCAGCAGAAGAAAAAGGCTGTTATTTCAAGATTCGGGGGTCGATTTGAAAAAAAAAAAAAAAGGGGGAACATCAGTGGATGCCGGACTATTAGGTAGGGGGGTCATTTAAATAAAATTATATTGATGAAAGGTCCTCTTTAAAGGGGTATTCTCATCTTAATGATCACTGTTAAATCTGTTAATGATTTAACAGTGATCATTTTTCTAAATATATTTAATTAACTAATTCCCACCCCTTAGAAGAAAATAAACATATACTTACCTGACTGTTGTCTTCCGTCTCCCCTGGTTACAGCCACCGCTCTTCTCAGGAATTGCGGTGGCCGCGCTTGCGCAGACGACTTCTTCTCTTCTCCCAGCAGGCCGCGCACAGTCCCGAAAGCACACGCCGAGGCCGCGCATGCGCTATGGTAATTTCTTCCTGGCCAGTATAGTATAATTGCCAGGAAGAAGTCACCAGGGCGCATGTGCGGCCTCGGCGTGCGCGTTTAGTCCAGCGAGCGGCCCGGCCGGGAGAAGACTTCAATCAAGATGGAGCCCGCCCCCTGCCGAGTGCCGAAACCAGGAAGTGGACAGCGTGCCGGGAGCAGGTAAGTATGAAACGGCATGTTGATAATACCCCTTTAAAGTGAAATAAGGCTGTGTCCTTAAGGGGTTAAGGATGATGCACAGTCTTGGGCTTTTTTTCTGCCGACCAGATCACTGTCCCCCCAGTCCAGTCGATAGATGAATGTTTTAGAGCCTTGGGTCTTATTTATGATGACCCGGATCGGATCTCTCAGGGTGAGACCAAGTTACGTGGTTTACGGCAGGAAGAACGCTCCGCGGAAATCTATTGCTCTGAATTTAGGAGATGGGCTACGGATACGGAGTGGAATGCTTTCTGTAGCCAGTTCTGTCAGGGTCTATCTGAGAGGCTGCAGGACTTGTTGGCCTTTCATTAAAAACCTGAGTCATTGTATGCAGCTATGTCCCTTGCTGTACGTCTGGATAGACACCGGAGGGGGAGATCTAGGGGTCTTCATCCTCAGAACATACTGTCAAATAAGGTGGCGGCTTCCTTTGACACTTACGCCTTGTGAGGAGCAGTTGGGGGGAGCTACTCCTGGGACTGCTGGTAAGAGCTCTAGTCATATGAAGAGAATCTGTTTAGTCCCACAACATGAACATTGACATACAGAGGGGGATTAATGACAAAATTCTTAATCAGGGGACATTTTTATGCATCATAAAGGGACATTCTCTTAAATGTGCCCTGTTGGAGCCTATAAAATATTTATTTTAGGCCACTGGACTACAGGTCCCAAACATTAGACATTCACCGGACATAAAAGATCAAGTAATTATGTGGCCAGAGGTATATTACATGGCCAATGATATCAATTTTACTGTAGGCCAGTACAAATACAGGTCAAATACATATGTTTAAAAGAACTAAAAATATAAAATTGGACTAAAAACATGGCTAACAAAAGCCCCTAATGATAAGAGTTGAAATTCGATAACACGTGGTCATCACTGGTGTTTAATTCCTCCGAGGCTGCAACAATTATTCGTTCACCGTACAGAAAAGAACAAGTATGTATGTGGCTGGAGGTAGATTACATGGTCATTGGATATAAGTTTTTCAACAGGCCAGTGTACTACAGGCTCCAAACATTGTGCATTCAGCATACAGAAAAGAACAAGTATGTATATGGCTGGAGGTAGATTACACGGTCATTGGATATCAATTTTACAGCAGGCCAGTGGACTACAGGCCTTAAAAATTATGAATTCAGCGTACAGAAAAGAACAAGTAAGTATGCGGCTAGAGGTAGATTACACGGTCATTGGATATCAATTTTACAGCAGGCCAGTGGACTACAAGCCTTAAAAATTATGAATTCAGCGTACAGAAAAGAACAAGTAAGTATGCGGCTGGAGGTAGATTACACGGTCATTGGATATCAATTTTACAGCAGGCCAATGGACTACAGGCCCCAATAATTATGCATTCAGCGTACAGAAAAGAACAAGTAAGTATGCGGCTAGAGGTAGATTACACGTTCATTGGAAATCAATTATACTGCAGGACAGTGTATTACAGGCCCCAAAAATTATGCTTTCAACGTACAGAAAAGATGAAGTGATTATGTGACTGGAGGTCTATTAGACGGTCTATGGATATCAATTTTCTGAATGCAGGTCAAATACATATGTTTAAAAAAACAAAAAATATAAAATTGGATTAAAACCATGGCTAACGAAACGCTAATAATAATAGTTGAAACACGTTGTCGTCACAGGTGTTGAATTCCTCCGAGGCCCAAAACATTAGGCATTCACTGGACAGAAAAGGCCTTTTATGCCGCTGTATTTACCTAAGACAGGGACCATTATTTGTTCTGGGTGGTGGCGGACATTTGTGGGCTTTCATGAGGAAACTCAATTGAACGTGTTCGTCGACTTGCCACATGTGTTGAATTCCTCCGAGATCCATGCCTCATTCATTTTTAGAAATGTGAGGTAGTCCACACTGTTGTGAGCTAGGCGAGTCCGCTTATCAGTCACGATCCCTCCTGCTACGCTGAACATCCTTATGGACAGGACACTGGATGAGGGGCAAGCCAAGAGCTCCATGGCAAATTGTGCCACAGGTCAAGCATTCACACCCAGTAGTCAAGGGGTTCCTCGGTTCTCAGAGCGTCCACATCGGCCGTTAACCCGATTGTAGTTGGACACCTGTCGGTCTAGGCGTTCCCTGAGGCTGGATCCGGAGGGCGGCTGTCAATGGGTTGGCTGCAAGAATGATCTTATATCTGAAGTGACCAACACATCTTCAAACTGCCCTCTTCTTGCATGCACTGTTGGATTGGTACCCACAACCGTTTCTCTGTGAGTGGAAATTCCTCTGTCAGCGCCCACACAAGCAGAATGCAGCATTTCTCGAAGCAAGGCCTGAAAGTGCTGCATTCTGCCAGCCCTCTGTGATGCTGGTAACATGTCTGTCATTTTGTGTTTGTACCGGGGGTCTAAGTATGTTGCCACCCAATACTGGTCCTTGCCCTTTATGCTTTTTATACGGGGGTTCCTCTTCAAGCACTGGAGCATTAAGGCCCCCATTTGCACTAAACTGGAAGTGGTGGAGTGGCCTGGCTCCTGCTTATCGTCCAGGATAATGTTGTCCTCGGTATCCTCCCCCCAGCCACGGACAACACCAGGGATCCCAGAAAAGTTTAAAGCCTGCTCTTCTTGCTCCTCCTCCACCCGGCACCATCCTTCTCTGACTCCTCTTCAGGCTCCTGTTGACTTGTCTCAGATGGAGTAGCCCCCCTGGGAATTCATCCAGCATTGCGACTTCCTCATCTGCCTGCTACTGCTCTTCGACGGCTTGATCAATGACACGATGCAATGAACGCTCCAGAAAGAAGGCATAAGGTATGATGTCACTGATTTCGCCCCTGCTGCGACTGACCAGTTTGGTGATCTCATCAAATGGCCGCAAAAGTCTGCATATATCGCGCATAAGCAGCCATTGGCACGGTGAAAAAAAACCAAGCTCCCCAGAACCTGTCCTGCCACAGAGTTCATACAGGTAGTCGTTAACTGCAGGTTTCTGATGGAGCAGCCTATCAAGCATATACAAGGTGGAGTTCCAGCACGTCGGGCAGTCACAAATCAGACGTCTGATGGGCAGGTGGTGTTGATGCTGAACCTCAGCAAGGCGAGCCATGGCCATGTAAGACCTTCTAAAATGGCCAGAGATTTACCTGGCCTGCCGCAAGAAGTCCTGGACCCCGGTGTATTTGGCAACAAATTGCTGCACGACTAAGTGCCCTGTTTGCCCTGTTTCAGCGTGCTCAGCAGATTGGCACCGTTGTTGCACACCACTTTACCAACTGTAAAATTGAGCGGGGTTAGCCACTGATCGACCTGTGACCGTGCAATGAGCAGGACACTGGTACAGTGTGTCAGCTATGCAGTGGGTCAGTATATGTGTAAGAGTTCGTAATGCGAATTTCAGCTTGCGCAGGTACTGTAGCAGGGCCCTTTAAGATGTTATAGCTCATATACCAGGTGAGGAATGCCAGAGGGGGATAATGTCTCTGTGTAGTGTCAACGGTGTCTCCTACATTGGTACAGCCGGACTCCTGAATCCTGGCTCACTTGCAATAAAATTGAGTGTGGTTAGCAGGAGTAATTGAGAAATAATTGAGATCCAAACGGGTAATAAAGTCCAACTTGAGTTTACTGAATGATTGGCAGCTTTGATCCATACAAGTTACAGCATAAGTCTTGGGTCCCAGCAGGTTTTGGCAATATGTGGCAAGAATTTATATATTCTGCTTCTTGTACATACGCCTAGTAGAATCTGGCAGGTATCTATCTTCTGCTCTGTCTTTAGTCTGCTTTGTTTGGGCCTGACTAGCTGAGGAGGTGTTTAGCTTCTCCTGGTCTTGGGATCTGTACTCACAGGACTGCTCGCAGGGTATGATGTCTTCTTCCTGGAGATCTATAGTTCTGTGGATGGCTGCTTTCTTTGTCCACCAGCTGAGATAGGTGACTCAGACTGGGAAGATGGATCCCTGCCTCAGCCGAGGCAGAATCCAGGGTTGGGATCCCTGATTCTGGGAGCTCCTACTAACACAACCTACCCCAGCAGGGGTGGCTGGTACACTGACTAAAACTTTCCTTCCTCCCTCTGAGGTAGGATGTGGGAACATTCCACTCCTCCTCAGAAAGGGGGGAGCTAGCCTGGAATGGACTATTCCAGGCTAGAGACACTAACTATGACCTGCTACATACTGCTGCCACCTGCTGGTGTACATGGAAAATTACAGCAATAATATAAAACAGACATAGAAGATACATATAATGGAAAATGTAAAGCAAGATTATACAGGATGATAATAAATATACACTTAACATATTATAAAGCAGGGTGACAGAAGTTTAGTGACATACTTCAGGATGTTACATACCCGCTTACTTTAGGATAAGCCGTCCTCGGCGTATGGTAGGCGGTGAGGAATCAGCTCCGGGTATCCAATACAATACAAAGTGCTGCATGACTATACATAAAATGACATACATAGACAAAACATATAACGGTTTCCTCGAGGTTCCTGCCCGCTACAGTAAGGTGTCCAACACACAGTTTCCTTCTCTTGGTATAACCAGGTAAACTAATACTGCACAAAGCAAACATTACTGACTGACTTTGTATGTCCTGAGCTCTGTAGACATCAAAGAAAGCATGGGGGTGTCTTTACTCCGTAATCCCACCATTGTGTAATGCAAAGCCCGCAAATAGAAGGGTGGCTTTATCCTGTATTCCCTTCCCTGCACCATAGCCTGAAGAAATTTGGCTTGTAGCACGATCACTATGATGACTAAGAGGAAGCTAAGTATAGCTCTAAGGTTTGAGGGCCCGTACCTTAGGCAAAAGGCTCAGAAGGGGAGGTATTTATCGTCTCCGCGTCTTCTGGCAATGTCACAGGAGGAGGGTCTTTAATCCTGTGCGCTCCTGGAAATAAGACACCTCAGGATGGGAACAATCCCGAACATAAAACAAGCGGGAAGGCTCAGCCTAGCACTTCTAACAATTCCCGAAGCAGCAGGGGTATCTGTGTAGTAACTACTGGATCTGTCTGGACTTACCACTTGGTCCTACCCTGGGTACCTATGGGTATATATCACCGGGTGTAGGCCATTAGTATTCAACGTCCCTATCATGACAATATGTATAAGGGGGGAGAGAACAAGAGCTGTAAAAAGGCACACTTAAGTAAGTTGCCACAATTTTGTTATGTGCAATGGTTAAGTGCAATCATGACAAACAGTGCATAAATTCACATTGCGGCATCTGTAAAGATAATACACACAATGGGCATGTTATCTTGAACATTACAAACTTGTAAACTGGTTACTAGTGCAAAATTGATAAATATGACATCACAAAGAGCTCAGGTATCACGTTTGAGTCCTTTCTTTGGGTGCAAACTTTTACGTTGCCATAAAACATTTTATATAAAATAGTGCAAGTGTCAATGTCAGGTGAGGCTCAACAATAACTTGAGTCCTGTTTCCTGAAAATGCTTAAAGTTGTAGAATCCTCTGGAAACTGATAAAAGTTCCTTGCAATCCACAGGCAAAGGAGTAAATTGTAATCCAAAGGGTTAAAATGTCATAAGAGCAGCAAAGGCTATCAAGTAACCTGAGAAAGGGGATAAAACGGTTAACTTGGACACGAGGGGGTTAAGTGCTGATGAGGGGGGTGTCCTAACTGACATGACCATCTGGATGAGGACAAACACTGGCAACCTGGAACAAAAACGGTTAAAACAGCACACAAATGCCAAACAGGTCCTCACCCGTCAGATAGCAGTCCATGGAGTGGCTCCCAGAATGTCACTGAAGATAATTTATTTTCTTTATGGGGGACACCTTACAGGTAGGTGTCCAGCTCCTCATCGCTGCTGGAGCTGCTGAATCTCATGAGAGGATGTTCCTGCCTCTGGTGGTAGCTCAAAGTGGCGTTGGTAGTGGTGCGCCACTGACCTCTACCGATGGCGGTAGGGCTTGGCTGTTGATGGCTTTTTCTTGTTGGAGCAGGCGGTCGAACATTAGGAGTGTTGAATTCACATGTGTCGGGCTGTCGCAAATCAAGCGCCTCACTGGCATGTTGTTTCGGCACTGAATGTCTGCAAAGTGCGCCATGGCCGTGTAGGAACGCCTGAAATGGCCACACACCTTCCTGGCCTGCTTGAGGACGTCCTGTAAGCCTGGGTACTTAGACACAAAGCGTTGTACGATGAGATTCAACACATGTGCCATGCACGGCACATGTGACAACTTACCCAAATTCAATTCCGCCAACAAATTGCTTCTATTGTCACACGCCACTTTGCCGATCTCCAGTTGGTGTGGGGTCAGCCACTGATCCACCTGTGCGTTCAGGGCGGACAGGAGTGCTGGTCCGGTGTGGCTCTCTGCTTTCAGGCAAGTCAACCCCAAGACAGCGTGACACTGTCGTATCCGGGATGTGGAATAGCCCCTGGGGAGCTGGGGGGGTTCAGTTGATGTGCAGCCAGACGCCGCAGCAGAAGAGGACTCAGCCGAGGAGGTTATGGAAGAGGATGGAGTAGGAGGAGTAGAGGAGGTGGCAGTAGGCCTGCCTGCAAGTCGTGGCGGTGTCACCAACTCCGCTGCAGAGCCACGCATTCCATGCTTGGCAGCCGTCAGCAGGTTGACCCAATGCGCAGTGTAGGTGATATACCTGCCCTGACCGTGCTTTGCAGACCAGGTATCAGTGGTCAGATGGACCTTTGCCCCAACATTGTATGCCAGAGATGCCATGACTTCCTTTTCAATCACTGAGTAGAGGTTTGGGATTGCCTTATTAGAAAAAAAAATTCATCCGGGTACCTTCCATTGTGGTGTCCCAATAGCGACAAATTTTTTGAAGGCCTCAGACTCCACCAGCTGGTATGGTAAATGCTGGCGGGCTAAGAGTTCCGTCAAGCCAGCTGTCAGACGCCGGGCAAGGGGGTGACTCTGTGACATTGGCTTCTTACGCTCAAACATTTCCTTTACAGACACCTGACTGTGGGCAGATTAGATGGAACTGCTCAAGGTGAGAGGCGGAGTGGCGGGTGGTTGAGAGGGGGCAAGGAGGACAGCAGTTGTTGACGTGGCTGAAGATGCTGCACCAGGAGGAGGATGGTGGCTTTGAGTTTGTGTGCTGCTTGTACTCATGTGTTGATCCCATAGGCGTTTGTGATGTGAGATCATGTGCCTTCGCAAAGCAGTTGTACCGAGGTGGGTGTTGGATTTCCCACGACTCAGTTTCTTTTGGCACAGGTTGCAAATGGCATCGCTGTTATCAGAGGCAGACACACAAAATAAATGCCACACTGCTGAGCTTTGCAATGACGGCATTCTGGTGGTGGCATGCGTTGATTGGCGTGCTGTCTGGCTGACCCCGGGTGCCGATACATGCTGTCTGACTGTGCCACTAGCTCCTTGCGACGACCTCCCCCTGCTTCCAACTCATCTCCTCCTTCTCTCTGTCTCCCCTTCTGAACTTTCCCCCTCTTCTTCTTCTCTTCGAGCAGGCATCCACGTGGCATCCACGGACACATCGTCATCATCAACCGCTTCACTTGTATCTGACACCTCAGCAAAGGAAGCAGCAGCGGGTACAACATCATCATCACACTGTACGTCCATGTGTGTAATGCTGCCTGACTGAGACATATCCCTGTTATCTACATCCTCTGGCAATAATGGTTGTGCATCACTCATTTCATCCAACTGATGGGTAAATAACTCCTCTGAGGGATCAAGTGAAGCGGCTGTGGTGGTAGTGGTGGTAGTGGTGGTAGTGGTGGCGGCGGCGGGCGGGAGAGTGGTGACCAAAGCTGAGCTGGAGGAGGATGGTGCGTCAAGGTTCTTAGCGGAAGCTGTTGAAGATTGGGTGTCCTGTGTAAGCCAGTCAACAATGTTCTCAGAATTTTTTGAGTTCAGGGTACGTGGCCTCTGAACACTGGGCATTATTCCAGGGCCAGTAAAAATCACAGCACCACGACCACGACGGCCCCTGCGGGGTGGCCTGCCTCTGTCATTTTTTATTAGATAAGTGGTACTATGAGTGCAATGTACTGTGCCTCCCTATATAAGTGGTGGGCAGTGGGCACAGTACAGTCTGTGGAGGCTGACAAACACGGGCTTGCAACTGGGATTAGATCAAAGTTAAATTTAAAATAGATATTTTTTTTCTGAAAGGTATTTGGGTGAATGACACCCTGTAACGGTATGAGTGCAGGCCTAGCCAGTGGGCACAGTACAGTATGTGTGGGCGCCTGACACACACGGGCTTGCTAATGTGATTAGATCACAGAAAAATCTTAAATAGAATATTTTTTTATCTGCGAGGTATTTTCTGTCACCCCCTGTATGGATGGTGCGCACAGTGCTGTCTGTGACTGAGCTGCAGCCTCTCACACACCGGCAGCCAGGCAACTGCAATATATATAAAGCAGACTGATGTACCAGCCCTGAGAAGGGCTTTTTGGGGTGCAGTCTGGACGCTGTCCTTACAGCAGATGAGTCTGTGGACACAGAACACTGCCCGAGCTAACGCTTTCCCTATTGAATCAGCAGCAGCACTGTCCCTCCTCTCACTGTGACTGCAGCTTCCGAATGAATCTAAGATGGCTGCTGTCCTGGAGGGGGGGAGGGTCTGGGAGGGAGGGGCTGCTGCTGATTGGCTGGAATGTGTCTGCTGACTGTGAGGTACAGGGTCAAAGTTTACTCAATAATGATGTATAGGGGGCGGACCGCAAAAAAGCTATGTTCGCCGGGAACTATTCGCCGGCGAATACTTCGGGACATCACTACTGGTAACCTAGCCACGGAGCCCCATGACCAGGTGCTGTCAGGAACCTAACCCTTGAATTGATGCACCTGGTAAGCGCCCGACAGGTTAGGGAGGGTGCTTAGGGACTGGTGGTTCTCCTTCCCTTTCCTGAGCATGGTTCATTATCTGATATGGCCCTCAAATGGTATTTGGATGCAGCATTTTGGGCATGTTGGGGTTAATTATGGCAGCATGGTTCGGGCCCTGCCTAATGGGGGTGGCTTAATAACTCCTCCATACCGCTTCCTCTCTGCTGGACTTCCTCTTGTCCCTCCCTTAGGTGGTCTATTTAGGCTTGTTGTTGTTTTCATGATAATGACGGATATATTTCTGATATGTTTTCTCTTTTCTCTTCCTTTCAAGTGCAGTTTGATTGGTTTCTGATTGCAGTCACAGCTGGCGGAATTTGAAATGGCAGAGATTTGGTGTAAATTGTTGGCGTACTTGCCCCCCGGGAGACCGGCGGTTGGCATTACCGCCTGATGTTATAATTAGATATTTTTTCAACAGTTACATATTGATAATAAAAGCTGTGGCCGATCACCTCCCAGCAAAAAGGTTAACAAGTTGTTAGTGTTTTTATTATAGAATATAGGTACGGGAAATGGGGGCCCTTGGTGACGAAGAGGAGGCTCTTCCCCTGCCCTCCCCTGATTCGCCAACAGTCCTACTGAGCCCTCCTGCCAGATCCCTACATGCCGGTTTCGCTTTAAGATGAGTGTAAAGCTCCTCAGGGGAAACAGAAGGGAGCTTTAGGCTACTTAGCTGGCCAGGGTACACAGGATAAGATGCCAACCGTGTGCCCTGGAAACCAGTGTAATATGTCCTGAGCCCTGATATAGCTTCAAATGGCCATATTAACAGTGGGAAGGGAAGCGGTAAGGACAACAGATAAAGGTCCCCCTCCTCCTAGAAGGTATTAGCGCATAGACTTGATGTAGCATGTGGCGGCTGTGAGAATCGCCACCATTTAAAACGCCGGCCTCAGAATGATGCTTGGCTGGTGACACGCCTACTACGCATGATGCTGCGTGTCAAACCTGCGCATGCGCAGCAAAACTTGCCGCATAACCAGGAGGCAAAATCACCGGCCGGATGCCATGGAGTATAATGACGTCACTGCGCCTGATCTCGCCAATACCCACGAGATCATGGAGACCTGGTTACCGGGCGACCAGGACGCATTCCCCGGCTCCTGTCAGATGAAGTCGCGCTCACTATGAAATGGCATTTAAGGCATAATAGATAATAAAAGTAATTTGGATATGGTGGCCCAAAACAACCACATGACCATAAAGCGAGGTAGGGATATATAAGGGGAACATCATAGAGAACCATGTAAATAAAATATATATACAATGGTGCACGCAGAGGCTGTGGCCCTGGGAGCGGGAAACTGTGCCTGCTGCCAGAGCACAAGAAAAACAGTCTGTAACGGGGCGCTGAAGGCGCACTCGGTCTCCCATCAGCCGCAGACCTGCTGCTTGGCTTCGGGAGCAAGGATCTGTGTTTGACCTCGTTCCCAGGGCGGCTTTGCTAGCTGGGAGGCTCCCTGCTCCTAGGTCTGCCTTGAGTGCCGAGCTGATCACTCGGTGCTCGACTGGTCGGTCTGTCGGTCATGTGACGCTGGCCACGTCACATGATCCTCACTCCCCACTATAAATACAGGCAGCCTGATGGCCACAGGTTGCCTGTTAATTTAGGTTTCTGGCAGTTGTTGGAGACCTGTGTACTTACCTGATCCTGTTCCCTGACGATCCTTTGCCTGCTCCTCCTGTACTGCGCATCCTTCCGGGTATATTGACCTCGGCTTCCACCTGACAATTTTTTGCGGACTCCTTTGGTACTTCTCGACTCTCCTGGTATTTATGACCCCGGCTTCTCCTGATCTTTCTTTGCTTATCCCTCTGTACTGCGTTGTCCTCTTGGTTTTGACCCGGTCCGTTCACTATACGTTATTTGTCTTGTCTGTCCTTCCCGGTGCTCCCCCAGTTGCCTGCGTCATTCCCGTCTGCTCTTACCTATGTATTCCCTATTGCAGTCACAGGTGATCTTATAAATCGCACCCTGAGTTCTGCAGTTGATAAAATCCCTAATGGGGAATGTTCGCTGTAAAACGTCTTGCCAGTTTGTACGACGTTGCAGACTATACAGCCACTACACTTGGAGCAGTCAACAGGTCTACGGGCCAGCCAAGTTCCCTGCTGGGGAGGTCTCTCAAACTATTACCCCTTCTAAACGTGATCTGCGGATACTCCTGTATCATCTCCCTGATGTCCGGGTCCATTAAAAGAATGGGCCAATGTACGATCAGCACAGCCATCAAACGTAGCAATCAGACAGATTTTTTTGGTTACCTTCTGTTTTATCTTTTGGTACCAATAATTCTGAGCGAGCTGTCGTAGCGGCCCTGTGCCAGGCATTCTTAAGCGGGTCATCCGGGTACCCCCTCCTACGAAACCTAGCCTTGAGGTCATCCGCTTGCCTCCTAAACTCCGTCCTCTCAGAGCATGTGGGGACAGTGTGGGGGTAATTGCTGTGTGGGGACAGTGTGGGGGTAATTGCTGTGGGGACAGTGTGGGGGAATTGCTATGTGGGGACAGTGTGGGGGAATTGCTATGTGGGGACAGTGTGGGGGAATTGCTGTGTGGGGTAATTGCTATGTGGGGACAGTGTGTGGTAATTGCTATGTGGGGGCAGTGTAGGAGTAATTGCTGTGTGGGGATAATTGCTATGTGGGGACAGTGTGGGGATAATTGCTAGGTGGGGCAAACTACTATATGGGGGCAGTTTGGGGAAAATTACAGTGTGGGGAAATTGCTATGTGGGGACAAATTACTATGTGGCGGCAGTGTGGGGGAACTATTGTGTGGGGGCAATTTCTATGTGGGGGTATTTTCTATGTGGGGGTAATTTCTGTGTGGGGTAATTGCTATGTGGGGTAATTGCTATGTGGGGGCAGTGTAGGGGTAATTGCTATGTGGGGGCAGTGTAGGGGTAATTGCTATGTGGGGACAGTGTGGGGGTAATTGCTGTGTGGGGACAAATTGCTGTGTGGGGGAAATTGCTGTGTGGGGGGATTATTATATGGGGCAGTGTGGTGGAAATTGCTATATGGGGTGTTGCTATTGGGGAGGCACTGTAGGGGCAATTCTATTATTTTTGGGGACACTATACAGGGATTATTGCCTGGAGCACAATAGAGGGTGGTATTATTACTGGGGGTCTCTAGGGGACATTATAGCTGCTGTGGACACTATAGGAACATTTAGGGTAATTTATCAGACTGGTGTACAGTAGAACTGGCTTAGTTGCCCATAGCAGCCAATCAGGTTCCACCTTTCATATTTGGCAGCTCTTTAATCCAGTTCTACTTTATACCAGTTTGATAAATGACTCCAATTATGTCTCCTGGGGTCACTATTTTTTCAGCAGTATAATATCTGGGGCATTGGGGGGCACAACTGGCACAGTTTTGGGGGTGGCAGCAGGATGACACTGTGGGGACACCAGGATGGGGAGGTTGATGGAGAAATTGATAAATCTAATGTGTCTGTGTTAGAAACTGTAGAGATGAGATGCGGCTGAAAGAAATAGTCATGGCGGTCTGGGTCAAATGGAGGAGAAGAGGAAAGAGAAGGTCTACAAGACAGGAAATGTCCCTGGATGTAAGAGGTATGTGGTGCTGTATTCTCCTCCATGTCTTTTATTATAATTATATGTATTTTAAATTTGGCAACTTAAATTTGGCGATTTTTCAGTTTAGGACCCAATTTAGGGTATTTTTTTTTTGTCTGAAGATGTCATATGGCCCAGGAAGAGACTGGCGCTCATGAAGCACCGCAGCCTCTTCATTCAAAAAAAACCTAAACTAAAATGGAGGGAGGGGTCCAAGTTGGGTAGACGGCCCCGGGCCTATCATGCACTTAATCCGCCCCTAGCTACGGCATTACAGTGAGGGCAGCACTTACCCGTCATAGCAGCCAACAAACGTGCGGGGAGGAGACTCAAGCTTTGCGCTCAAGCACATGCGGTATTCAGCCAAATGCTCGAGAATGCTCGATCAACACTAGCCTGGATATATTTCTGGAGTGTAATAATGTTACATCCTAATCCAGCAGTTAGGTATGAAAAGGTCTCAAAGGGTTTGGTAAATGCAAAACTACTTCCAGCAACTCCCATAACCCATTAAAAATTATATACTTTAATTGCAATCCTTAAAAAATGAGGGTCCACTCAGATACAGATTGCCACACTGAGCACCTCGAGCATACCAGGGGATGGAGGGGAAGCCGTCCCTGTCGTCATTAGGGTAGCTATATGCGAGATTGTCGTTTTTTGTTTCTCTATGTCTTCCCACCAATGAGCACCACATTTTTTCACCTCCCCACCCTCTTAGGACCACCGTGTCAGGGCTGCGTGAGGTTTAGATCAGCCCAGGTTCGAGGACAGGGAGTCCCAACCAGGGGCGTAGCTATAGGGGGTGCGGAGGTAGCAGTCGCTGAGGGGGCCCAAAGTCCCTTGTGCCAGATAAGAGGACACTGGTATTATAAAAAGTACATGTTGGTCAAGTTACACCTCTGGCTGAAGGGAAGAGGTTAGGTCAAGAATTTGCTTTTCAATTTTTGATGAATTTGCTGTTTCAATTTTTGCCTCAGGTGGCACCAAGGCTATGTGTTTCCCTGTCCCTTGCCACAAAGTAGGGGGCCCAAGCTGAACTCTTGCAGCAGGGCCCATGAGCCTTTAGCTATACCCCTGGTCCCCACCATTAGGGGTCGTCCCTGGGCTGAGTATTACACCAGGGAGAGACGACAGGGACGGTTTCCCCTCCATCCCCTGGTATGCTCGAGGTGCTCAGTGTGGCAATGTATCTGAGTGGACCCTCATTTTTTAAGGATTGTAATTAAATTATATCATTGTTAATGGGTTATGGGAGTTGCTGGAAGTAGTTTTGCATTTACCAAACCCCCACAGCTGACCCTGATGGAACGGAACAGAACAGCTGGCCCTGATGGAATGGAACAGAACAGCTGGCCCTGATGGAACGGAACAGAACAGCTGGCCCTGATGGAACGGAACAGAACAGCTGGCCCTGATGGAACGGAACAGAACAGCTGGCCCTGATGGAACAGAACAGCTGGCCCTGATGGAACGGAACAGAACAGCTGGCCCTGATGGAACGGTACAGCACAGCTGGCCCTGATGGAACGGAACAGAACAGCTGGCCCTGATGGAACAGAACAGCTGGCCCTGATGGAACGGAACAGAACAGCTGGCCCTGATGGAACGGAACAGAACAGCTGGCCCTGATGGAACGGAACAGAACAGCTGGCCCTGATGGAACGGAACAGAACAGCTGGCCCTGATGGAACGGAACAGAACAGCTGGCCCTGATGGAACGGAACAGAACAGCTGGCCCTGATGGAACGGAACAGAACAGCTGGCCCTGATGGAACGGAACAGAACAGCTGGCCCTGATGGAACGGAACAGAACAGCTGGCCCTGATGGAACGGAACAGAACAGCTGGCCCTGATGGAACGGAACAGAACAGCTGGCCCTGATGGAACGGAACGGAACAGCTGGCCCTGATGGAACGGAACGGAACAGCTGGCCCTGATGGAACGGAACAGAACAGCTGGCCCTGATGGAACGGAACAGAACAGCTGGCCCTGATGGAACAGAACAGCTGGCCCTGATGGAACGGAACAGAACAGCTGGCCCTGATGGAACGGAACAGAACAGCTGGCCCTGATGGAACATTACTATCCTTGTCCGTTATGCAGACAATAATAGCACATGTCCTATCTTTGAACGGGTTGGAAATGCGGAAATAGAAGGCATACGGAGTACCTTCCGTTTTTTTTTTTTTTTTTGCAGATTCATTAAAATGAATAGTTCCGTATAAGGAACGGAAACTGGCTTTCTCTGTATCATCTTGCAGGATAACAGGCCGAACTGGATGGACAGAGGGCTTCTTTCGGCCTTATGTACTATGTTTTACTATGACATATAATGTACCATAATTAGATTACTAGTACCTGATCCTTCTCTACAAGTGACTCTACAGTGTTACTCCACCTAGGACATATGATGTATGTAGATTATTAGTACCTGATACTTCTCTACAAGTGACTCTCCAGTGTTTCTCCTCCTAGGACATATGATGTATATAGATTATTAGTACCTGATCCTTCTCTACAAGTGACTCTCCAGTGTTACTCCTCCTAGGACATATGATGTATGTAGATTATTAGTACCAGATTCTTCTCTACAAGTGACTCTCCAGTGTTACTCCTCCTAGGACATATGATGTATGTAGATTATTAGTACCTGATACTTCTCTACAAGTGACTCTCCAGTGTTTCTCCTCCTAGGACATATGATGTATATAGATTATTAGTACCAGATTCTTCTCTACAAGTGACTCTCCAGTGTTACTCCTCCTAGGACATATGATGTATGGGGATTATTAGTACCTGATCCTTCTCTACAAGTGACTCTCCAGTGTTACTCCACCTAGGACATATGATGTATGGGGATTATTAGTACCCGATCCTTCTCTACAAGTGACTCTCCAGTGTTACTCCACCTAGGACATATGATGTATGTAGATTATTAGTACCTGATGCTTCTCTACAAGTGACTCTGCAGTGTTACTCCTCCTAGGACATATGATGTATGTAGATTATTAGTACCTGATCCTTCTCTACAAGTGACTTTCCAGTGTTTCTCCTCCTAGTACATATGATGTATATAGATTATTAGTACCTGATCCTTCTCTACAAGTGACTCTCCAGTGTTACTCCTCCTAGGACATATGATGTATGTAGATTATTAGTACCTGATCCTTCTCTACAAGTGACTCTTCAGTGTTACTCCCCCTAGTACATATGATGTATATAGATTATTAGTACCTGATCCTTCTCTACAAGTGACTCTTCAGTGTTACTCCTCCTAGTACATATGATGTATATAGATTATTAGTACCTGATCCTTCTCTACAAGTGACTCTCCAGTGTTACTCCTCCTAGGACATATGATGTATGTAGATTATTAGTACCTGATCCTTCTCTACAAGTGACTCCCCAGTGTTACTCCTCCTAGGACATATGATGATGTTTGTAGATTATTAGTACCAGATTCTTCTCTACAAGGGACTCCAGTGTTACTCCTCCTAGGACATATGAAGCACGGAGGTTATTACTACTAAGATGCAGAACTTTACATTTGTCCACATTGAACCTCATTTGCCAAGTTGATGCCCAATCACTCAGAGCGTCCACGTCAGCTGGTAGTTTATGGACATCTTCCATAGACCGTACAGTACTACACAGCTTAGTGTCATCTGCAGAACTAGATATGGTGCTATTAATCCCGTCCTCAATATCATTAATAAATTAAATAACAGAGGACTCGGCCCTGAACCTTGGGGTCACCACTTATAACCCGGGACCATGAAGGGGAATCATTGACCACAACTCTCTGGACTCGGTCCTTCAGACTGTACTTTCCGAGCCTATAGGCCTTACTTTACCTAATGAACGTCTATGAGGGACAGGATCAAAATCAGTATCATTATATCTATTGCTTCCTTTTTTATCAGTTCTTTATGTATTTTGTAGATCAGTAATTTCATTATGGCCGTCAGCAGTAATAATGTTATAATGATCATTACTATTATGGTCCTGTTCCCCATAGTGAATTTCCAGCTGTTCATCGTCCCACCTGTCCCATCTGCAGCTCCCCAGCGTCCAGTTCCCGGCTCTTTGGCGTTCTGTTGTCATGGAGCTCACGGAGTCACGTGATCGCACACAGCCGGCTAACACTCCGGGACAGCCGGGGCCTATCAGAGGATGAGCACGTATATTATTTGTGGTAGGGGCTGAGGTGTACATTGGCGTGGAGTCGGGATGGATGCCTATCACCCTCCAAGAACTGTCTGGCTGAACTGTGCCTGGAGCCAGTGCGGGGTAGGCCTGGATAAGTGGGCAAGAAGACTACCCACGCTGTAGGAGGGAAATAGTTAATTGAACCGACCGCCACGGGAGGTAACAAGGGCACGAGTGATTCAGGCCGGAGCTGGGCTGTTAACTGACCTGAGCGAACCGGGAAGGCAGTGGGTAGTTAGTGACGTGATGGTCCAGGTGACGGCGGAAGAGCAAGCTGGGCGATCCAGGATGTGAGAGGCAACATGGGCCTGGGCGACCCAGGATGAGAGAGGCAACGCGGGCCTGGGCGACCCAGGAAGACTGAGGTAGAGCGGGCCTGGGTGATCCAGAATGACAGAGACAGAGCGAGCCTGGGCGATCCAGCGTGACCGAGGTAGGGCGAGCCTGGGGGAGCAGAGCGAGCCTGGGCGATCCAGGGAGACTGGAGCAGAGCGAGCCTGGGCGATCCAGGGAGACTGGAGCCGAGCGAGCCTGGGCGACCCAGGGAGACTGGAGCAGAGCGAGCCTGGGCGACCCAGGGAGACTGGAGCAGAGCGAGCCTGGGCGATCCAGGGAGACTGGAGCAGAGCGAGCCTGGGCGATCCAGGGAGACTGGAGCCGAGCGAGCCTGGGCGACCCAGGGAGACTGGAGCAGAGCGAGCCTGGGCGACCCAGGGAGACTGGAGCAGAGCGAGCCTGGGCGACCCAGGGAGACTGGAGCAGAGCGAGCCTGGGCGACCCAGGGAGACTGGAGCAGAGCGAGCCTGGGCGACCCAGGGAGACTGGAGCAGAGCGATCCTGGGCGACCCAGGGAGACTGGAGCAGAGCGAGCCTGGGCGACCCCGGGAGACTGGAGCAGAGCGAGCCTGGGCGACCCCGGGAGACTGGAGCAGAGCGAGCCTGGGCGACCCCGGGAGACCGGAGCAGAGCGAGCCTGGGTGACCCAGGTAGACAGGAGCAGAGCGAGCCTGGGAGATCCAGCATGACAGAAGCAGAGCGAGCCTGGGCGATCCAGGATGACGAGAGCAGAGCGAGCCTGGGCGATCCAGGGAGACGGGAGCAGAGCGAGCCTGGGCGATCCAGGATGACAGAAGCAGAGCGAGCCTGGGCGATCCAGGATGACAGAAGCAGAGCGAGCCTGGGCGATCCAGGATGACAGGAGCAGAGCGAGCCTGGGAGATCCAGGAAGACAGAAGCAGAGCGAGCCTGGGCGATCCAGGATGACAGAAGCAGAGCGAGCCTGGGCGATCCAGGATGACAGGAGCAGAGCGAGCCTGGGAGATCCAGGAAGACAGAAGCAGAGCGAGCCTGGGCGATCCAGGATGACAGAAGCAGAGCGAGCCTGGGCGATCCAGGATGACAGAAGCAGAGCGAGCCTGGGCGATCCAGGGAGACGGGAGCAGAGCGAGCCTGGGCGATCCAGGATGACAGAAGCAGAGCGAGCCTGGGCGATCCAGGATGACAGAAGCAGAGCGAGCCTGGGCGATCCAGGATGACAGAAGCAGAGCGAGCCTGGGCGATCCAGGATGACAGAAGCAGAGCGAGCCTGGGCGATCCAGGACGACAGGAGCAGAGCGAGCCTGGGCGATCCAGGACGACAGGAGCAGAGCGAGCCTGGGCGATCCAGGACGACCGGAGCAGAGCGAGCCTGGGCGATCCAGGACGACCGGAGCAGAGAGAGCCTGGGCGATCCAGGACGACAGGAGCAGAGCGAGCCTGGGCGATCCAGGACGATAGGAGCAGAGCGAGCCTGGGCGATCCAGGATGACAGGAGCAGAGCGAGCCTGGGCGATCCAGGGAGACGGGAGCAGAGCGAGCCTGGGCGATCCAGGGAGACGGGAGCAGAGAGAGCCTGGGTGATCCAGGACGACAGGGAAGACAGACAAAGGCGTATACCTGATACCTGAAGAATTCGGGAAGCTGATGAGCCGCTAGTTCTGACCGGGAGGGCTGAATAAACGACAGCACCGCAGCCCTGTTTGTTATAGAAAAGATTGCCCAAAATGGTACATTAGGAAACCGAAAAAATGGCACAGTAACGGAAACCCCACGACTAAAATGACATCCATGGAGTTAGCTACCCCGGAGGGGATAACCTGTGTTACATCTGGTAGCAGCAGTGGAAGGTGCAGTTTCTGGATCCAGTCGAGGAGGCAGAGAGCGATTGTGCAGCGATTAAAGGGCAGTTGTGGGAATAGGGGTCCACTGGAGGTTCGAACTTACTTAACCTGGGCCAGCGGTAGCCTAGTCGATGGGAACCAGAATCGCAGTTCCAGAGCCCTGCAGCAGCGTCCGCAAGGCAGCACCTTAGTGATCACACCGGCGTCTGGTCTCTCCGCTGCGTTCCTGAAGCTTCTTTTCTCTCTTTTTTTTTTTTTTATCAAAATGGAGAAACAGGCCGGCCAGCCCCGTGCCTGCTAACCACGGCTTCTCGGCTGGAATGTACTGCAAAATAAATGAAAAAATAGAAACAATACATGCAATTATACCTGATTACAGTTGTAGATACCCCCAGGTCCGGTGTACTAAAGAAGAACTTGTACCAGTTGGCTTTGATATTATCATTATTCTTAAACATCACTTTAGGAGAGCAGGGAAGAGAAAGAGGATGCGGGACCGGAGGACCGGGCGGGGAGCAAGGAAGGATGGCAGAGGCAGTGTGGGCCTGGGTGATCCAGGATGACAGAGACAGGAACAAGCCTGGGCGATCCAGGATGACAGAGGCAGGAACGAGCCTGGGCGATCCAGGATGACAGAGGCAGAACGAGCCTGGGCGATCCAGGAAGACTACGGATGATGTGCGCGAGCGAGATAAGAAGCAAGGAAAACAGACCCAAGTATGGACAACAAGCAATAATCAGCACCTAGGTGTAACACGGCGGTGCCACACGCATGTGCCCAGGAGGGCCGCACGGGACAGCCGTGCCAAACCTGAGCATGCGAGGACGGCACTACAATGGTGCCCGACGCATGCGCCCAGGGGGGCAGCAGACACGGCCGCCAGACACGGCACTAGATACGCACAGGACTCGCACGCTGCCCTAGCTGTGATCACTGGAGAGGATACGTGGCATTGCAGGCTCCGCTATGTAGTGCTGGATTTCCCGAGGTGGAGGACGCTGGCATTGTCTATAAAGGACCGGCAATCGGCTGCTAGAAGTAACATCACATGTGATCGGTGCTGTTCAGGTGGTAAATGTCCAGGCCTTTCTAAAATTACATATTCCTTATATACACAGATTACCTATGTACATCTATTAAGAGCCATCATTTGGTATTCACATAATAAATTTACACTGGTGGAGGAAACAGGGAGGTCACCCACTGCTGGTTTATAGTCATTGCGCACGCTCTGTAATGCCGCAACTGCAAACGAAAGCCAAATGTCACTGCAAGTGGTCAGCGCTGAAGTGCAAGTAACCGAGGACGACAGATGCATTGTAACAGAATATTGGGAGTTGTCCCGTTTCCCGTTAATAAAGCTCAATTAATGCATAATAGGTGCTGGTCTAGACATCCTGGCTTGTTTCCGTCTATAGTACATGCTTAGTGAATCTGGGCCACTGTGTTCAGACAGTACAAATACAAAGTGCTTTCTATGGTTTTAAATGCAAACTAAAAGTGTATGTGAAGAAGCTGGAAGGGTTGTATACATCTGAATTTCAAATAACAGAGCTGTAGAAAGTAAGGTGGTGCATATAACAGACCCAAATTTGTATTAATATTAATATTAATAAGACAAAACTAATGGTGAGCTAAAAATCTCCTGCTGAATATGTATACGTGAGAGATCGTTCCCTCTGCACATTGATGGAAAGGAACATGGAAAATAACAGATCAGAGCTCACACCCCTGACGGCAGGCCGCCCCCCAGAGTTCACACCGCACGGTATAGACGGTTTATTACAGCGCGTCGCACAAAACAGATCCGACCTCAGATATCCAGTACCGGCACTGAAAGGGTTCCTGTGCGCTATCCACCGTGCAGGACATCCTATAACTCCCAGTTCACACCGAGGGCCCGGGCCCGGCCGGATTCCGGCGTGCGCTCCAAGCTGGAACGCACGCCGATCACGTGACCGGAAGCCCAGGCCCGGCCGAGAAGCTCCGGCGCACGCCCCCCGCCGGAACGCACGCCGGCCTGGGACAGCGCCCAAGCCGGAGGATGGGAGAGACCCAGAGGAGGGGGTAGCCCGCAGGCCGGACCCTACCCGTCCCGCCGACGCGTGGGGGAGACGAAGCGCTCGGGTCCAGAGTGCAAGGAGCACGTGACCGCCGCTCGGAGGAGCCCCGGAAGTGACGGGACGGATCGAGGAAGCTGCATGAAGCAGCCGTCCTCCAGGTGAGGACGCGTGGGGAACATATAGTCAGCAGCCCCTCCCACAAATGCAGGCTGTAACCAGCCTTAATACACATTATATTCCGTCTTTTTGGATACATTATAACTACTTTCTAGTACAGCTCTATGTGCCCCCCGGTAATAGGCTTTTTACTTCTACATGTTCTTCGCCCCTTTCCCTTTGAACCCTGGATTCTGGCGCTCGTCTAGTCTACACTAGTGTTGTGCCTGTTGATAGCACAGCCTTTCAAGGCGAGTCTCCATTTGGGGTGTACTTTTTAATTTCTCATGTCTTTTACCCTATGGTGCACCTTTATAGGTTTACCTAGTAAGCAACGCCTGAGACATTGCAGCTTCTTCCTCCCCGGCCTTGTGACATCCCCGATCATCGGTCACGTGGCCTAGGTGCGGCTTGGACACATAGAAGTGAATAGAGCTGAGCTGCAATACCGAGCACAGCCACTACACAATGTCCGGCGCTGTGCTTGGAGTGCTGCTGGGAGGCTGCAGAACTCCGGGGAGTGTGGTGGCCAAGTTGTAGGAGGGCCAGCAAAGCTGTAGTGCAGCACACAGTACCACAGTCCAGAATACTGCCGCCCCAGCTTCAGATTCAAGTGTATCGCCATCCTCAGGATGTCAGTAAAGCTGAGTTCAGGAGGGCACTTTCTGCCGCTGGCCAGGTGCATAAGTACCTGAGGCGCCAAGCATTAATTAATGCTGAGAGTATCAGATCGCTATGTACTCGGAGGAAAGCTCGGTCAGCCCCCTGGGCATCGGGGTCTATGACCAGTCCGCCCCGAAAGTGAGATCCACCAAACGGCATAAAAATGGGCAAATGATACCAGAATTCAGCCACAATAGTGAATGTGGGCCTGTTCTGCTGGGCCAGGGAAGATGAGAGACAAGGAGATTAGATTGCGAGCTCCTGTGGTGAGGAATGACTGCCCCAGTCCATTGCTTGGGAGATAGAGAGTAGAATGTGAGTTCCTGGAGTCAAGGATGATGGGAGTGACAGATGATGCGAGCTTTAGAGATTAGACTGTGAGCTCCCAGGGACAGGGTTGATTAGTGAGGATTCAGGACTGTAGGTGACAGAAGTAAGACGTCTGCCCGAAGCCTCCACCGTCAGGAGTAATGAGAAGATTAACGTCTCCACCGCCATTAACACGGAAGGTGTCAGAATTCCATCGTCTCGTGTTGGGCTTGTCTTCTGAAATGTCACATAAAAGTCTCCTCGTGTAACACAGAACTTATCCTCACATTGCAAACCAAGGAACAAGATGAATCCTGTCCTCTGCCGAGAAGGATCTGAGAAGAGCTGGACAAGTCCTGGAGAGCATGAGATCCTCTGCCCTGCCTGTACTCCACGGCACAGCTGCCTCTGTCCACCTCCACACATGCACACTCGGCTTAGCCCAGCATGCATGTGTCCAGAACTGGGAGAGCATCTCTGGTGGTGGTGCATCTCCCTGAGAAAAAACAGATTGGCCATGCTCCTTAGCTCTTCCTTTAGGGGACAGTCAGGAGGTGTTTGGATGACATTTATCTAATGTGTGTGGCTACCGATAGAGCATGACCAGCTTCACGTGTGTTCCTGGCATATTTTATACAGCATTACGTCATGCCCTTATATTCTGACACGGCTACCCCTCTCTGCCGCCTGTGATTTATACCATGCAACAGACACCATGTAGTAGAGGACTCCCCAGAAGCATCTGTGTGCCCCAGAGAGGCCTCCACATTCATTGCTCCAACTGCTCTGCTAGATTTATTTTACACTGGCAGCTCTGGGGTGTGCCCCTTCTGCTGCAGCTCTCTCCCTATCACAGCTCAGTGCGTGTCCTTTCTGCAGCAGCTGTCCCAATCACAGCTCAGTGGATGTCTCCTTTCTGCTGCAGCTCTCTCCCAATCACAGCTCAGTGCGTGTCCTTTCTGCTGCAGCTCTCTCCCTATCACAGTTCGGATGGTGTGTCCTTTCTTCCCCAGCTCTCTCCCAATCACAGCTCAGTGCGTGTCCTTTCTGCTGCAGCTCTCTCCCAATCACAGCTCAGTGGATGTCTCCTTTCTGCTGCAGCTGTCCCAATCACAGCTCGGTGGATGTCTCTTTTCTGCTGCAGCTCTCTCCCAATCACAGCTCGGATGTCTCTTTTCTGCTGCAGCTCTCTCCCTATCACAGCTCGGTGGATGTCTCTTTTCTGCTGCAGCTCTCTCCCTATCACAGCTCGGTGGATGTCTCTTTTCTGCTGCAGCTCTCTCCCTATCACAGCTCGGTGGATGTCTCTTTTCTGCTGCAGCTCTCTCCCTATCACAGCTCAGTGGATGTCTCCTTTCTGCTGCAGCTCTCTCCCTATCACAGCTCAGATGTCTCTTTTCTGCTGCGGCTCTCTCCCTATCACAGCTCAGGCGGCATGTCCCTTCTGCTGCAGCTCTCTCCCTATCACAGCTCGGTGGATGTCTCTTTTCTGCTGCAGCTCTCTCCCTATCACAGCTCAGATGTCTCTTTTCTGCTGCAGCTCTCTCCCTATCACAGCTCAGGCTGCATGTCCCTTCTGCTGCAGCTCTCTCCCTATCACAGCTCGGTGGATGTCTCTTTTCTGCTGCAGCTCTCTCCCTATCACAGCTCAGTGGAGGTCTCCTTTCTGCTGCAGCTCTCTCCCTATCACAGCTCAGTGGAGGTCTCCTTTCTGCTGCAGCTCTCTCCCTATCACAGCTCAGTGGAGGTCTCCTTTCTGCTGCAGCTCTCTCCCTATCACAGCTCAGGCGGCATGTCCCTTCTGCTGCAGCTCTCTCCCTATCACAGCTCGGTGGATGTCTCTTTTCTGCTGCAGCTCTCTCCCTATCACAGCTCAGTGGAGGTCTCTTTTCTGCTGCAGCTCTCTCCCTATCACAGCTCAGTGGATGTCTCCTTTCTGCTGCAGCTCTCTCCCTATCACAGCTCAGATGTCTCTTTTCTGCTGCGGCTCTCTCCCTATCACAGCTCAGGCGGCATGTCCCTTCTGCTGCAGCTCTCTCCCTATCACAGCTCGGTGGATGTCTCTTTTCTGCTGCAGCTCTCTCCCTATCACAGCTCAGTGGATGTCTCTTTTCTGCTGCAGCTCTCTCCCTATCACAGCTCAGTGGAGGTCTCCTTTCTGCTGCAGCTCTCTCCCTATCACAGCTCGGTGGATGTCTCTTTTCTGCTGCAGCTCTCTCCCTATCACAGCTCAGATGTCTCTTTTCTGCTGCGGCTCTCTCCCTATCACAGCTCAGGCGGCATGTCCCTTCTGCTGCAGCTCTCTCCCTATCACAGCTCAGGCGGCATGTCGCTTCTGCTGCAGCTCTCTCCCTATCACAGCTCAGGCGGCATGTCCCTTCTGCTGCAGCTCTCTCCCTATCACAGCTCGGTGGATGTCTCCTTTCTGCTGAAGCTCTCTCCCTATCACAGCTCGGTGGATGTCTCCTTTCTGCTGAAGCTCTCTCCCTATCACAGCTCTGTGGATGTCTCTTTTCTGCTGCAGCTCTCTCCCTATCACAGCTCAGTGGATGTCTCCTTTCTGCTGCAGCTCTCTCCCTATCACAGCTCGGTGGATGTCTCTTTTCTGCTGCAGCTCTCTCCCAATCACAGCTCAGTGGATGTCTCCTTTCTGCTGCAGCTCTCTCCCTATCACAGCTCGGTGGATGTCTCCTTTCTGCTGCAGCTCTCTCCCTATCACAGCTCGGTGGATGTCTCTTTTCTGCTGCAGCTCTCTCCCAATCACAGCTCAGTGGATGTCTCTTTTCTGCTGCGGCTCTCTCCCTATCACGGCTCAGATGTCTCTTTTCTGCTGCGGCTCTCTCCCTATCACAGCTCAGGCGGCATGTCCCTTCTGCTGCAGCTCTCTCCCTATCACAGCTCAGGCGGCATGTCCATTCTGCTGCAGCTCTCTCCCTATCACAGCTCAGGCGGCATGTCCCTTCTGCTGCAGCTCTCTCCCTATCACAGCTCAGGCGGCATGTCCATTCTGCTGCAGCTCTCTCCCTATCACAGCTCAGGCGGCATGTCGCTTCTGCTGCAGCTCTCTCCCTATCACAGCTCAGGCGGCATGTCCCTTCTGCTGCAGCTCTCTCCCTATCACAGCTCGGTGGATGTCTCCTTTCTGCTGCAGCTCTCTCCCTATCACAGCTCAGGCGGCATGTCCATTCTGCTGCAGCTCTCTCCCTATCACAGCTCAGGCGGCATGTCCCTTCTGCTGCAGCTCTCTCCCTATCACAGCTCAGGCGGCATGTCCATTCTGCTGCAGCTCTCTCCCTATCACAGCTCAGGCGGCATGTCGCTTCTGCTGCAGCTCTCTCCCTATCACAGCTCAGGCGGCATGTCCCTTCTGCTGCAGCTCTCTCCCAATCACAGCTCAGTGGATGTCTCTTTTCTGCTGCAGCTCTCTCCCTATCACAGCTCAGTGGATGTCTCCTTTCTGCTGCAGCTCTCTCCCTATCACAGCTCAGATGTCTCTTTTCTGCTGCGGCTCTCTCCCTATCACAGCTCAGGCGGCATGTCCCTTCTGCTGCAGCTCTCTCCCTATCACAGCTCGGTGGATGTCTCTTTTCTGCTGCAGCTCTCTCCCTATCACAGCTCAGATGTCTCTTTTCTGCTGCAGCTCTCTCCCTATCACAGCTCAGGCTGCATGTCCCTTCTGCTGCAGCTCTCTCCCTATCACAGCTCGGTGGATGTCTCTTTTCTGCTGCAGCTCTCTCCCTATCACAGCTCAGTGGAGGTCTCCTTTCTGCTGCAGCTCTCTCCCTATCACAGCTCAGGCGGCATGTCCCTTCTGCTGCAGCTCTCTCCCTATCACAGCTCGGTGGATGTCTCTTTTCTGCTGCAGCTCTCTCCCTATCACAGCTCAGTGGAGGTCTCCTTTCTGCTGCAGCTCTCTCCCTATCACAGCTCGGTGGATGTCTCTTTTCTGCTGCAGCTCTCTCCCTATCACAGCTCAGATGTCTCTTTTCTGCTGCGGCTCTCTCCCTATCACAGCTCAGGCGGCATGTCCCTTCTGCTGCAGCTCTCTCCCTATCACAGCTCAGGCGGCATGTCGCTTCTGCTGCAGCTCTCTCCCTATCACAGCTCAGGCGGCATGTCCCTTCTGCTGCAGCTCTCTCCCTATCACAGCTCGGTGGATGTCTCCTTTCTGCTGCAGCTCTCTCCCTATCACAGCTCGGTGGATGTCTCCTTTCTGCTGCAGCTCTCTCCCTATCACAGCTCAGATGTCTCTTTTCTGCTGCGGCTCTCTCCCTATCACAGCTCAGGCGGCATGTCCATTCTGCTGCAGCTCTCTCCCTATCACAGCTCAGGCGGCATGTCGCTTCTGCTGCAGCTCTCTCCCTATCACAGCTCAGGCGGCATGTCCCTTCTGCTGCAGCTCTCTCCCTATCACAGCTCAGGCGGCATGTCCCTTCTGCTGCAGCTCTCTCCCTATCACAGCTCAGGCGGCATGTCCCTTCTGCTGCAGCTCTCTCCCTATCACAGCTCAGGCGGCATGTCCCTTCTGCTGCAGCTCTCTCCCTATCACAGCTCAGGCGGCATGTCGCTTCTGCTGCAGCTCTCTCCCTATCACAGCTCAGGCGGCATGTCGCTTCTGCTGCAGCTCTCTCCCTATCACAGCTCAGGCGGCATGTCCCTTCTGCTGCAGCTCTCTCCCTATCACAGCTCAGGCGGCATGTCGCTTCTGCTGCAGCTCTCTCCCTATCACAGCTCAGGCGGCATGTCGCTTCTGCTGCAGCTCTCTCCCTATCACAGCTCAGGCGGCATGTCCCTTCTGCTGCAGCTCTCTCCCTATCACAGCTCAGGCGGCATGTCGCTTCTGCTGCAGCTCTCTCCCTATCACAGCTCAGGCGGCATGTCGCTTCTGCTGCAGCTCTCTCCCTATCACAGCTCAGGCGGCATGTCGCTTCTGCTGCAGCTCTCTCCCTATCACAGCTCAGGCGGCATGTCGCTTCTGCTGCAGCTCTCTCCCTATCACAGCTCAGGCGGCATGTCCCTTCTGCTGCAGCTCTCTCCCTATCACAGCTCAGGCGGCATGTCGCTTCTGCTGCAGCTCTCTCCCTATCACAGCTCAGGCGGCATGTCGCTTCTGCTGCAGCTCTCTCCCTATCACAGCTCAGGCGGCATGTCCCTTCTGCTGCAGCTCTCTCCCTATCACAGCTCAGGCGGCATGTCCCTTCTGCTGCAGCTCTCTCCCTATCACAGCTCAGGCGGCATGTCGCTCCTGCTGCAGCTCTCTCCCTATCACAGCTCAGGCGGCATGTCGCTTCTGCTGCAGCTCTCTCCCTATCACAGCTCAGGCGGCATGTCCCTTCTGCTGCAGCTCTCTCCCTATCACAGCTCAGGCGGCATGTCCCTTCTGCTGCAGCTCTCTCCCTATCACAGCTCAGGCGGCATGTCCCTTCTGCTGCAGCTCTCTCCCTATCACAGCTCAGGCGGCATGTCGCTCCTGCTGCAGCTCTCTCCCTATCACAGCTCAGGCGGCATGTCCCTTCTGCTGCAGCTCTCTCCCTATCACAGCTCAGGCGGCATGTCGCTTCTGCTGCAGCTCTCTCCCTATCACAGCTCAGGCGGCATGTCGCTTCTGCTGCAGCTCTCTCCCTATCACAGCTCAGGCGGCATGTCGCTTCTGCTGCAGCTCTCTCCCTATCACAGCTCAGGCGGCATGTCCCTTCTGCTGCAGCTCTCTCCATATCACAGGTCGGGTGTGTGTAAAGAATAGCTCACTGGCTATACACCTTTTTAGCTATATGCAATTACAAAAGTGTTCCGATCCAGGTTCTGGTCTGACGCCCCCTTCGATATCTCTCTCCATCAGACCCCAGGATGTCCACTGAGCCATCCGTGCATCACACACATAGTCCCTCATGACTGGCTGAGGCGGTCAGCAGGGCATTATGGGTCATCCTCCTCCACCTGCTGCTCGGTGAGACGACTGACCCATCTTTATGTGGGATCAATCCTGACTCTTGGATTTCATAAAAACTGAAGCTATCGGGAAATTCGTAAGAAATGTAATTCATATAGAATCGATCTCGAGTTCGGATTCGTACAGCGGTTTGCATACTTGCCTGCTCGAGGCTCTACCTCCCGCCTCCTTGGCTCCATGGCTCCCTGGCTGCAGCTATGGCCTGACTGTTGAGCAGTAAGGGCAATCATCGATTTCGCAATATTTCACGAATATATGGGCGAATATTTGTCATATAGAAGTAGTGTAGAGCGGAACAAAAACAGCGGCACTCCCCCGTGTGTTGTCATGAAGGCAGCATCTTTATTAATCCAAAATGACATCAGGCAGGGGGCGGACAATTCTGAAGCACGCATTGAACAGCGGCGGCCGTTTCGCGCTACATGCGCTTCTTCTGGCTGTGTGTCAATGCGTGCTTGCGCATCGCTCCTTTTAAATGCTGACGCAGGCCGTTGTCATAGAAATTGACAAATCGGATTGCGTCTGCATAAAGGAAATGACTAAAACGAAATACATGTATAAAAACAATACAAGTGTAATAGCCAAGGAACATGGACACAATGAGCAGTAAAATGCTATATACTGGAACATTACAAAAAGGGGCTTAGATCGTTCCTGTCATTGAGTCCGAGTTCCCCTAAGGCTTGTGTGCGCAATATCCACCTGGCCTCTCTCTGCAGGAGGAGACGGGGTCTGTCTCCCCCCTGCCGAGGGGTGGACACGGTCTCCAGGCCAGAGAAGGAAATACAACTAGTATCACCATCGTGAACGTTAATAATACTCTCTATGAGCCTGGGACATCCTTTCCCTGTCTTGATAGAATAAAGTGTTCCCTCACTCGTTCAAAGAGACATCTAATAGTTTTACCGATGTAAAAACGTCCACATGTGCACAATAATAAATATACTACATAAGTACTCCCACAGTTAATGAAGGTATTGACTGTGTGTTTAATACCAGCAAAGTCAATACTCTTTTTCTGGGAATTACTAGTGCACAGTGAGCAGTTCCCACACCTGTAGTTGCCTTTTGGAAGGTTACTTTTGAGCCAGTTCTTGCTCTTATCTGTTTGGAGTCTACTCCTAACGAGTTTGTCTTTGACAGTGTGACTCCTTCTAAAGGAGATCAGAGGTCTCTGCCCTGTCAGCTCATTAAGAGTTGCGTCCCTCCTTAAAACATCCCAATTCTTGAATATGACTGATCGAATGCGGTCAGCCATGGGACTGTATTTGAAGGAGAACGCAAATCTAGCACCCTTGGTCTGGTCACCACTCTTATCCTTTTTCTGGTTACCACTTTTCAGAAGACTATCCTGTGAGAAATTTTCCTCCACTCTTTCCATATCTCTGCTTAGTGCTTCTTCAGGATAACCCCTTTTTACTAAGCGCTGTTTCAAATCATCTGCCTGTCTATGATAACCGCTGTCTTTGCTGTTAATGCGTCTCAGTCTAATGAACTGTCCATATGGTACAGCTTTTTTGACGCTCCATGGATGGAAGCTGTCGTGGTGGAGCAAGGAGTTGGTTTGACGGGTCCTTTTACCACCAGCTCAGGGGCACCGCGATGGGGAGTCCCTGTGCCCCATCGTATGCGAATCTGTTCCTGGGCTGGTGGGAAAGGGAAATGGTGTTCACCGACCCCCCCCCCCCCCCCCCCCTAGCCCACTCACCATACCAGTGGTGATGTGGGCCAGATATATTGATGATATCTTTATTATCTGGCGGGGGTCGGTGGGCACCTTCCGAGAGCTGGTGGACATTCTCAATGTGAACCAATTGGGACTTCGGTTCACACATGAGATGTCCGCCGGTTCCCTGCCTTTCCTTGACATCCGGATTGATAAGGGACCGGAGGGTGAACTCCTCACACAGACTTATAGAAAACCGACAGCTACAAACTCTTTGTTGGAGTGGGAGAGTTTTCACCCTGGCCCTCTAAAACGAGGAATTCCCACAGGTTAATACCCGAGGATGAGAAGGAATTGCTCCTCCATCCATCGGTTCATGGAACAGGCAGGGGACCTCCACCAAAGATTTTTGCAAAAGGGGTTTCCAGACTATGTCCTGAGAAAAGCTTATCAGAGGGCACTTGCCTCTGATCGTACAGGGCTGTTACACCCACAGAGATCCCGAAGTGAGGAAAGAGTGATACGTCTGATAGGCACTTTTGACATGGGGGCTGAAGAGGTAAAGGAGATTCTGAAGAAAAACTGTGGAACTCTCCTGCTCGATCCAGACATTGAAAAAATGGTGGCCTCATATGCCCAAGTCACTTATCGAAGGGGGCGTAACATCAAAGATCATGTGGTGCATAGCCATTACTCGGGTGCTGGCACCGCGTCGACTGCATGGCTGAGAGCACCACATGGCTCCTACCACTGCAGTGGGTGCGTTGCCTGCCCTTACATCAAACAGGGGCATAGCTTCATTGGTCATGTGACAAATCACACATATACCATCCAACAGTTTATAAATTGTCGCAGCAGAGGTGTGATTTATCGTGCACAATGTATATGCGGCCTTGAATATATTGGCAAAACCAAGCGGGAGCTGCGCAGGAGGATAGGAGAACATCTGGGGGACCTACATCATCATAAGGATACCCCCTTGGCACGCCATGTGACAATGTTCCATTGCGGGGATTACTCACAAGTCCGATTCATGGGTATTGAGGCTGTCCCACCCCCAATTAGGGGAGGCAATTGGGACCAAAAGCTCCTACAAAGAGAGACCTGGTGGATCTTCCAATTAAAAACTGTTCACCCACAGGGACTAAATGAACAACTCTCATTCAGCTGTTTTATTTGAGTGTATCCCCTACCTCCTGCGCAGCAACATACCCTAGGTTTAATTAGGGTCAGGTACTGCCATTATGTGACTTTTTTTGATATAACATCACACACCTCAGGGACATTGCTGCGAATCAAGCATCAGTACCTGAAGTGCACAGGTGACTAAGTCTAAGTATGCATCTCTTGTCTTTTCCCCCTGATCTCCACCGGCCAAAATACTCTAATAGGTGACGCTGCGCCACTTGGTTTGTGGATGACAGCGGCGCACCACCCATCTGAATGAATATGGAATCTCATTCATCCCACTACGGTGTGGGGCTCCCCTATCCCTGTAGGGCATCCCCACACAATATCTCCGCTCCAGTCCTATGGGGACTCAACACGGTAGTTATCCCAATGAGACTCCAGTATAGGGGGCTAGCGGCTGTGACTTGAATATTGCAAGCACACCCGGTTACCAGAATAACCCCCCTGTCAAATTCTCCCTATCTTACTATGGTCGTAGGACCTGCGACCACATGACGCCCCACGTGACCATGACGCTGTGGTCACGTGATGGGTCACCTGATGGGGATGATGGGCGGAGCACAGATGACGCAGACGGCTTAAATGGTGCAGCGGTGCCGGCGTCTCTTGCTGTACTGCCACACGCGGGATCTAGCACACAGACTGGTGAGGAACTGGAACCGGTCTGCATCATAGGAACAGGTCCACTGACCGGTCACTCCTGACGAGATAAGTAGTATTCCTTCCACCCCCACTTGTGATTGCGGCTTATGTTATACTGCCACACTATGGGAGATGTATGAAGGAGATATGATACATATCAGCTGTTGTTATTAACCATTGCTGAGCACAGTTTAGTTGTAATCTGGTGACCTGTCCCAACCAGAGGGCAGGCCGCCGCCACTGCTGCTGACATCAATTCCTTTGGGCCCCTGACGAACTGTAACACAACAGAGAAACGCGTGGAGGGCACCCGACAGGATAAGGAGGGTAATGAGGGACTGTTGGTCCCCTCTTCCCCTCTCCTTATGTTTCCCTTGTTAAGGGGGAGTATAGGCTTGGGTAGTGGTTTTTAGGGAGGATAGGAAGGGGTTAATAGAAGTGGGAGGTGGAGTGAGGAAAAAAGTGGGAGAGATGGTGGGAGGAGGAATAGGATGGGTATATATAGGGGAGTTCAGGGAAGAGGACTTCCTCTTGACAGGGTAAGCGAGTTGGTAAGTACTTACCGCTGGCTTGGCTCTTGAGATGGCCGCAGGTGACGATGCGCTGCGCGCTTCCCTCCTGGCGCGTTTTCAGGCGGAGGGGGAAGGATGGCTGCAATCTTTTTTGCGCAGCTTTGATCCTTCCTCTGCCTCCGTTCCTCCTGTGTCTGCCCCGTTACTTCTGCCGGAGACGCCGCTTGGTGAGTGCCCCTCTGTTGTGGCTCAGGGGCCGTGGCGCTCGGCTCGTAGTCGCCGCCCCCCGGCCAGGTTGCGGCAAGTGTCCCCCTCCCCTGATGTTGCGGCGGCTTCCCGCTGCCTCTGTGTTCCGGCGTTTGGGTCGGGCCCGGAAGTAGGCCGCATCCTGGCTCCTCCCCTTCTGGTTTCTTCCTCGCTGGGCGCTGGTGACCCGGCGTGGCAGGCGATTTTTTTCGGCCATTATGGGCGCTCAGCAATCTAGCGATGGGGCTGCAGATGACTGCCCCATCACTCCTCCACCCTCACAAGCGGTCCCTCCCTCCCCTCCTTGCCCCCCTTCGGCGGCACTAGTTGCTTCAGCTCCCTCTTTGGGTGTTGACATGGCTGGGGGTAGGGCCCCTCCTACTGGGGGTTCAACGATGGTGATTGGGTCTGCAGTTTTGGATCCTCCCACTCCTTTTGCAGCGGCTCCTGCAGTTGAAATGGGCAGACGCAGGGAGAGATCTTTGTCCCCCACTTCCTCCAGAGAGGGCAGGAGGCGGGGGGGGGGGGGGGGGGCGCAGCCGCAGGAGGCGGCGTTCCAGTCGGCATTCCAGGTCCTCCCGGTACAGCAGGCGGTCCAGATCTTCCAGGTGGCGTTCCCCGTCCTCCTCAGAGGGATCCTCGTGCGTATCGGAAGAGTCTGTTCGTACACCGCGTTCCGGGCGTGTCCAGGGTTCCGAGCCTGGCTTCGGTGGCAGTACACAGGGAGGCTGTTCCTGTACCTGCGGTGGTTCCGTCGGCGATCCCGGTTCCTGGTGAGTACCAATATGTGGGGGCGTGGGGAGCGGGTGGGGGTAATGCGGGTTTAGAGTCTTTATTGAAGTCTTTGCTGGATCGGTTGCCCGTGGTTTCCCCAGTTCCCCTCGCGGTTCCGGTTGATGGAGGGACGGAGGTTCCAGTGGTGGCTCCTCCGCAGGTGGCGAAGGCCTCTGTGGTAATAGCGGGGATCCATAAGGATTCGTGTTTTTGTGGGGTCAGCCCTTTGGGGGCTCATTTGGAGGAGTCGGTTAGGGAAAAGATCTAGTCTCACCAATATGTGGACATATGGTCCTTGGTGTCGGTCGATCAGCATGGGGTGGATAAGGAGAGGCGTTTTGTGGATAAGCCCTATGATAAACGGATGAAGGTTGCACGAACGATGAATAATTGGTTGCAGGCGTTTGCGGTGTTGGGGTGTGTTATGGGGCAGAAGCATCCGGAGCGTTGCGCGGAGTTGTTTATTTACATGGATACTATTTATAGTGCGTATAAGGCGCATGGGGGTAGTGCTTGGTGGAAGTACAATGAAGAATTTCGTAGGCGTTTGGCGCTTCAGCCTGAGCTGGGGTGGGGGGTGAAGGCCACGGATGTCTGGCTCCGCTTGATGACGGCGCCTCGTCCTCCTTCCTTTCCAGGGGTGGCCACTGGCGCTGGGGCCTCGGCTGCCCAGGGTCCAGTGGCCGTTAGACGCCCGGGTGCATGTTGGTTGTACAATGAGGGGCACTGCAAATACGCTGGATTGTGTAGGTATAAACACGAATGTTCAGCTTGCGGGGGCTCCCATCCCGCTGGTAGGTGCCCCAGATCCCAGGGTCGAGGGGGGAAGCCACCTGCATCCTTTGATCCGAAGGACTCCGGTCAGCGTGGAAAGGATGGCCCCCTGGTTAGACCGGTACCCCAATAGGAGGGCGGCGGAAGGGGTTTTCGGAGGGTTTTTTCATACCTTTTGTCCTTAATAGATCCCTGGTTCTTTCGGACAATCTTAAATCGGTGAGGGAGTTTCCGGAGGCCCTTAGGGAGAAGCTGCAGAAGGAGGTGGCAGCGGGCAGGATTAGGGGTCCCTTTGTTCATCCCCCTTTTTCAAATTTAAGGGTTTCCCCGTGGGGTGTTGTTCCCAAGAAAGAACCGGGCAAATTTCGCCTGATACATCACTTATCTCATCCGAAGGGCGCATCTGTGAATGATGCTATTCTTCAGGAAGAGGCATCAGTGTCGTATGTATCTTTTGATCGGGCGGTGTCGCTAGTGCGTGATGCGGGAAGGGGGGCCCTCTTAGCTAAGTCGGATGTGGAATCAGCGTTTAGGCTTTTGCCTATCCATCCGGATTGTTTTCATTTGCTTGGGGGTTGTTTTGAAGGTTTTTTCTATTACGATACCTGTTTGCCCATGGGATGCTCCATTTCGTGCCACTATTTCGAGATGTTTAGTACATTCTTGGAGTGGGTGGTGCGTGTTGAGTCCGGTTGTTCGTCGGTGATTCATTATCTCGATGATTTCTTGTTTGTAGCACTGGGGGGGGGGATGGAGCTTGTCTTCCTTTTTGTCCTTGATGGTGACGCGGTTGTCTTTTTTGGGTATCGAGATTGATTCCGTGGCTATGGTTTTTCGTTTGCCTCAGGACAAGTTAGTTGGGCTTAAGGCTTTGATTGATGGGTTTCTGGTGTTCCGGAAGGTGACACTTAGGCAGTTGCAGTCGCTACTGGGTTTGTTGTGTTTTGCATGTCGGGTTATGCCTATGGGGCGGGTTTTTTCGCAACGGTTGTCGTTGGCGTCGAGGGGGGTGGTTTCTCCTCGTCATCGCATACGGCTGACGGCGTCTCTCAAGGCTGATTTGAGGGTGTGGCGTGAGTTTTTGAGTTCTTACAACGGCCATACCTGTTATATTTCCCAGGAAATATCTAGTTGTGAGTTGGAGCTGTGGTCTGATGCGGCTGGTTCCTGTGGATTTGGTACGGTGTTGGGTAAGGAATGGTGCGCTTCTCCATGGCCGGAGGAATGGAGAGTTATGGGTTTGGTGAGTAACCTGACGTTGCTGGAATTGTTCCCCATTGTGGTGGCGGTGGAGATTTGGGGTGATAGATTGGAGAATCGTCATGTGTGCTTTTGGTCGGATAACCTGGGTACGGTTCAGTGTATAAATAGGTTGTCGTCCTCGTCGCTGCCGATCTTAGCATTACTTCGGCAGTTGGTACTACGGTGCTTGGAACGTAACATTTACTTTAGGGCCCGCCACGTGCCGGGGGTGGATAACAGGATTGCTGATGCTCTCTCTCGGTTTCGTTGGCAGGTTTTTCGGGACCTTCATCCGGAGGCGGAGATGGATGGACTGGCTTGCCCGGATTTCCTGTGGCGGCTGGTTCTCAACAATTGATGACGCTGGTCAGCTCTTCATGGAACATATAAAATCCCATGGATTGCAAGATGAAAAACAACATGGGTTTACTTCAGGGAGATCATGTCAAACAAATCTTATAGATTTTTTTGACTGGGTGACTAAAATAGATGGTGGAGGTGCAGTAGACATTGCATATCTAGATTTTAGTAAGGCTTTTGACACTGTCCCACATAGAAGACTTATCAATAAACTGCAGTCATTGAGCATGGACTCCCATATTGTTGAGTGGATTAGGCAGTGGCTGAGTGACAGACAACAGAGGGTTGTAGTCAATGGAGAACATTCAAAACAAGGTCATGTTACCAGTGGGATTCCACAGGGATCTGTACTGGGACCAATTTTGTTTAATATCTTCATAAGTGATATTGCAAAAGGCCTCGATGGTAAGGTTTGTCTTTTTGCTGATGACACAAAGATGTGTAACAGGGTTGATGTTCCTGGAGGGAAACGCCAAATGGAAAAGGATTTAGGAAAACTAGAAGAATGGTCAGAACTCTGGCAACTGAAATTTAATGTGGATAAGTGCAAGATAATGCACCTGGGGCGTAAAAACCCAAGGGCAGAATATAGAATATTTGACACAGTCCTGACCTCAGTATCTGAGGAAAGGGATTTAGGAGTAATTATTTCAGAAGACTTAAAGGTGGGAAGACAATGTAATAAAGCAGCACGAAATGCCAGCAGAATGCTTGGATGTATAGGGAGAGGTATAAGCAGTAGAAAGAGGGAAGTGCTTATGCCGCTGTACACATCACTGGTGAGACCTCACTTGGAGTATTGTGCGCAGTACTGGAGACCATATCTCCAGAAGGATATAGATACTCTAGAGAGAGTTCAGAGAAGAGCTCCTAAACTAGTACATGGATTGCAGGATAAAACTTACCAGGAAAGGTTAAAAGACCTTAATATGTAGAGCTTGGAAGAAAGAAGAGACCGAGGGGATATGATAGAAACTTTTAAATACATAAAGGGAATCAACTCGGTAAAGGAGGAGAGAAGATTTAAAAGAAGAAAAACTACCACAAGAGGACACAGATTTAAATTAGAGGGGCAAAGGTTTAAAAGTAATATAAGGAAGTATTACTTTACTGAGAGAGTAGTGGATGCCTGGAATAGCCTTCCTGCAGAAGTGGTAGCTGCAAATACAGTGAAGGAGTTTAAGCATGCATGGGATAGGCATAAGGCTATCCTTCATATAAGATAGGGCCAGGGACTATTCATAGGATTCAGATATATTGGGCAGACTAGATGGGCCAAATGGTTCTTATCTGCCGACACATTCTATGTTTCTATAAGGCGAGTTGGAGTTAGTTGCTTGCGTGGTTTCTTTTCAGGAATAGCTCGTCCGGTGGTCTGGTTGTTGGGACATTCATACATCTTCTGGGCGGCGCAGAGGGCCGAATGCAGGCTGGGAGGTCGCAGCCTGGGATTCAGGGAAGTGGAGGTTCATTGGAGGGGGCTTCGGGGGTTGAGATGGTCTCAAGTGTTGCCGGAGGTGGTGGAGATTGGGCGTAGATCGGTGGGGCCGGTGATTCTGGTCCTGCATGCAGGTGGGAATGACCTGTGTTCCCAGAGGATGCTGGAGCTAATGGCCTTGATGAGGTCTGACCTGGAGCGCTTCCCTGCTTTTTTCCCGGAGCTAGTTGTGGTATGGTCGGAGGTGGTGCCGAGAGTGGTTTGGCATGGCGCCAGGGATGGGGAGGCTATGGAACGGTGTAGGAGAACATTGAATGCCCGAATGTCTCGCTTTGTGCGCTCCAAGGGTGGGGTGGTGGTTCGTCATTGGCAGTTGGAGGGCAATAGCAGATCTTTGATGAGACCGGACGGGGTGCACCTCACGGAGATTGGTCTGGATATTTTTTTGTCCGGTTTGCAGGATGGCATCGAACAGGCTTTTAGTTTGCTGGGTGGTGGTCGGAGCCCCGTTTGAGATACGGTCCTCCTCCATGGCGGCATTTGGAAAGCAAGTCGTGGTGAAGAGTGACTGGCGTACGTACGCCCTGGGGATCCAGGGTGGTATACCGCATAGGAGGAATGGTCTGTGGAGGAGGTGGTGTTTTGTTACCATTTTGTTAAAGAAAAATTTTGCTGTGGCCGATCATCACCCAGTAAAGGATTGGTTAAAGAGCTAAGGTGTCAGAGTTTTTATTTGGCTGAGTGAAAAGGGGGGGTCCGGTGGTCTCCTCCCCTCCCCCTCATTCATCTCCCTGCCCTATCCCTAGGTTAGTACCAGCAGTCTCGGGCCATCTCATGGTTACTGAGCATCTCTGCACGAATTATTGTATATGTGTGGGGTGATCAACCTTGACACCCACACACATTCTTTCTCTCAGGACACTGATCCTTACAGGTCTAGTGTACTATTTACAGTCGCTGCCAGGGACCTGGGAGCGCATCTGTAGGTGGTGTACCTCATCTGCTTCTAGGGAATCCCTCCCCCCCCACTTTTCCCCCTTTCAGGACGAAGCTGGGTAGTCAGAGCACTGCTTAGGGACAATTTGAGGGTTCTGTTAGGAGGTTGCGGAGTGTAGGAATAGGGTCCTTTCATCAGGGTAATAATAGGGGCTGAGACCCAGCACCCCCTTCCCCCTTTCCTCCCTCCCTCCCTAGAATTATTGTACATTCACCACGAGGAGGGTGGATCCCCGCCCCTCACCTTTGCCTTTCTGCACCTCATCTTAGGGCAACTATTTTATTATAAATATTATTAAAAGTTAATTATTAAAGGTGACCATTATTCCAATTTTTTTTCTCTACATAATCACTAGATACCTTATACCCCAACGGCTCATTAATTGTTTAGTCTAGCTTTGAGAGCAGCTTTACCAATGATCCAGAACAGGCATGTGAGAGTAATGTCCGACAATCGGGCGGTCGTCTCATACCTCAATCATTAGGGAGGAACCAGGTACGGAGGGAGATGGAATGTATTTTCAAAGAAATAGAAGGGAGAGTTCTACATCTCTCAGCCATTCACATAAGAGGAGTCGAGAATTCTCAAGCAGATTTCTTGAGTCGCCACAGATTACGTCAGGGGGAATGGTCTCTGAATCCAGAGTTTTTTTCCCAGATAGTGGATTTATGGGGTCTTCCATCAGTAGACATGTTCACCACAAAGGAAAACAGGAAGGTCAAAAAGTTATTTTCCCTCAGTCCAAGGGAGTACCCCTCTGGAGTGGATGCCTTCCTCCAGAGATGGGACTTCCCTCTAGGACAGGGATGCTCAACCTGTGGCCCCCCAGCTGTTGCAAAACTACAACTCCCAGCATGACAACAGCTGGAGGGCCGCAGGTTGAGCATCCCTGCTCTAGGATATGCCTTTCCCCCTCTACAGTTAATTCCACTAGTGATAAGGAAGATCAGGTACGAGGAAGCGAGAGTGATTCTAATAGCGCCCTTTTGGCCAACGAGGGCATGGTTTTCCCTTTTGAGAGCCATGTGAGTTTCGGACCCATGGATTCGGCCAGGGATCCCAAACCTGTTGTCGCAGGGTCCAGTATTCCACCCGGAGGTAGAGTCTCTACACCTTTCGGCGTGGAATTTGAAAGGTAATTTTTAGCTAGTCAGGGTTTTTCAAAGGAAGTTGTTTCCTCTCTGATGAAAAGTAGGAACAAGGTGACAAACGTTATCTATGCGCGAGTCTGGAGAAAGTTCCTGTCCTTTATAGGTGTAGATAGAGTTTCTTGGCCGTTAGAATTCTCAGTTGTACAGGTGTTAGAATTCCTCCAGAGAGGGTTGTCCCTCGGGTTAGCAAAGAGTACACTGAAGGTGCAGGTGTCAGCATTGTCACAGTGACAACTTTATCTCACTGTGATTTCGTAGTAAAGAGATCACAGAGAGGCACGGAGCATTATCAGTCATGTTACTGCTCCGTGCTTCTGCTGTCCGCATCGGGTCTTGGTTGTCATTCACACAGCGGATGTCACGCACGGCATCCACTCGTGTGAAACAGCCCTTAGGCCTCATGCACACGACCGTTGTTTCATTCCGTGTCCGTTGTTCTGTTTATCGTAATTTTCTGCGGACCCATTGACTTTCAATGGGTCCGTTGAAAACTCGGCTAATGCACCGTTTTTCATCCGCATCCGTGGTTCCAGTCTGTCAAAAAAATATAACCTGTCCTATTTTTTTCACGGAAAAACGGTTCGTGGACCGTCCATTTTTTTTTTCTTTCTATCATTTGCATGGCAAACTTGACTTAGGCATGTCTGGTGATCCTCCAAAAATAAAGGAAGACACACGGAAACAAAAACTGAAATGGATCACGGAACAACGGAACCCCATTTTGCGGAACAGAACACAACGGTCGTGCATGAGGTCTTAAGCTGGTTTTGTTAGTAGCCTTAACGTCAGCCAGAAGGGTTGGTGAGATTCAGGCCCTATCCATTAACCCCCCTTTTATGACTGCCCGAGAGGACAGGGTAGTGCTGAGAACAGATCCCGGTTTATGCCGAAAGTCCCTTCTAGGTCAAATAGGGATCAGGAGGTAGTTCTTCCAGCTTTCTTTTCAGAACCGAGAGATGACAGAGAGAAGGAGCTGCATTCCCTTCTTCTGCCCTATTTGTACTATTCGGTGGGGTTAGGAAAGGTAATTCGGCCTCTAAGGCGTCTATTGCCCGCTGGATCAGAGAAGCTAGATCCCTGGCATATTCAGTATCTGGTGTTTCTCCTCCTGTATCTGTGAGGGCACACTCCACGAGGGCACACTCCACGAGGGCGGTGTCTACTCCACGAGGGTGGAAAGGGCCAGCGTATCCATAGAACAGATTTGTCGGGCAGCCACCTGGTCTTCTCCGTCCACTTTCTATAAGCACTATAGGCTTCTCGGCTACTCTTTGGCACTAAGGTCTTGGGCACTGTCACCCACCCTGAGGATGAGCTCTGAAATCTCTCTCGAAGGTGCTGTCGTGGGGGAGGGGAAAAATGCTGATTACACTTGCCGGTAATCTTTCCTGACCCCACGACAGCCCCTCTTTATTCCCTCCCTTTTGGTGTGGGGCTGTGTGTTCACGGGTGTCGCAGAAAAAAATCAAAATAAAGTGTAAATATGTATCAGATTTAAACTAATGTAAGGGGGTCCCTCTCCTGCTCTGGAGACTCCCGGAGGTGGGAGACGGCTCCACCTTCTATGGTCAGGAAAATCCGATTGCCGGTCAGTGTAATCCTCCCTTTTTTTTTTTTTTTTTTAAATCTCAGTGTAAGATTTGCTTAATACGAATGCGCAAAAAAGGGGATTGGAAAAGATGGTCGGAAGCAATTTTCGAGACAGTGAGGAAGATCTGATCACTAATCACCAATGTATTTATTACAGACCAATCGCTTTATATGCGGATAGTGTTATAAAATATTCATGATTGCGAAAATTCCCACTTATGATCCGAATTTTTTTTTCGCGATACAGATAACTTTACTTTTTATCCGGTCTCAGTAGAGATGAGTGATTGGTGCACTAAGTATTGTTGTGACATCACAGGACTATGTCTGTAGCTGTGTGTATGGAGAGCGGAGAAATCTCTCACCTGCACATCCATGTTACTGCCGCACACTGTGTACCGCACACTGTGTACCGCCCACTATGTACCGCCCACTATGTACACCGCACACTATGTACACCGCACACTATGTACACCGCACACTATGTACACCGCACACTATGTACACCGCCCACATTGTACCGCCCACTGTGTACACCGCCCACTGTGTACACCGCCCACTGTGTACACCGCCCACTATGTACACCGCACACTTTATATACCCCACACACAGACTATATACCACACATTATATATACCCCACACACTATGTACCGCACACTATGTACCGCACACTATGTACCGCACACTATGTACCGCACACTGTGTACCGCACACTGTGTACCGCACACTATGTACCGCACACTATGTACCGCACACTGTGTACCGCACACTATGTACCGCACATTGTGTACCGCACACTTTATATACCCCACACAGACTATATACCACACATTATATATACCCCACACACTATGTACACCGCACACTATGTACACCGCACACTTTATATACCCCACACACAGACTATATACCACACATTATATATACCCCACACACTATGTACCGCACACTATGTACCGCACACTGTGTACCGCACACTGTGTACCGCACACTGTGTACCGCACACTATGTACCGCACACTATGTACCGCACACTGTGTACCGCACACTGTGTACCGCACACTATGTACCGCACATTGTGTACCGCACACTTTATATACCCCACACACAGACTATATACCACACATTATATATACCCCACACACTATGTACACCGCACACTATGTACACCGCACACTATGTACACCGCACACTTTATATACCCCACACACAGACTATATACCACACATTATATATACCCCACACACTGTGTACACCACACACTGTGTACACCGCACACTGTGTACACCGCACACTGTGTACCGCACACTTTATATACCCCACACACAGACTATATACCACACATTATATATACACCGCACACTATGTACACCGCACACTATGTACACCGCACACTATGTACACCGCACACTATATATACCCCACACACAGACACACACTATATACCACACACACAGACACACTATATACCGCACACACTATATGCCGCACACACTATAGACCGCACACACTATAGACAGCACACACTATAGACCGCACACACTATAGACCGCACACACTATAGACCCCACACACAGACTATATACCGCACACTATATATACCGCACACTATATATACCGCACACTATATATACCGCACACTATATATACCGCACACTATATATACCGCACACACACTATATGCCGCACACTATATACCGCACACTTTAGATACCCCACACACAGACTATATACCGCACACTATATACCACACACACATACACACACTATATACCGCACACACAGACACACACTATATACCGCACACACAGACTATATACCACACACTATATACAGTGAGTGCAGAATTATTAGGCAAATGAGTATTTTGACCACATCATCCTCTTTCGGCATGTTGTCTTACTCCAAGCTGTATAGGCTCGAAAGCCTACTACCAATTAAGCATATTAGGTGATGTGCATCTCTGTAATGAGAAGGGGTGTGGTCTAATGACATCAACACCCTATATCAGGTGTGCATAATTATTAGGCAACTTCCTTTCCTTTGGCAAAATGGGTCAAAAGAAGGACTTGACAGGCTCAGAAAAGTCACAAATAGTGAGATATCTTGCAGAGGGATGCAGCACTCTTAAAATTGCAAAGCTTCTGAAGCGCGATCATCGAACAATCAAGCGTTTCATTCAAAATAGTCAACAGGGTCGCAAGAAGCGTGTGGAAAAACCAAGGCGCAAAATAACTGCCCATGAACTGAGAAAAGTCAAGCGTGCAGCTGCCAAGATGCCACTTGCCACCAGTTTGGCCATATTTCAGAGCTGCAACATCACTGGAGTGCCCAAAAGCACAAGGTGTGCAATACTCAGAGACATGGCCAAGGTAAGAAAGGCTGAAAGACGACCACCACTGAACAAGACACACAAGCTGAAACGTCAAGACTGGGCCAAGAAATATCTCAAGACTGATCTTTCTAAGGTTTTATGGACTGATGAAATGAGAGTGAGTCTTGATGGGCCAGATGGATGGATTGGTAAAGGGCAGAGAGCTCCAGTCCGACTCAGACGCCAGCAAGGTGGAGGTGGAGTACTGGTTTGGGCTGGTATCATCAAAGATGAGCTTGTGGGGCCTTTTCGGGTTGAGGATCGAGTCAAGCTCAACTCCCAGTCCTACTGCCAGTTTCTGGAAGACACCTTCTTCAAGCAGTGGTACAGGAAGAAGTCTGCAAGGTAAGAAAAACATGATTTTCATGCAGGACAATGCTCCATCACACGCGTCCAAGTACTCCACAGCGTGGCTGGCAAGAAAGGGTATAAAAGAAGAAAATCTAATGACATGGCCTCCTTGTTCACCTGATCTGAACCCCATTGAGAACCTGTGGTCCATCATCAAATGTGAGATTTACAAGGAGGGAAAACAGTCCACCTCTCTGAACAGTGTCTGGGAGGCTGTGGTTGCTGCTGCACGCAATGTTGATGGTGAACAGATCAAAACACTGACAGAATCCATGGATGGCGGCTTCTGAGTGTCCTTGCAAAGAAAGGTGGCTATATTGGTCACTGATTTGTTTTTGAATGTCAGAAATGTATATTTGTGAATGTTGAGATGTTATATTGGTTTCACTGGTAAAAATAAATAATTGAAATGGGTATATATTTGTTTTTTGTTAAGTTGCCTAATAATTATGCACAGTAATAGTCACCTGCACACACAGATATCCCCCTAAAATAGCTAAAACTAAAAACAAACTAAAAACTACTTCCAAAAATATTCAGCTTTGATATTAATGAGTTTTTTGGGTTCATTGAGAACATGGTTGTTGTTCAATAATAAAATTAATCCTCAAAAATACAACTTGCCTAATAATTCTGCACTCCCTGTATACCCTGCACACTATGTACCGCATACACTATGTACCGCACACTATGTACCGCACACTATGTACCGCATACACTATGTACCGCACACTATGTACCGCATACACTATGTACCGCACACTATGTACCGCACACTATGTACCGCACACTATATACCGCACACTATATATACCCCCTGCACACTATATAAACCCCCTGCACACTATATAAACCCCACACACAGACACACACTATATACCGCACACACTATGTACCGCACACTATATACCACACACTATGTACCGCACACTATGTACAGCACACTATATATACCCCCTGCACACTATATATACCCCCTGCACACTATATAAACCCCACACACAGACACACACTATATACCGCACACACTATGTACCGCACACTATATACCACACACTATGTACCGCACACTATGTACAGCACACTATGTACCGCACACTATGTACCGCACACTATGTACAGCACACTATGTACCGCACACTATGTACCGCACACTGTGTACCGCACACTATGTACCGCACACTATGTACCGCACACTATGTACCGCACACTATGTACCGCACACTATATACCGCACACTATATAAACCCCACACACAGACACACACTATATACCGCACACACTATGTACCGCACACACTATTTACAGCACACTATGTACCGCACACTATGTACCGCACACTATGTACCGCACACTATGTACCGCACACTATATACCGCACACTATATAAACCCCACACACAGACACACACTATATACCGCACACACTATGTACCGCACACACTATGTACCGCACACACTATGTACCGCACACACTATGTACCGCACACTATGTACCCCACACACAGACTATATACCGCACACTTTATATACCCCACACACACACTATGTACCGCACACTATGTACCGCACACTATGTACCGCACACTTTATATACCCCACACACAGACTATATACCGCACACTTTATATACCCCACACACAGACTATATACCGCACACTTTATATACCCCACACACAGACTATATACCGCACACTATATACCACACACTATGTACAGCACACTATATACCGCACACTATGTACCGCACACTATGTACCGCACACTTTATATACCCCACACACAGACTATATACCGCACACTTTATATACCCCACACACAGACTATATACCACACACTATATATACCCCGCACACTATATAAACCCCACACACAGACACACTATATATACCACACACACAGACACACTATATATACCACACACACTATATACCGCACACTATATACCGCACACACTCTATATACCGCACACACTCTATATACCCCACACACTCTATATACCCCACACACAGACACACTCTATATACCCCGCACACTCTATATACCCCGCACACTCTATATACCCCGCACACAGACACACACTATATACCACACACACAGACACACTCTATATACTCCGCACACTATATACCGCACACTATATGCCACACACACTCTATATACCGCACACAATATGCCGCACACACTCTATATACCCCGCACACTCTATATACCCCGCACACTCTATATACCCCGCACACTCTATATACCCCGCACACTCTATATACCCCGCACACTCTATACCCCGCACACTATATACCGCACACTATATGCCACACACACTCTATATACCGCACACAATATGCCGCACACACTCTATATACCCCGCACACTCTATATACCCCGCACACTCTATATACCCCGCACGCGCTATATACCCCACACACGCTATATACCCCACACACACACAGACACACGCTATAGTTTGTATCCTGTTGGTCAGGACTCCGGAGAAGCTTTCCTTGTCAGGGTGCACCACGGGGAGGGTTAGGGGTTTGATTCCTCTGCACCCCATACCGCTCCGTCACTTCACTAGACAGGTACCGCGCATCTCTGCTCAGCTGCCCAATATCCGATTGCTCAGACCCCACACACATACAATCCCATCTTATAACAGTAACGTAATCTAATATTTCCCCTTCGAAGACGAAATGCTTTTTGCTGAGGACGTTATCTACAATGGGATTACATGCTTGTGTCTGTATCCGGCATGTCGGAGCGGGGCTGTGACCGGACTCGGGTCCACGCCGAGAAGCAGGCGATTGTGAGCGAGATCCGTACTGAGCTCAAGAGGAAGTTTCAGGGCAATCGCCCTAGGATGGACATATAAAGAAAATGGTTGGATTTGAAGAGGAGGAATTTGGAGCAGATCAGAGAGATCCGTGACAGAATATGCGCAGGTACAATGCTTACACTACTACTGTATCTCCCGCCAACACTCTGTAATGTGTATATATACAGTTACAAATGATGGTGACATGTAGCAAATCAGCCGGTTCCATCATACATCTCTACCTCGCCATGAGTATATATCTATATTTTGGGAGACAGTGACAGGTCTCACGCAGGTTGGAGGCAAGGATAGTGCGGGCTGGATAGTGCGGTCCATGCCCCTATTCCACCACAGGTGAGACCAGCTGGATGTAGTCAGGCTGGCATAAAGCACCTCCCAGGGTGTCAGAAAGGGGGGAGTGTGTTACCTGTGGACAGAGGCCTGGAGGCTCTGTCTGTGTGGCCTCAGCTGGGCAAGGCTGAGGGACCACGAGGCTGGGAGATGGCCTGGAGGTGAGGGACACAGCGACGCCTGGGAGGGTCGCAGGGCTATAGTCAGGCAAACTACTAGGCCCCAATCCCCCACAAGAGATATTGGTCTGGTGGACAGAGGCCTGGAGGCTCTGCCTGTGTGGCCTCAGCTGGGCAAGGCTGAGGGACCACGAGGCTGGGAGATGGCCTGGAGGTGAGGGACACAGCGACGCCTGGGAGGGTCGCAGGGCTATAGTCAGGCAAACTTTTTGGTCCCAATCCCCCACAAGAGATATTGGTCTGGTGGACAGAGGCCTGGAGGCTCTGTCTGTGTGGCCTCAGCTGGGCAAGGCTGAGGGACCACGAGGCTGGGAGATGGCCTGGAGGTGAGGGACACAGCGACGCCTGGGAGGGTCGCAGGGCTCAAGTCAGGCAAACTTTTTGGTCCCAATCCCCCACAAGAGATATTGGTCTGGTGGACAGAGGCCTGGAGGCTCTGTCTGTGTGGCCTCAGCTGGGCAAGGCTGAGGGACTACGAGGCTGGGAGATGGCCTGGAGGTGAGGGACACAGCGACGCCTGGGAGGGTCGCAGGGCTATAGTCAGGCAAACTACTAGGCCCCAATCCCCCACAAGAGATATTGGTCTGGTGGACAGAGGCCTGGAGGCTCTGTCTGTGTGGTCTCAGCTGGGCAAGGCTGAGGGACCACAAGGCTGGGAGATGGCCTGGAGGTGGGGGACACAGTGACGCCTGGGAGGGTCGCAGGGCTATAGTCAGGCGAACTACTAGGCCCAATCCCCCACAAGAGATATTGGTCTGGTGGACAGAGGCCTGGAGGCTCTGTCTGTGTGGTCTCAGCTGGGCAAGGCTGAGGGACTACGAGGCTGGGAGATGGCCTGGAGGTGGGGGACACAGCGACGCCTGGAAGGGTCGCAGGGCTTCAGTCAGGCAAACTTTTTGGTCCCAATCCCCCACAAGAGATATTGGTCTGGTGGACAGAAGCCTGGAGGCTCTGTCTATGTGGCCTCAGCTGGGCAAGGCTGAGGGACCACGAGGCTGGGAGATGGCCTGGAGGTGGGGGACACAGCGACGCCTGGGAGGGTCGCAGGGCTATAGTCAGGCAAACTACTAGGCCCCAATCCCCCACAAGAGATATTTGGTCTGGTGGACAGAGGCCTGGAGGCTCTGTCTGTGTGGTCTCAGCTGGGCAAGGCTGAGGGACTACGAGGCTGGGAGATGGCCTGGAGTTGGGGGAGGCAGTGACGCCTGGGAGGGTCGCAGGGCTATAGTCAGACGGACTACTGAGCCCCAATCCCCCACAAGAAACAGTGAACTAGAGACAGTGGGCATACTGTTCTCTGTATAGCCAGGAGGCTGTGGGACATTGGCGGACAAAGCCGCACGAGTTCACAGGGTGTGAACTGAGACCTAGGTGAGTCAGGAAGCTCTGTGTTAGTTAGAGCCTAGCCGGGCAAGTGTTTATTATTTTATGTGGATGTCACATGTGTTAGGTGAAGCTGAGACTTCATGATGACTTGCATTGGTTGGGGTGTAAAATAAATGCACTGTTTGGACCTGAAACCTGGTGTCCTAAAGTCGTATCTGTGAGAATGACCCCCGGAGAAGAGCTAACCCCACCACAATTGGTGTCGGATGCGGGCAAGCGTCCCTGCTGACAAGTCAAAGTGCTGGAAGCCTGCTAGTTTGCAGGAGCAGCGGATGCTAGAAAACTGCTGGTGTTAGGCCTCGTTCACACTTCAGTGTTTGGTCAGTGATTTCCATCAGTGATTTGTGAGCCAAAACCAGGTACAACTCTAAACACAGAACAGGAGCAGATCTTTCCCTTCTACCTCATGTCTGTGGAGGCTCCACTTCTGGTTTTGGCTCACAAATCACTGATGGAAATCACTGACCAAACACTGAAGTGTGAACGAGGCCTTAATCTGGCCATTTTTTTTCTGTGGTGCAAAGTGTGCAGGATTTAAAGGGCCAGAAGCCAGTGAGAGAGACTGACCTGTGGAAGTTTTTTTTTGGTCAAAATGGCGACCTGGATGAAAGATGGTTTGGTGTGGTGGAAAGTTCGCATACTGGAGGTGGTGTCCTCTGGAGGAAGTGGCCCGGTTTGGCGGAAAACCGAGGCCACTGAGAAAGTAATGAAGCAGCTGGTGCAGGAAACAAATGCCTTGTTGAGGAAGCCGAGTGCTGCACTTGGAGAGGCTGCTCTGAACTTGCCGGAGAATGAAGTGCTGGAGAAAAATATGTATGCCGTTGCCCAGGGCAACCGACGGGAAGAAAGCGAGAGGGAGAGTGGTTCGGCTCTCAGGAGTTCCTATATTCCATGTCAGTCTGTACAGAGTCCTGGAGAGGAGGTGCAGAGGAACCGTGATGCTGTAGCTAGGAACAACCACTACTCGGTGAAAACTGGTCCGGTCTGGTGGAAAACCAGTGCCACGGAGGAAACCATGAGGCAGCTGGTACAGAGATCGGATCATTTGTTGATGGAGCGGAGTGCTGCCCTTGGGAGCGCCAAACCCGTGACTGCTGTGGGTAAGAGCGTTCCAGTTGTTTCTTATGCAGCAATTAAAGTGACAGGGAGCCGGGCTCTGGAGGTTGGGCATGGTGCTGACCAGTGCCCTAACGCCTCAGAAGCCCTGTGCTGTGGTATGAGCTGGCAGCAGTTAGGGTTAGGTGTAAAAACCCCAGGACTAGAGACTGCTACGCCAATGTGTGACCTTGTGGAGAAGGGCAGTCCAGGCGTTGTTGGATGCAGAGAGCCAGGTGGTCCTGGTACCCGCCAGCCGGGTGGCTGAGACCTATGTGCGGGACTTTCATGGAGTTGGCATGGACTGTCCGGTGGTTCTCCCTGAGCGTGAGACTATGGTGACAGCTGGGACTGAAGTGACACCTAGAACCAATGGTGCCAAGTTATCTGCATTGCCTAATGAAAATGTGAAGTTATGCAAATTTAGTGATAATGAGAACACCCTGTGATCAGGAAGAAAGCTACCCCTGCTGGCTTAATTCTATATGTGGTAGGGATGTTGATTGAAAGGGAGGCAATGCCAGAAGGTGTTCCTCATGTACTAGGTGCAGATAAGCAGTCTCCACAGGGTTCTATGGTTAGTGAGCTCGCGTGCAAGATAGATGAAAGTGGGGTGACCCCTAATATGAACCAGGCACCTGAAAGAGAGCCTGAGCAAGTGCAGGTGGTTCTCACTGAGGGGGAGTCTCCAGTAAGAACTGGGTCTTGTGGACCTGATGTTACAAATATGTTCATATATGATGCGCTGTTGGGCTGGGATATTGTCGTTGTGGGGTAAGGTAGACACTTCTGCAGATAGTGAGGAAACTCCTGCAGAACCTGTACTTGTCCCTTTTAAGTAAAGATCTAAGGGAGCTGCACTTTGACCTGCATGGGGAAAGAATATTGACCATTGAAAACAATGGTGCTGGTAAAGTGCAAAGTGATGGTGACAAGAGTGCGGAAATGCATAAGGAAAATATGATGTCATATGAAATATGCGGTGACAGTGATATAACTTTCCGTTGCAGGTTGTGGTCAGGGGAGAAGCTCCCCCTGGTAGTAAAAATGTAAATGATGATAATACTTTATTTTCTGCATCTGCTATGTGTCATGAAGATCTATATGACTTGATCAAAAGGTTTGAAGACATGCCTATAAGTAGTGTGGAGCAAAGCCCAGCTCCAGCTCAGTGTTTGAAGGTGCAAGAAAATAGGATAGGGTCAGAGGGTGTACCGCACGGACCAGAGGTGGATATGCAGTCGCCACAGTGTTTTTTGGTTATTAAGGAAGTGTCCCAGGTGGGGATTAGCTCAGCGGTGCCCCTAGAGGTCAGAATTAATAATGACACGAGCGGTATAGGTGATGTATGTGCTGTGACGAGATATCGGACGAGATGGGAATTAAGTCGGGTGACGTCAGCCTAGGGTCTGAGGCCCATGTCCAGGCAGTTATAGATGACTTGACACGACAGTACAGCTGCAAACAGGAGAAGTGTGACTGGCTCCTAGCTGAAGAGAAATACATCTCGGCTCGATATGGTGAAAAACGTGACCAAACAGAGACTGATGCTTGGGAAAAGGAGACCAAGGCCCTCTCCTTGGCTAGAGCCCTGGAAGAAGCGCTTGAGGAGCATGCTGAATTGGAGAGGCTGAACAAGCAACTCAGAGCAGAGACAGAAAATCTCATGAGCTTAAAAATTGAGTTGGAGAAATCTAAGTGTGCTCTCGAGCAGCAGGTGGAAGGTGAGAAACCTGAAGAGGAAAGTTCTCTGAAAGACGTCATGAAGCTAGAGCCTGTTAAAAATGGGACTGGAGATGGTGGCACTGTGGTGCTGGCTGTGGCAGAGAAGATGCTTCTGCTGAACCAGTTGATGGGGCTGATGTGGATGCCGAAGACCACAGATCCGTGGTAGCATGTAGCCCAGGCCTGGAAGACGTCACCTCTGCATACAAGGCCTTCCAAATAGCCAGCAGCCTGCTGGGAAAGAAGTACGAGTGAACAATCAGTTTTTGGATCCGGACTATTACGATGGGCTGTATCTCCTGACTCCTCCCCAAAAGGAGAACAGTGTCCTGGGTGAGCCTCTGGAGAAAATGACAGAAGACGAGGAGTCTACTGAAGACCCTGGTGCCTCCTGCCTCGATGAGAAAGAGGGGGCAAGTGTATGGTGCCATGTCCGAGAAGGATGAGAAGGCGGTCAAAGAGACTGGAGACTTCGAGAAGACAAAGGCTGAAAAAAGTTAAGGCCGATGTGGTGGTTGACGTGAAGTCCCCAGGTGCTGCAGAGACCAAAGTTAAGCCAAAGGGAGCCGCGGCCAAAGTGAAAAAAGCCGCTAAAGAAGCAGAGGTCTCTGAAGCTGCCATCGTAGCTGGGGGAACTACTGCTGGAAAAAAGGAAGAAGTGACCCAGATGCACGTAAAAGAAGTGAGTAGGGGCAAGCATGCTCTACTGAAGGAGCCCTACAAAGCAAAGGAGAAAGTGTCGGGACATGACCATGACTGTGAACAGTTCAGGCAAGAGGCGCAGCAGTCCAAGAAAGGACATGAGACGCAAGTGCAGGAGCCAGAGGATCAAAAAAGAGAGAGGGATCACAGAGTGCGAGAGCGCATCATTATCACCCGGAAAAGAGAAAAAGAAAGAGTATCTAGCCAGGAGATGGGCACATAAGGCCTTTAGGCAGATTAGATTGGTCAAGATGCTAGTTTGGGTAATAAACCAAGCTCGGCTGGCATGGGTCTGGCAGAACAAAGGGAAGGTACGTGTCACCGAGGTTCCTGGCCTCGGTGAAATAAGAACCGGTAAATTTATGTGTCAGCGGGAACTAGTGCTCGCTGACACTGTTACTTAGTGTGGCTGTAAAGCCAAGCTGGGCCGGTTCTTATTGGGAGCAGCCAAAGAGCAGGGTGGGTGGCTGTTCCCCACGTCCAGGCCAGGTGGATACCCTCTCACCCGCTTTCCGTGGTTATGCCGGTGTTCACCCTCACGGGCGTGAACAAAGGGGGGTGGGGGGGTGTATGTGAGACAGTGACTAGTGATGTCCCGAACTATTCGCCGGTGCACAGTTCCTGGCGAACATAGCTTGTTCACCGCGGCTGGCGAACATATTCGATGTTCGGTCCGCCCCCTATACATCATCATTGAGTAAACGTTGACCCTGTACCTCACAGTCAGCAGACACATTCCAGCCAATCAGCAGCAGACCCTCCCTCCCAGACCCTCCCCCCTCCAGGACAGCATCCATTTTAAATTCATTCGGAAGCTGCAGTCACAGACAGAGGAGGGACAGTGCGGCTGCTGATGATGATCTAATAGGGAAAGGATTCGCTAGGGCAGTGTTCTGTGTCCACAGACTCATCTGCTGTAAGGACAGCGTCCAGATACCACCCCAAAAAGCCCTTTTCAGGGCTGGTACATCAGTCTGCTTTATTTTTATTTATTTTTTATATATATATATATATATATATATATTGCAGTTGCCGGGCTGCCGGTGTGTGAGAGGCTGCAGGCTCAGTCACAGACAGCACTGTGTGCACCATCCATACAGGGGGTGACAGAAAATACCTCGCAGATAAAAAAATATTCTATTTAATATTTTTCTGTGATATAATCCCAGTTGCAAGCCAGCGTGTGTCAGGCGCCCACAGACTGTACTGTGCCCACTGCCCACCACTTATATAGGGTGGCACAGTACCTTGCACGCATAGTACCACTTATCAAAAAAAGAATGACAGGCAGAGGCAGGCCACCCCGCAGGGGCCGTCGTGGTCGTGGTGCTGTGATTTCCACGGGCCCTGGAATAATGCCCAGTGTTCAGAGGCCACGTACCCTGAACCCAAAAAATTCAGAGAAAATAGTTGACTGACTTACACAGGACACCCAATCTTCTACAGCTTCCGCTAAGAACCTTGACGCACCATCCTCCTCCAGCTCAGCTTTGGTCACCTGCTCTCAAGTTACCACTCGCCCGCCCGCCACCACCACCACCACTACCCCCACAGCCACCACAGCCGCTTCACTTGATCCCTCAGAGGAGTTATTTACCCATCAGTTGGATGAAATTAGTGATGCGCAACCATTATTGCCAGAGGAGGTAGATAACAGGGATATGTCTCAGTCAGGCAGCATTACACACATGGACGTACAGTGTGATGATGATGATGATGTTGTACCCGCTGCTGCTTCCTTTGCTGAGGTGTCAGATACAAGTGAAGTGGTTGATGATGACGATGTGTCTGTGGATGCCACGTGGGTGCCTGCTCGAAGAGAAGAAGAAGAGGGGGAAAGTTCAGAAGGGGAGACAGAGAGTAGGAGGAGACGAGTTGGAAGCAGGGTGAGGTCGTCGCAAGGAGCTAGTGGCACAGTCAGACAGCATGTATCGGCACCCAGGGTCAGCCAGACGGCACATCCTCCTCCTGGTCCAGCATCTTCAGCCACGTCAACCACTGCTGTCCTCCTTGCCCCCTCAACCACCCGCCACTACGCCTCTCACCTTCAGCAGTTCCATCTCATCTGCCCACAGTCAGGTGTCTGTAAAGGAAATGTTTGAGCGTAAGAAGCCAATGTCACAGAGTCACCCCCTTGCCCGGCGTCTGACAGCTGGCTTTACGGATCTCTTAGCCCGCCAGCTTTTACCATACCAGCTGGTGGAGTCTGGGACACCACAGTGGAAGGTACCCGGACACATTTTTTTTTCAAAAAAGGCAATCCCAAACCTCTACTCAGTGATTGAAAAGGAAGTCATGGCATCTCTGGCATACAGTGTTGGAGCAAGGGTCCATCTGACCACTGATACCTGGTCTGCAAAGCACGGGCAGGTATATCACCTACACTGCGCATTGGGTCAACCTGCTGACGGCTGCCAAGCATGGAATGCGTGGCTCTGCAGCGGAGTTGGTGACACCGCCACGACTTGCAGGCAAGCCTACTGCCACCTCCTCTACTCCTCCTACTCCATCCTCTTCGATAACCTCCTCAGCTGAGTCCTCTTCTGCTGCAGCGTCTGGCTGCACATCAACTGAATCCCCCGAGCTCCCCAGGGGCTATTCCACATCCCGGATACGACAGTGTCACGCTGTCTTGGGGTTGACTTGCTGAAAGCAGAGAGCCACACCGGACCAGCACTCCTGTCTGCCCTGAACGCACAGGTGGATCAGTGGCTGACCCCGCACCAACTGGAGATCGGCAAAGTGGTGTGTGACAATGGAAGCAATTTTTTGGCGACATTCAATTTGGGCAAGTTGTCACACGCATGGCACATGTGTTGAATCTCATCTTACAACGCTTTGTGTCTAAGTACCCAGGCTTACAGAACGTCCTCAAGCAGGCCAGGAAGGTGTGTGGCCATTTCAGGCATTCCTACGCGGCCATGGCGCACATTTCAGACATTCAGCGCCGAAACAACATGCCAGTGAGGCGCTTGATTTGCAACAGCCCGACACGTTGGAATTCAACACTCCTAATGTTCGACTGCCTGCTCCAACAAGAAAAAGCCGTCAACGAGTATTTGTATGAATAAGGGGCTAGGACAGCCTCTGCGGAGCTGGGATTTTTTTTTCCACGTTACTGGACGCTCATGCGCAATGCCTGTAGGCTCATGCGTCCTTTTAAGGAGATGACGAAGTCAGTTGCACCGAAGGCACCATCAGCGACCTCATCCCATTTGTTTTCTTCCTGGAGCGTGCCCTGCGAAGAGTGCTGGATCAGGCTGTAGATGAGCGTGAAGAGGAAGAGTTGTGGTCACCATCACCACCAGAAACAGCCTTGTCATTATCGTTTGCCAGACCTGCCGCAAAGCTGCAAGAGGAGTATGAGAAAGAGGAGTCAGAGGAGGAATGTGGCTTTGAGGCGGAGGAAGACCAACCACAGCAGGGATCCCAGGGTGCTCATTGTTGTCACCTATCTGGGACCCGTGGTGTTGTACGTGGCTGGGGGGAAGAACAGACCGTTAATGACATCAGTGAGGAGGAGGAACGGGAAATGAGTAGCTCGGCATCCAACCTTGTGCAAATGGGGTCTTTCATGCTGTCATGTCTGTTGAGGGACCCTCGTATTAAAAGGATGAAGGAGAACGACCTGTACTGGGTGGCCACGCTACTAGACCCCCGGTATAAGCAGAAAGTGGCGGAAATGTTACAGCACAACGGGAATCTAACAGGTGAAGAGGTGAAAGTAATCCTCCTCCTACCATGACCACGGCGGCAAGGACAGGACGCTTTACAGATGTGTTGTTGTTGTAGGACATGAGGAGCTTTTTCAGTCCTACTGTCACGGAAGGTGTACAGGAGACAAGACACTGCAAAATGAATATATGACTCACTGGATCCAAAACTAAGGAACAAAAGGGAGACCCCTGCATAAGACCTGGCACTCTCCCTGACTGCTCAGCCTATGCGAACACCCCAATGGTGGATGATCGCATATCCTCGTACCTAGACTATATAACACCTGAACACCCTACAATAGTGAGGGGACACGACCACCGGCTCCCTACACTAGACACGGAGGGAGTCAGGGTCACCTGGGATCCCGCAAACAGAAAATCACAAATGAATGTACAACACTTATCTTGTAGAAGACTGGGGAATAGGGTTAGGGTCAGCATGCACACCCACTCCAGGAAGTTGTATAAACCACACACTAATTCATTATGGGGAGGAATTTAAAGGGATGCAATCAGTCCAACTACATGACAGCTGAGAGAGGCTAACGAGATGAGGAACTGAAAACCAAAACAAAGAAAGCTCAAGGAGGAGGTTCTGAAAGGCATCTGTCAGAGCTTCTCAGATGTCTGGTTGTGACATTACCCCTCCCTCTACGAGTGGACTCCAGACACTCAGAGCCCACCTTCTCAGGATGGGACCTATTGAAAGCCCTGATGAGACGATTGGCCTTAATGTCCGTCACTGGGACCCACATCCTCTCCTCAGGATCATAACCCTCCCAATGAACGAGGTACTGGAGAGAACCGCGGACAACACGAGAATCCACAATCCTAGAGACCTGAAATTCAAGATTCCCATCAACCATAATCGGAGGAGGAGGAAAAGGTGAGGGTACAATGGGTTGAACATAAGGTTTTAATAAGGACTTATGAAAAACATTATGGATCTTCCAAGTCTGAGGAAGATCAAGACGGTAGGCAACAGGATTGATGACAGACAGGATTTTGTAAGGCCCAATAAACTTAGGACCCAACTTCCAGGAGGGAACCTTCAATTTGATATTCTTGGTAGACAACCACACCAGATCACCAACATTCAGGTCCGGACCAGGCACACATCTCTTATCCGCCACACGCTTATATCTCTCACTCATGCTCTTTAGATTATCCTGAATCTTTTGCCAAATAGATGACAAAAACGAGGAGAATCTGTCCTCATCAGGTAAACCAGAAGACCCCTCTCCCGAGAAAGTCCCAAACTGCGGCTGAAACCCATATGCACCAAAAAATGGTGACTTATCAGAGGACTCCTGACGACGGTTATTTAAAGCAAACTCAGCAAGGGACAAAAAAGAACACCAATCCTCCTGATTCTCCGCCACAAAACAGCGCAGATATGTCTCCAGATTCTGATTGATGCGCTCTGTCTGACCATTCGACTGCGGGTGGAAAGCAGAAGAGAATGACAACCAAACCCCCAAGCGAGAACAGAAAGCCTTCCAGAATCTGGAAACAAACTGCGTGCCCCTATCAGAGACTATGTCTGAAGGAATACCATGCAATTTGACAATGTGATCAATAAATGCCTGCGCCAGCGTCTTAGCATTGGGCAAACCAGGAAAAGGGATGAAATGCACCATTTTGCTAAAACGGTCCACCACCACCAGAATCACAGTCTTCCCCGAGGAACGAGGCAGTTCTGTCCAAGGACGGGAAGGAATGGGTAAGGGAAGGAGAGGACCTGATGGCCGTGAATGAGGGACTTTGGCACGAGCGCAAGTCTCGCAGGCTGCCACAAAACCCTCAACCGACTTACGAAGCGCAGGCCACCAGAATCTCCGAGCGATGAGATCCACTGTGGCTCTTGCCCCCGGGTGCCCAGGAAGGACCGTATTGTGGTGTTCCTTAAAAATCTTGTGTCTTAAAGCGAGAGGCACAAACAACCTCCCAGGAGGACAAAGATCAGGAGCCTCTGACTGGGCTGCCTGCACCTCTGCCTCCAATTCAGGAAAAAGAGCAGAGACCACCACACCTTCAGCCAAAATGGGACCCGGGTCTTCAAAATTCCCACCTCCCGGAAAACAACGTGACAGGCCATCTGCCTTCACATTCTTAACTCCAGGGCGGAACGTGACAACAAAATTAAACCTTGAAAAGAACAAAGACCATCTGGCCTGTCTCGGGTTCAGACGCTTGGCTGACTCCAAGTAGGCCAGATCTTTATGGTCAGTAAACACGGTAATAGGGTGTCTGGCTCCCTCTAGCCAATGGCGCCATTCCTCAAAAGCCAACTTGATGGCCAACAATTTCCTATCTCCCACATCGTAATTTCTCTCTGCGGAGGAGAGTTTCTTCGAGAAAAAGGCACACGGTTGCCATTTGGCAGGAGAGGAACCCTGAGACAAGACCGCACCCACACCCACCTCAGAAGCATCAACCTCAACTATGAAGGGTAGAGAAATATCAGGTTGTACCAAGATGGGAGCGGAAGCAAAACTCTCTTCTTGATATTAGAAAAGGCCTTACGCGCCTCTACCGACCAGGAAGAAAAATCTACCCCCATTCTGGTCATATCAGTGAGTGGTTTAACAATAGAGGAATAATTCAAAATAGACTTCCTGTAATAATTGGCAAAGCCCAAAAAACGCATCAGCGCCTTCTGATTCTCAGGAAGCTCCCACTCAAGCACAGCGCGGACCTTCTCGGGGTCCTTGCGAAAACCAGAAGCGAAGAAAAGAAACCCCAGAAATTGAATTTCTGGAACTGCAAACACACATTTTTCCAGTTTCGCATATAATTTATTCTCCCGCAGGATGAGCAAGACCTGACGTAAGTGTTCCTTATGAGTTTTGAAATCAGGAGAAAAAATCAAAATGTCATCCAAATACACTAATACAAATTTTCCCATTAAATGATAAACAATGCTGTTCACGAAATGCTGAAAAACGGCTGGGGCATTCATCAAACCAAAAGGCATAACCAAATTCTCAAAATGGCCCTCAGGGGTATTGAAGGCCGTCTTCCATTCGTCCCCTTCTCTGACCCTGACCAGGTTGTATGCCCCTCTTAGATCTAATTTGGAAAAGACTTTAGCCCCAACAAGCTGGTTAAACAGGTCCGGGATCAGAGGAAGCGGATAAGGGTCACGAATAGTGATACTGTTCAGCTCCCTGAAATCCAGACAAGGTCTTAAAGAACCATCTTTTTTCTTAACAAAGAAAAAACCAGCGGCAACAGGTGACTTCGAGGGTCGTATGTGTCCTTTTCTCAGACTCTCCGAGATATAAGCACGCATAGCGATCCTCTCAGGTTGGGAAAGATTGTATAAATGAGATTTAGGGAGCTTGGCGCCTGGGATGAGATTAATAGGGCAATCGTACTCCCTATGCGGGGGCAAATCCTGAACTCCACTCTCAGAGAAGACATCCGAAAATTCAGAGAGAAAAGGTGGTACAGTCTTAGTAGAAACTTCAGAAACAGATGTCGTGAGGCAATTCTCTCTGCAAAAGTCACTCCAACCATTTATTTGCCTCGCTTGCCAATCAATGGTGGGGTTATGTTTAGTGAGCCAGGGTAGCCCCAACACAAGAGGAGTAGGTAATCCACCAAGGACGAAACATGACACATCCTCAACATGAGCATCACTCACAATTAAACAAATATTGTGAACTATGCCCTTTAATGATTTCTGAGAAAGTGGAGCGGAATTAATAGCAAAAACAGGAATATCCTTTCCCAAAGTGCATACCTGGAAACCATGAGTTATCGCTAAATGATTATCAATGAGATTGACAGCTGCTCCACTATCTACAAAAATGTCACAAAAAATATTCTTGCTCTCTAGCGCCACCCTGGCAGGCAGGACAAAACGGGAACTACAAGCAAACGGAAAACCTTCAATTTCCGCCTCAACCCTGCCAATAGTAACAGATGGAACATTTATAAAAGATTTTTTCCTGTTTGTTTATTTATTACTCCCAGAAAACTGCCTGAATCTCCTAGAGGGACAAACATTTGCCAAATGATTTATACCTCCACAACAAAAACAAACCTTCCCATGTGGGCTGAATCTTCTATTGTCAGAGGCAATCAACCCCAGCTGCATGGGCTCCTGCTCAGAAGGGGTTGACAGCGACTGAGACCCCTGCACAGAGAATGAAACCGCTGCACTGTCCTGGGGCTGAGTATGACAGGAAGGAGAGATTTCTCCTCTCTCTCTAAGACGCCTGTCAATACGAACGGCCTGAGACATAGCAGAGTCCAAGGAGATAGGCCTCTCATGAAAGGCAAATGCATCTTTCAATCCCTCTGAAAGACCATGGCAAAATTGACTTCGGAGTGCAGCATCATTCCAACCAGTATCAGCTGCTCATCTCCGAAATTATGAGCAGTATATCTCTGCTGATTGTTTACCCTGGCATAACAGACGTAGTCTAGATTCAGCCAAAGCAACACGATCCGGATCATCATATATCTGACCCAGGGCTAAAAAGAATTCATCCACTGAACGGAGGGGCCGTGCCCCCACCGGCAGCGAAAAGGCCCACGACTGAGCGTTACCCCTGAGCAGCGATATAATGATCCCCACCCTCCGTTCCTCATCACCAGAGGAATGGGGAAGAAGGCGAAAATGGAGTTTGCAAGCCTCTCTGAAACGCACAAAATTCTCGCGAGATCTTAGGCTCAAAACAAACTCCATGAACGCAAGCTGAACCGGTCACTAGAGACTGAGAAAGAGTCTTACGGAGATCATCTACCTCCAATGAAAGACCCTGGAAGCGTTCAGTCAAAAGTGAAACCGGATCCATGCTTGAGATGGTTTTTTGGCGGTTTATAATGTCACGGAAGGTGTACAGGAGACAAGACAATGCAAAATGAATATATGACTCACTGGATCCAAAACTAAGGAACAAATGGGAGACCCCTGCATAAGACCTGGCACTCTCCCTGACTGCTCAGCCTATGCAAACACCCCAATGGTGGATGATCGCATATCCTCGTACCTCGACTATATAACACCTGAACACCCTACAATAGTGAGGGGACACGACCACCGTCTCCCTACACTAGACACGGAGGGAGTCAGGGTCACCTGGGATCCAGCAAACAGAAAATCACAAATGAATGTACAACACTTATCTTGTAGAAGACTGGGGAATAGGATCAGCATGCACACCCACTCCAGGAAGTTGTATAAACCGCACACTAATGCATTATGGGGAGGAATTTAAAGGGATGCAATCAGTCCAACTACATGACAGCTGAGAGAGGCTAACGAGATGAGGAACTGAAAACCAAAACAAAGAAAGCTCAAGGAGTAGGTTCTGAAAGGCATCTGTCAGAGCTTCTCAGATGTCTGGTTGTGACACCTACACATCGCCTCAGCCCTTCGGTATCCAGCCTTAGAGAACGACTCGACTGACAGGTAGCAGACTACCTCGCCTTAACTGCAGATATCAACACTCTGAGGAGCGAAGAACCCCTTGACTACTGGGTGTGAGGGCTTGACCTGTGGCCTGAACTATCCCAGTTTGCGATAGAACTTCTGGCCTGCCCCGCTTCAAGTGTCCTGTCAGAAAGGACCTTCAGTGCAGCAGGAGGCATTGTCAATGACAAAAGAAGTCGCCTCGGTCAAAAAAGTGTTGTTTACCTCACCTTCATTAAGATGAACGAGGCATGGATCCGGAAGGGACTGGCAGTGGGGGATACGTTTGACTAATAAAAGGCCTGATGACATGCCTTGGCCTCAAAATGGTCCCCACGCTGCTGTATTTAATGTCTGCATACCGGATGACTTTCGTGAATTCTCCGCCACCAACTAGGGTTCAAGCCGCAATGTTTTAGTCACCTTTCTGCCTGGAAAACATCAATTTTTCCGGCCGCTGCTACAACAGCGGCTGCAACAATAGCATTATTTTTCAGGCATATGTACTGGCCTAAGTTTTCTGGCCTCTGGTGCTGCACTGTGGCTGCAAAAAAAAAGGCACATGCAAGTGTCAATTCCCCTTCGTGATCGTTACCTTGTTGTGGTGAAGGGGCTTGCGTATCACAATGAAGCGATCGTCACCTCTATGAGTGTGTTGGCAATGTTACCACACCCCAGATGATAAGGTCGTTGCTTCATTATGATCAGACCAAAAGCGATCGGCTGGATAATTTTTCATATAATGTTTTTTCTATTTTTTTTTTTATAAGTTGCATGGGTTTTTAATACATAAAATAAAAAAATTATAATAAAGTCTCTTAATAGTTTATTAGAAATAATGCAGACAATTTAAAAAATCCCCATCAATTCCAATACAAAGCAAGTACAGAGCTCAGAGCTAAATTATTCCAGGATGTCGTAATGGTTAGTTAATTCGACAATGGTTAACCAATTCAACACACGTCCCCGGATAGGGGATGTAACAGGGATTAAACTGTCAGGAATAGTACTAGTTAAGAAACCACTCATATAGGGTGTCACAGCACATTGCTCCGTGCACGCGCAGTGCCCCAACTTGGGAGTAAGAGGACCGACCAAGCTGCTTTTTCCATCTCCCGGTTCCTAAAATCAATTCAGTTTGGTGTATCGGAGTTTGGTCTGTCACTGTGAAGGCAGTCGAAGGTACCCGGCCTAAATTTTTTTTCACAAAAGGCAATCCCTGATATGGGACGTAACAGGGATTAAACTGATGAGAATAGTACTACAGAAAACCACTCATATCGGGTGGTCCAGTACAGTTCCCACATCGCAGCCCACCTCCGGAGTATGAAGAGGCTGGTAAGACCTTAAAAAAAACTCCAGAGTGATATTAAAAGTGAAAGACAAAAAGCTGACAGAGCCTCTAAGGTGAAAAGGCCTGAAATAGCGGCAAAAATCAGGACCCTGAAGGTCGAGATAAGGGAGATGGAGGATAGGAGGGCCGACATATTGAAAAATAGTGGCCCTTTTGAAGAAAAACTGAGGAATGAAAAGAGATTTGCAGAAATGAACTTGCTGTAGCAGCGGCGGCAAGGTGGGAGCGGCTGAAAAGCCGCACAAGCTGGTGCCGAAAGCGAGAGTAGGGGGGGTGTGGCTGCATTGGGTGTGGCCCTGCCCACTGCCGCTGCCTCCATCGGAATGCTGGATAAGTGTTTGGTGGGGGTGCGGCGGTGTGACGATTTTGCCGCCACCCCTCCTGCCTTGGATGGTGGTGTGGTCCTTGCTTCCTCTGCCCCCGTTGGACCCCGTGCGCCTGTGTCTCCCGCCGCCCCCTCCTCCTGTGTTAGTGCATCGGTGGTGGAGGGGGGCGGGGCCAGGACAGGGGGGGGGGGACATCTGCGGTCGCGCCTCTAGGTGTATCTGGAGGCGTGTCTGTGGGCGGGGGGGCGGGGTCCATACGTCCGTCGCCATGTGCAAGGTGACGGGTGCCGGGGGTCCTGTGGCTTCCTTCTCTGCCCCTGCCTCTTCTGCTGCTCATGTGCTCATCGCTCCTTCCCCTGCTGGTGTCATTGTACCAGCGGTTGGAGGGGGCGGGGCCTGGGTGGTGGGGGAGTCTGCGGGCATGCGCCTGGGAGTGCCCGGGGGCGTGTCCATGGGCGGGGATGGGAGGGATGGGGCTCCTGCGGCAGTGGCTTTGTGCTGGGCTGACGTGGCTGGGAGCAGTGGTGCCGCAGAGCGCCTGCTCCAGCCGGGTCCCCTGGGGAAAGGGAGCTCCAGTGTTATGGATAAAGGCAAGAAAGAAGGCAAGAAAGAAGGATGGTGTGAGGACATTAAAACGAATAAAACAAATAAAGTTGCAAAGACTGTACATAGGGTATACAGAGGGGTGGACGTCGCTGCGTCCTCTCTGTCCTCCTCAGAAGAGGGGGGGATGGGGAGGATAGTGGCAGAGGTCGCAGTCTACCGTGAAAACGCCTATGAAGTGGTGGTAGGGACCACTGAGGCTGAGGCGGAGGTATATAAAAGGAAAAATGTCAATGTCGTTGCCCCAGCTGGCCCAGTTGTGTGTTTGGGGGCAGGCAAAGGTTTAGGGGTCGTTCAGGGTCCTGGTGGGGGGGGGGGGGTGGATGCGGGGGTTGGTCCTGCTGCTGGAAAAGTGGCGGGCCCCCCCTGCGTGCCACCCTCAGGGGGATCCGGTGCGACACTTGTGACAGGTAGGGTGGGGGGGGGGGGAGCCGGTTCTGCTGCCCCTCCTGCATCCGTGGCGCCTGGCAGAAGTTATGCCAGTGTGGCTGCGGCTGTAGGGGGGAGGGGCTGACTTCTTTGGCTTCCTCGCTCTCAGGGTCTGGTAATGGTGACTTGCAGCGGCGACTGCTGGAGGCCCTCAAAAAGGGGGAGAGCTCCTTTTCCGTAGAGGGGAAGAAGGTGGAATGTTCATTCTGGTTCAACAGACATAGCGTTCGGACCTTCCGAGAACAGAACGGGGGCGAGACCACCTGGTCTTCACCCACAACCGGCCCTGGAGTCAGACGGAATGTGATCTGTCTCAAGTGGAGTAGCGATGAAGCTTGCCCTACTAGAAAGAGGGTAGTGGAGCTCCTGCTTGGGATGGGTTTCAGGGCAATTGACATCTTTGCCTTGATCTATCCTTTTGGCTCCAAGGAGCTTGACATCAGCTTTGTCCGGCCGGAGGGGCTTGAGCTCTTCTGGTCCGGATATGAGCTGGTGAAGAACATGCCGGACTGGCGTGGTTTCGTTGCAAAAGCGATAACCTGCCAGAGTGAGGTCAAGAGAGTGACCGTGCTGACCCGTAACGAGTCGCTCTCTTGTATTGACATCATGACCTGGCTGGGAAGGTACGGAGAGGTCCAGGGAATACCAGCTAAAAACCTGGACGAGTTTGGCATTTGGTCGGGTGCCTGGACGTTTAATATCAAGCTTAAGCTTCTGGGTAGTACAGTTTCCCACATTCCATCATCTGCCTTTATCGGTCGAGACAGGATCTTGGTCTTCTACAGGGGGCAGCCTAAGCTCTGTCACAAGTGCGGCAGCCCTACACACTTCAGCGCCAGCTGCCAAGTGCAGAAGTGCGCGTTGTGTGGGGGGACAGGTCATCTTGCTGCATCTTGTGAGGAGATTAGATGCAACCTGTGTGGGGAGCTCGGGCACCCCTTCAGTCGCTGTCCTCTCTCTGAGGCCAATGCTGCCCGAGCTCATGCAGGAGCGGGCCAGGAGGTCCCTTCGGCTGAGGAGGGGACCTGGCAAAGGCAGTGGAGTTAAGGGGTCAGTGAGGAACCGGATCAACCCGTCCCGGCAGAGGCGGAGAGAGAGGCGTCAGGGGGGGGGGAGGAACCCCATCCTGGGGTGATGTCCGCTCCTTCCCAAACCACTGCCCCTCCTGAATCCGAGACCCTAGGGGGCAGCGAGCTGGGGGAGGAGATTGAGAGACTGGATCGGGCCGAAGAGACTCTGTCCTCGCACTACGAAAGTTCTGCAGAGGGTAGTGGGGCAGAGTCCCAAAGTAGACGGAAACGGCGTACTAAAAAAAGATCTAGCCCGACCAAAGTTGCCAGGGGAGGTGTAACCGGCTCCCCTCTGGAGCTCTCCAACCGGTACCTCATCTTGGATGAGACCTCTGCCTCCTCTGCTGAGGAGGAGGTTAAAGGTGAGGGGCCGGGGCGAAGAAGGGAGAGCCTTCAGGGGGCTCTACGCCCCCCTCTGGTGGGGATGCAAGGTCCTCAGGAGGGGTGGCAAAACCGGGCCCTGAGACTGAGAAAGCCAGGAGTGGTGCGCAAAGGGAGGTGGTGGTGGCAGAGATGGATACCACTATCTCCCTCAAGAGAGGTCGTGCTGCTCTAGAAGGCAGGCCCGGGAGGGGGGAGAAGGATGGGAAGAAGGCCGTCTAATTTAACTACTCTTTATGGCGGTACCCGCTCTGCTGACTCTGGCGACCATTAATGTCGCCAACATTAAGTCGGATGCGGCTCGTTTCACAGCCTTTGATTTTCTCAGCCGTGTTGAAGTTGACATTTTGTTTTTGCAAGAGACCAGGCTGCCAGATTTGGCAGCGATTTATAAAGCCAGTAGGGCCCTCCTACTGGTCTCTTGCGGCTGAGCCGTATAGCGGAGTGGCGGTCCTTTTTACCGCACTGGTAGAATGCCGACAAGTAATTGAATTAGAAATGGGGAGGTGTTTGATTTTGGATATCCTCATGAAGGGACAGGAACTGCGCCTGATCAATATCTACGGGCCCCAGTCCAGGTGGGACAGAAAATGTCTCTTAATGAGGATTAAGCCTTTCCTTTTTACAAGCCGGCAGGTGGTCTTTGGTGGGGACTTCAATACTATCACAAGGCCCCAAGACAGGGTAGGCACCAGAAACCGGCTGACTTATGATAGTATTTTTCTGAATAGAGTAGCTAGTGAGGCTCATCTGGAGGATGTCCACATTAGGCATACCCCAGGCCACGGGGGTTTCACTTTCTATAGAGGTAGTCAGATCAGGTCTAGAATAGATAGGTTTTATTTGAAGGAGGAGGCTACCTTTTCGCCCTTAAGGGTTGTGGAGGTGGAATTCTTTGATCACTGTTTGATTATGTTTTCTGTGAATATTTCAGAATCCTCCCAAATGGGAAGAGGTTATTGGAAGCTGAATTAGTCAGGTACCTTTACTGGATCTCTGTGATACTAAGTCAGAGTGGTGGGAGATATTCAAAGATCGGGCTGCAAAGTTCTTCCGCCGGCTCTAGAGCCTCAGGTTCCTGGACAGGTACCGCCTGTATCAGGGTCTGAGGAGGAAACTCGAGCATCTGGTCTCGACTGGTGGTAGCCGCGAGGATATCTCCAGGGTGAAATCTTTGCTCAAGAGGTGCCAGTATAATAGGCACACATCTTTAGTTTTTGAGAGGGACTTCGGGTGGTACCGCTCGCCCGACCCCTACAGAAACTGTAAGATGTCGTTGAAGAGTAAGTTAATAAGAGGACTGGTCGATAGTACGGGTTCTCTGAGCAGGTCCAGATCAGGGATCCTGGAAGTCGTCAGATCCTTTTACTTGTGCCTCTTGGGGAGGAGGGATCTGGATCGGGACAGGATGTCGGCTTTCCTGGCTGGGGTTACCCCTGAGTCAGGAGCTCACCTCTCTTTTTTGATGGTTTGGTAGAAGAGATCAGGAAGGAGAATGTTATCCAGGCGGTAGAAGGGTTAGCTCTGAAGAAGTCGCCAGGCCCGGATGGCTTAACATCCGAGTTTTATAAGGCCTTTAAGGACTCTTTATGTCCCCTCTTGACTGAGGTATTCAATGAGTGTTTATCCTCGGGCACTCTGCCTCGGTCAATGAGGAGGTCAGCTCTGATCCTTCTATCAAAGGGTAAAGATCCGAGCCGTATTGAGAACTGGCGTCCCATAGCACTTCTTAATACGGACAGAAAGATTCTGGCCAAGATACTTTTTAATAGGCTGGTAAAATTTGCACCCCAACTCCTTTCGGTGGCTCAGCATTGCTCGGTTCCAGGCCGCAGCACTTTTAGTGCTGTACTCTGTGTCCGAGAGGCAGTGGAGCAGAGTAGAGCAGGCTACTGGAGGGGGTACAATGCTGTCCTTAGATCAAGCAAAGGCATTTGATCGGGTGAACCATGAGTACCTCTGGTCGGTCCTTCTGAAGTATGGCCTGCCGGGGGGGTTTGTCGATTGGTTAAAGATCTTGTATGCAGGGGCAGAGAGTTTCCCGCTTGTGAACGGTTGGTCTGGCTGCTCTTTTGAGGTTGGGTCTGGCGTCCGCCAGGGTTGTCCTTTGAGCCCGCTTTTATACGTGTTCGCGATTGATCCCTTTCTTAAGAGGATCGATCGTGGACCGTTGGCGGGAGTCGGGATGGATCGGGCGGCGCCGGAAGCCACTCTGAGGGTGGTAGCGTACGCTGACGATGTCACCATTTTCGTATCCTCGAGAGGGGATGCAGAATACGTGATGTCTGAAGTGGACCGCTACTCGGAGGCATCCGGGTCCATGATCAATCGGGATAAGTGTCAGAGTCTCTGGCTGGGAGGGGGTGATCCAGTTTTTGATCTCCCGGACGCCCTCCCAGGGCCTCTGTCGTCAGGCAAAGTCCTAGGCATCCTTTTTGGCCAAGGAGATTATCCCACTCAAAATTGGGACGACAGGCTTAAGATCGCTGCTCAGAAGGTCGACCAGTGGAAGGGTTGGTCTTTGACCCTCAGGGAAAGGGTAAACCTGATCAAGGCCTACTTACTCCCTTTGCTTATCTATTTGGGTAGCATGTGTATCTTGCCAGAGCCTCTCTGGACTCGGGTTTATAGTCTGTTCTTCCAGCTCTTATGGGGGAATAGACTGAACCTGATTAAGAGGGAGGTGACTTATCGCACGAGGAGACTAGGGGGGTTATCTATGGTCAACCCCGTGGTGTTTCTTATGAACACCTATGTTAAAGCGAATCTGGCGAACCTCTGGATGGAGAGGGCTTCTCAGTGGGTAGTCTCCTGCCGGGGGTGGTTTCGGCCTTTCTTCCAGGAATGGGAGACAGGAGGGCAAGTGAAGGACTTGCGTACGCCTCACGGATATCTTCCGACTTACGTCACCCCGATTCTGAAGGTGATCCGCCGGTGGGGTTTGGAGGTGAGGGAGATCAGGACTTTGTCAAGGAGGTCCCTTGACGAGAGGGTCTTGTTGTCCCACTTCCAGAAGCCCCTGGCCCTCAAGGATTGCCCAAGCCAGGATCTAGACAAGGGGTTACAGTTGCTAAATTCTGCAAGGATCCCCTTGAAGTTTTGGGACTTGGCTTGGCGCTGCTTTCACGGGAGGCTGTATGTGAGGGACAACTTGAAGTACAGGAACTCTGATGAAAGGGGTTGTCCCCGGGAGGAGTGTGGCTCCATACTGGAAAGTGTCCCTTTTAATACAGAGGTATATCAACGGGTGGGAGCTTCCCCTTACTAGATGTTTTCCTCATTGTTACCGTTCACTACAATAAGAAAACAATTATTTGGCCCAATGTATTGAATTCAAATTCAGGCCTTTTTTACAGACACCTAACACTATCTGGCATCTATTTAGGTACCGTATTACACTAATACAGGCACAGCAGTAACCACAGATTTAGCTGACTATAAATTGTAGGCCTATTATTTAGGCCCTGGATGACAGGTATACGTTTACGGATAGAATTAGACTTGGAAATGCACGGTAGCGTGTGAAGTTATTGAGGATGACCCTTTTATGGATAGATTTAAACTTGGCCTGATACAGCAGAAACCATTGATTTAGTGAATTGCTAAGTTGGGAATTGTATTTCAACCCAGAACAAAAATATATACTTTGCCAGACAGCAGACAGTATTATAATTGGCTGGCCACAGCTGAAACACCAGGTTTAGGGTACTGCTATTTTGGCAATTGTATTTCACCCCTCAATAAAATGGCAAGCACAGCCAAGCCCCTGATGTAGGATATAGCAAAAAAAAAAAAGCCACACTATTGATGGTTAAATGTATTTGGTGGCAGCTTGTGCTGGCGCACCACAAGACACAAAATGGCCGCCGATCACCCTAGAAAAAAGTGACAGAAAAACACTCTGGGCAGCCTAAAAACTGTGAGCATTTGAATAGCAGCAGCTCAATGATCCACAGCTGTAGATCGATCACTGAATGAAGTCCTTTGGAGGAGTTAATCACTGCCTAATCTCGCCCTAACAGTCGCAGCTGCAACCTCTCCCTACACTGATCCGAGCAGAGTGACGGGCGGCGCTATGTGACTCCAGCTTAAATAGAGGCTGGGTCACATGCTGCACTGGCCAATCACAGCCATGCCAATAGTAGGCATGGCTGTGATGGCCTCTTGGGGCAAGTAGTATGACGCTTGTTGATTGGCTGCTTTGCAGCCTTTCAAAAAGCGCCAAGAAAGCGCCGAACACCGAACCCGGACTTTTACGAAAAACTATACAGTTCGGGTTCGCTCATCCCTAGTAGGGAGTCCTCTCCCACTTACTGTCCAGTTTACTGGTTCGGTGGTTATTCATCAACCACACCACGTCTCCTATAAAGGCCTAGTGGTGCTCCTTCACCAGATTCAGAACTCCCTCTATTTGATCCTTCGGGGTGGATTCGTTCCCCACATGAAATTCCTCCCACCAGGATACTGAAGAGGCGCTGGCAGGGGCGCTGCTGCTCTGTGCGGTTTGAGACGTCTCCATGGCAGACAGACGGATAACATCCTGGAAGGATAACTGGAAAAGCTGAGCAACAGGGCAGTGCTTAGAGAGAGTAACAGGGTGATCACTGAAATTAATCAAACGGACAGGCACTTTACCGTGAGATACAGTCACCAGGCTCTTGGCTGCTCACACGAAGGGATGATTCTCAATTTGGATAGGCTCCACCAGGGCTTGATAGTCTTGGCCCTGGATCCCTAGTACAGCACGGCATCACAGAATGATCTTGGAATTCGGTGGCAGGATTACCGGCCGGTTATCCCGGATCCGGGCAGTACAGATTTCTCCTTTTCCATTCGCACATTTTTGCTGAGCACACAGCACACTGATAGTCTTTTGAATGACTCTTTTAGAAGCAGGTGAAGCTGAAGGTATGGATTGGTTCAGTGCCTCAAGCACCTCGGAGTAACATTTTTTTAAGACATTAGTCCCTAGGATCACGGGATATCCCCCTTTATCTCCGGCTTGCACCACATTCACACCTTGCTGTGGTAAGGTGGCTTCTCCCACCTGAACGGTAGGTTCCCAGTACCCATGGACTTTCACCGGCTTGCCATTGCTAGCAATGATATCCAGCCAGGATTCCAGTGGCTGGGTGAGGAGACTTGAATCCCAGAATTTGTCAAAGGCGGGTCGTTGGATGGTGGTGACCTGAGACCCAGTATCCAGCAGGGCTTCAAAAGGTATCCCGTTGATGCATATGTTAGTTTTTGGACGAGATCCTGCGTATCTGGGCATCGAACTTGGATCCTTTGGACCTATTGTTCTACCTCCCGAGGGGCGGTCCTTGGCCTCGGGGGTGGCCCGTGTAACTGCCAACACGTTGACTCAGTATGGCCATATTTTTAACAATAGGTGCAGACAGGCATCTTGTGATTCCTAGACCAGTAACTCGGTCGTCCATCGGGTTCTTTGGGGTAGACCTCTTTATATGCAGGCGGGAGGAGCCTTTGAGGTAAGGGGCTTTCGTCTTCCAATAACAATGGTCTTTACTATTCCTCTATTTTCCTGCACACCTTTTCCAGGCTCTTAGTGAGATTGTTAACTTGCTCCATTAACGCCGCCACCACATCTGTTACTGGAGCCTGGGTGGCTTGACTGGCTCCGGACGGTTTCACATCAATAATTTTTGGCTGGCAGGCCTGAGGTTCAAGGGAGACCGCCAGCCCTGTGGGTGGGTTTTGACCCAGGATTGTCACGGCTGAGGATGGGGAAAACCCTCAGCCGTGCGATGCCACAAGATGTTAGTCGCTGTTCGGCCAGGACAACAGAATAAGGGAGCAGGTCACCTCCTAACGCATCCCTAATCCAACCCTGACTCCTAGCTGCATGAGCCGACCTTGAAGAGGGCTCATGCTCAGGAACCTCGGATCCCTACTCACCCTCCGGCGATCCCTGAATTAGCTGGGTAGACCACCTGTTCCTCCTGGATGCGGAGAAACAGGAGTCTAAACTGGCCGAGCTGCAAGGGGATATAAACATAAACAGACTATAGATATATAGATATGGCAGGAAAGTGAAAGACTTCCACCCCTACCTGCCACAGACACACTGACTGGATCCCCTGGACACAAGTGCTGAAGTCCACACACAGACATAAAAGGACACAGCACACATAAACACACAGGAAGCCAGAACCATAGCTGCAATAATAACAGACACCACATAAACATAAACCTAACATCACATAACAACATTTATGACCACAAGGGTGGCCCTCAGTGGCAGATGGCATACAAACCAGGAGGATGACTCCTTGTCACGGCCTGTGCTGTATTTTGTGACACTTTCCTTCACTTGGTTGCCCGTGGCAACGTGTGGTGTTGTATGCATGTGGTGGCAGTGTCTCAGCCCTATGGCTGATCCCCAGGACATGGTTGCCACGCATGCCGTTGCCCGCGGCAACAGGTGAAGTGTGGGTATGTGTGTACTTCCCCCTTAAGTGGCTGTCTTCCCTTGCCTGGTGTTGGAAGGGTTAATTCCCTTCTGTGTGTGTGAACACTAGGGGTGTCTGTGTGGGTGTGGCTACTTGGGCCTATAAAGCCTCAGTGTATATCACTAGTCTGAGGGGTACTTCAGCCATGGTTAGCTGGAGCAGTCTCCTGTGTAATTCAATCTGCCAGTGGGGGCCACCCTTGTGGTAATAAGTTCATGTATGGTGTTTAGAAGATGTTTGTTTGGTCAGCATATTGTATTGCAGCATATGGTTTCCTGGGTTCCGTGTGATGTCTGTGGTGTGCTGTGTCCTTTGTCTTTGTTGTGGACAGCAGCACTTGCACGTGGGTTCCAGGTAAGTGTGGTACTAGTCTCACTTACCTGTCATTGCCATATGTCTGTTCATGTTCCCCTTTCTATGTAGCTTGGCCAGTGAGACTCCTGTTCCCCGTGTCTAGGAGGAACAGGTCGTCTTACCCTGCTCCTAGTCCAGGGCCACCCTGAGGGCTAGCAGGAATATCAGGTTCCTGAGTATGAGCCCTCCTACCTTCAGGGTTGGCTCATACAGATAGGAGACAGGGTCAGAATTAGGGATGTGTAGGAGGTGACCTGCTCCCTGATTCCTGTCCTGGCCTGGCATTGACCATCCGTCTTCTGATACCGCACGGCTGAGGGTTTTCCCCATCCTCAGCCGTGACACTCCTGCAACATGCATGGAGTACCCATCAGACCTCTGCTCTCAACTGAGGCTAAATAGCCCATGTAGCCACACCCACACACAGACACACCCAGTGTAGCCACAGGGAGTAAACCCTTCCTGCACCAGGCAAGGGATGGAAGCCACTTAAAGGGGAAAGTGCACATATAACTAAAACCCTGTGCACACCAGACATACAAAAGACACACCTAACAAAGACAGGTTGCCAGGTGCAACCGCATGTACATTGCAGCAAGCTGCCTAGCACCAGCTCAGGCTGCTATGCTGCGACATACAAAATAACAACTTGTTGACCGCGGCAACCACAAGTGAGGCAACATAGTAGCGGCCCTCACCTGTGGTTGAACAACCAAACCAAACCGCAGGCAACAGCCTGCGGTTCAGGAGTCACGACCATGGTCGTGACAAGGATACTGATGGCCAGCTCTTTAAAGTCCAAAAACGCACAATTGGGGTGTTGGGTCGACAGCATTCTCAGCTGGCCCTTTAAGTGCTCAGCGTTTACACCCGCAATGAACTGCTCTCTCAGAGTCCGGTCCTGGTGCTCAGCCTCCCTGGGATCCACCTGGACCACGGCCCTCAAGGTCTCTTGCAGTGACAAAGCAAAATCACGGAGTGACTCACCGGGCTGTTGCTTCCGGCTGAAAAACTGCATCTTAACTTCCGACACCGTCCTGGCTTCAAACGTGGTGCTGAGGCGATCAAAGATCTGTTCCATGTTATTTTTTTTCGGAGCTGGGCCATGACATGACCTCCCTGTGGGTGGCCCCCTCTAACTGCGCTAAGAGAATCTCCATCTGTTGCTCAGCGGAGATAGGATAAAGCCGGAATAAGGCCAGGATCTGGTCTTTAAAGTCTTTCAGTTTGGGGGCTTCCCTGGAATATCGCGGGAACCAGGGGGCCCCAAAATAATATGGCATGGTCAGCGGCATCAGACTGGATGCTGCCGCAGCGGCGGGCGCCCTGTTCTCAGCTGCGTGAATTACAGAAAACTCGTTGGGGTCCATCTGCCCCGTTTCCTCAGAGGCGGACATGGCGTGGTCTATGGAGGCAAGTCCTGTAGGCAAACTCACGCTGGACTTCACTCTCTAGGCCGTTGCTAAGGGTGACCACGGAGAGGGTATGGCTCTTTAAGGAGCAGGCCGAAATCCGAATTGGATGCGTTTTCCCCTGGATCAAGTCCTTAATTACTAACGATGGACCTCCCCCCAGTCTCCCAGCAAGGATCGGAATCTTCCCGGTACTTGAATACAAAGGGGTCGGTTAATACCGAAAGTTTACTCACTCCAGTGATGCGCAGTCCAAGTCTCGCGAGGTACATGATTACGTCAGTTACGTAGTGGGACACTACAGACTTCAGTGGTACCGAACCCTCAGCGCAACAGTGACCTCAGTGGTACCGACCCCTCAGCACAACAGTGACCTCAGTGGTACCGACCCCCTTAGCACAACAGTGACCTCAGTGGTACCGACCCCCTCAGAGCAACAGTGACTTCAGTGGGGCCGACCCCTTCAGAGCAACGACCTCAGTGGTACCGACCCCTCAGAGCAACAGTGACCTCAGTGGTACCGACCCCCTTAGCACAACAGTGACCTCAGTGGTACCGACCCCCTCAGAGCAACAGTGACATCAGTGGTACCAAGCCCTCAGCACAACAGTGACTTTAGTGGTGCCGACCCCCTCAGAGCAACAGTGACCTCAGTGGTACCGACCCCTCAGAGCAACAGTGACCTCAGTGGTACCGACCCCTCAGAGCAACAGTGACCTCAGTGGTACCGACCCCCTTAGCACAACAGTGACCTCAGTGGTACCGACCCCCTTAGCACAACAGTGACCTCAGTGGTACCGAGCCCCTCAGAGCAACAGTGACCTCAGTGGTACCGAGCCCCTCAGCACAACAGTGACTTTAGTGGTGCCGACCCCCTCAGAGCAACAGTGACCTCAGTGGTACCGACCCCTCTAAACAACAGTGACCTCAGTGGTACCGACCCCTCAGAGCAACAGTGACCTCAGTGGTACCGACCCCCTAAGCACAACAGTGACCTCAGTGGTACCGACCCCCTCAGCACAACAGTGACCTCAGTGGTTCCGACCCCCTCAGAGCAACAGTGACCTCAGTGGTACCGACCCCTCAGCGCAACTGTGACCTCAGTAGTGCCGACCCCCTCAGCACAACAGTGACCTCAGTGGTACCGACCCCCTCAGAGCAACAGTGACCTCAGTGGTACCGAGCCCTCAGAGCAACAGTGACCTCAGTGGTTCCGGCCCCCTCAGCACAACAGTGACCTCAGTGGTACCGAGCCCTCAGAGCAACAGTGACCTCAGTGGTACCGACCCCCTCAGCAAAACAGTGACCTCAGTGGTACCGACCCCTCAGAGAAACAGTGACCTCAGTGGTACCGACCCCCTCAGCACAACAGTGACCTCAGTGGTACCGACCCCCTCAGAGCAACCGTGACCTCAGTGGTACCGAGCCCTTAGCACAACAGTGACCTCAGTGGGGCTGACCCCCTCAGAGCAACAGTGACCTAAGTGGTACCGACCCCCTCAGCACAAGAGTGACCTCAGTGGTACCGACCCCCTCAGCACAACAGTAACCTCAGTGGTACCGACCTCCTCAGAGCAACAGTGACCTCAGTGGTACCGACCCCTCAGCACAACTGTGACCTCAGTAGTGCCGACCCCCTCAGAGCAACAGTGACCTCAGTGGTACCGAGCCCTCAGAGCAACAGTGACCTCAGTGGTACCGACCCCCTCAGCACAACAGTGACCTCAGTGGTACCGACCCCCTCAGAGCAACAGTGACCTCAGTGGTACTGACCCCTCAGAGCAACAGTGACCTCAGTGGTACCGACCCCTCAGAGCAACAGTGACCTCAGTGGTACCAACCCCTCAGAGCAACAGTGACCTCAGTGGTACCGACCCCCTTAGCACAACAGTGACCTCAGTGGTACCGACCCCCTCAGAGCAACAGTGACCTCAGTGGTACCGACCCCCTCAGAGCAACAGTGACCTCAGTGGTACTGACCCCTCAGAGCAACAGTGACCTCAGTGGTACCGACCCCTCAGAGCAACAGTGACCTCAGTGGGGCCGACCCCCTCAGAGCAACAGTGACTTCAGTGGGGCCGACCCCCTCAGAGCAACAGTGACCTCAGTGGGGCCGACCCCCTTAGAGCAACAGTGACCTCAGTGGGGCCGACCCCCTCAGAGCAACAGTGACCTCAGTGGTACTGAGCCCTCAGAGCAACAGTGACCTCAGTGGTACCGACCCCCTCAGCACAACAGTGACCTCAGTGGTACCGACCCCTCAGAGAAACAGTGACCTCAGTGGTACCGACCCCCTCAGCACAACAGTGACCTCAGTGGTACCGACCCCCTCAGAGCAACCGTGACCTCAGTGGTACCGAGCCCTTAGCACAACAGTGACCTCAGTGGGGCTGACCCCCTCAGAGCAACAGTGACCTAAGTGGTACCGACCCCCTCAGCACAAGAGTGACCTCAGTGGTACCGACCCCCTCAGCACAAGAGTGACCTCAGTGGTACCGACCCCCTCAGCACAACAGTAACCTCAGTGGTACCAACCTCCTCAGAGCAACAGTGACCTCAGTGGTACCGACCCCTCAGCACAACTGTGACCTCAGTAGTGCCGACCCCCTCAGAGCAACCGTGACCTCAGTGGTACCGAGCCCTCAGAGCAACAGTGACCTCAGTGGTACCGACCCCCTCAGCACAACAGTGACCTCAGTGGTACCGACCCCCTCAGAGCAACAGTGACCTCAGTGGTACCGACCCCCTCAGAGCAACAGTGACCTCAGTGGTACTGACCCCTCAGAGCAACAGTGACCTCAGTGGTACCGACCCCTCAGAGCAACAGTGACCTCAGTGGTACCAACCCCTCAGAGCAACAGTGACCTCAGTGGTACCGACCCCCTTAGCACAACAGTGACCTCAGTGGTACCGACCCCCTCAGAGCAACAGTGACCTCAGTGGTACCGACCCCCTCAGAGCAACAGTGACCTCAGTGGTACCGACCCCCTCAGAGCAACAGTGACCTCAGTGGGGCCGACCCCCTCAGAGAAACAGTGACCACAGTGGTACCGACACCCTCAGCACAACAGTGACCTCAGTGGTACCGACCCCTCAGAGCAACAGTGACCTCAGTGGTACCGAGCCCTCAGCACAACAGTGACCTCAGTGGTACCGAGCCCCTCAGAGCAACAGTGACCTCAGTGGTACCGACCCCCTCAGCACAACAGTGACCTCAGTGGTACCGACCTCCTCAGAGCAACAGTGACCTCAGTGGTACCGACCTCTTCAGAGCAACAGTGACCTCAGTGGTACCGACCTCCTCAGAGCAACAGTGACCTCAATGGTACCAACCCCCTCAGCACAACAGTGACCTCAGTGGTACCAACCCCCTCAGAGCAACAGTGTCCTCAGTGGTACCGACCCCTCAGCGCAACTGTGACCTCAGTGGTACCGACCCCTCAGCGCAACTGTGACCTCAGTAGTGCTGACCCCCTCAGCACAACAGTGACCTCAGTGGTACCGACCCCCTCAGAGCAACAGTGACCTCAGTGGTACCGACCCCCTCAGAGCAACAGTGACCTCAGTGGTACTGACCCCTCAGAGCAACAGTGACCTCAGTGGTGCCGACCCCTCAGAGCAACAGTGACCTCAGTGGGGCCGACCCCCTCAGAGCAACAGTGACCTCAGTGGGGCCGACCCCCTCAGAGCAACAGTGACCTCAGTGGGGCCGACCCCCTTAGAGCAACAGTGACCTCAGTGGTACCGACCCTTAGAGCAACAGTGACCTCAGTGGTACCGACCCCTCAGAGCAACAGTGACCTCAGTGGTACTGACCCCCTTAGAGCAACAGTGACCTCAGTGGGGCCGACCCCCTTAGAGCAATTCCTCCGAGGTCCCAAGAGGTGTTGAATTCCTCCGAGGTCGCAAACTCTAGGCATTCACCGGACAGAAAAGAACAAGTAATTATTTGGCTGGAGGAATATTAGGCGGTCACCGTATAACATTTTTACTGTTGGCCAATTAGATTACAGGCCCAAAAAATTATGCATTCACCGGACAGAGGCCTTTTATGCCGCTGTATCTACATAAGAAAGGGACCATTCTTGAGGAAATTCAATTACACGTGGTTGTTACAGGTGTTGAATTCCTCCAAGATCCATGCCTCATTCATTTTTAGAAATGTGAGGTAGTCCAGCTGTCGTGAGCTAGGCGAGTGCGCTTATCAGTCACGATTCCCCCTGCTGTGCTGAACGTCCTGTCGGACAGGACACTTAACGAGGGGCAAGCCAAGAGTTCCATGGCAAATTATGCCAGCTCTGGCCACAGGTCAAGCCTGCACACCCACAAGTCAAGGGATTCCTCGCTTCTCAGAGCGTCCACATCGGCCGTTAACCCGGTCGTCCTCGGTCTCCTCCCCCCCATCCACGGAGAACACCAGGGATCCCCAAAAAGTTTAAAGCCTGCTCTTCTTGCTCCTCCTCCCCCAGGCACCATCCTCCTCTGGCTCCTCTTCAGACTCCTGCTGACTTGTCTCAGATGGAGTAGCCCCCCCCCCCCCCCCGGGAATTCATCCAGCATTGTGACTTCTTCCTTATCTTCCAGCTCCTGCTTCTCAACGGCTTAATCAATGACACAACGCAATGCACGCTCCTGAAAGAAGGTGTAATGCATGATGTCACTGATGGTGTCCTGGCTGCGACTGACCAGTTTGGTGATCTCATCAAATGGCTGCAGAAGTCTGCATGCGTCGCATGAGCAGCCACTGGCGCAGTGAAAAGAAACCAAGCTCCCCAGAACCTGTCCTGCCGCAGAGTTCGTACAGGTAGTAGTTAACTGCACGTTTCTGCTGGAGCAGCCTATCAAGCATATACAAGTGGAGTTCCATCGCGGCGGGCAGTCACAAATCAGACGTCTGACAGGCAGGTGGTGTCGCCGCTGAACGTCAGCAAAGCGTGCCATGGCCGTGTAAGATCTGGCCCAGAGATTTATGGCATGCCGTAATACGTCCTGGACCCTGGGGTATTTGGCAATGAATCGCTGCATGACTAAGTTCAGGACGTGTGCCATGCACGGCACGTGTGTCATTTTGCCCTGTTTCAGCGCGCTCAGCAGATTGGCACCGTTGTCGCACACCACTTTACCAACTGTCAAATTGAGCGGGGTTAGCCACTGATCTGCCTGTGACCGCAAAGCTGAAAGCAGTGCAGGACCGGTGTGGCTCTTGGCTTCCAGGCACAACAGCTGCAGCACAGCACGGCAACGTCTCACCTGGCACGTCGAATAGGTTCTGGGGATCTTGGGGGGTGCAGGGGAAGAGGCAGTAGCAGCGGAAAAGGAGGAGTCAGCTGAGGAGGAGAGGGAGGATGGAGTAGGAGGAGGAGAAGAGGCAGGCCTGCATGCAATTCGTGGCGGTAACACGAAATCTACACGGGTGCCACGGGTTACATGCTTGACAGCCGTCAGAAGGTTCACTCAGTGGGCAGTAAAAGTTATATACCTTCCCTGCCCGTGTTTGCTAGACCATGTGTCTGTGGTCAGATGTATCTTGGCATCGACACTGTGTGCCAGATATATATTCACTTGCCGCTGAACGTGGCCATATAGTTCAGGGATGCCCTTCTGGGGACCTTCCATTGCGGTGTGCCAATTGCCACAAATTTTCTAAAGGCCTCCGAGTCCACCATTTTATATGGCAGTAGTTGACGGGCTAGCAGTTCCGACAAGCCAGTGGTCAGCTGTTGGGCAAGAGAGTTATCCGGCGTTGTCATTTTTTTACACTCGAACATTTGGGCCACAGAAGCCCAAAAAGAGAGGAGAATGAGAAGAGGCAGGATGTGGAGCTCCAGGAGTGTGGCTTTGTGGGTTCTGACAGCGTTGCTCCTATTGGTCTCGGTGATGGGAGGCTAGGTGCTTCTTAAGGCAATCGTTCCTAGGTGAGTGTTGGGCTTACCGCGACTTACGCCTAGACAGCACAGCCTGCAGATGGCAACACTATTGTCAGCAGCTGACACATTATAAAAGCCCACACAGCGGAGCCATGTGCCGGTGTCCTGGGAGCGTCAGATGTGACCGTGCATGGTGGACGGCTCGCTCCAGATACATTTGCAGTCTGCTTTTTGCCTCCTGTGCACTGAGTTCTGCCTGCTTCTCCTCCCTATCTGCTGCTCTGTCTCTCCCTCTGAACTCCCCTCCTCTTCCTCTCTTGTGGGTACCCACGTGACGTCCATTGACACGTCATCATCGTCACCTTCATCACCACTGACATTAGAGATCTCGGAGCAAGCAGCAACAGCGGGGACCACCCTCCTTGGGCTGATCTGGGTACTGTCGCCAAACCGCTTGCAGCGTCCCACTACGTGTGTGTGGGCACTGCTTAAAAGTACTTTTTTATTATAAAAATTGCGTTGTACTGTAATGTATAACTTTGCATTTGTATATCAGCAAAATCCCTGTTAAAAGGCCTGTTAGGTGCAATTTATACATCCCACCACTAGATGGGGATAGAGCTTAGGTCTTATATATACCTAGGTTAGGCCTAGTTAGTCAGTGGAGACCAGGAGGGAGGAGATCAGATTAGATCAATTCAGATCTGCTAACTGTGAACAGGGGCGTAGCGTGGGGGGGGGGGCTCTCAGTCCAGCCGAAGGAGCGCGCGCACGGCTGTAAGCACCTGGCACTGGTATAGGCTCCGCCCACCTTTTCAGACACTGCGGAGCAAAAAGAACTAAGAGAAGATGGCTGCCGCTTTAGGACCAAGCGCAACGGTGATCCAGGGGCCACTTTTGATGCCAGGCATGATCTCAAGATGCTGCTGTGAGTGACTGCAAAACAAACCTACTTACACTGCAGTCTCAATAATTACCGGTAGATCCAACCAAGGAGTGACAGAGGCATTTTGGTTAAAAAGTCACACTTTCTGTCTGTCCCTCACAGTGTGAACTCAGTGACCCTCCCGGTACAGAGCCGTTCATGATGGTACCTGCTGTACTGTGCTGGAGGCCTGGTCATGCTGGTCACCGCTCACCAAGACATGACAACAACCCCTATTCTGCAGAATCTGTACCAGGGCTCTACACATGGAAGCTTTCTGCTCTATACATAGTCACATTATGTATAATATATATAACGGCCCCCTGTATAATTATACATAATGGCCCCTTTGTATAATATATAATGGATCCCTCTGTATTATTATTAGCATATATAATGACCCCCTCTGTAATATATATATAAAATGTCCCCTTCTGTTACTGCTGGTGGGGGCACTCCTGGAGGCCTTATGTCTACTAGGGGCCCTATGGGGGCATTATTATTGAGCACATAATAATGGGATTGCTATTGGAGATACTGTGTGTCTCAACTCCAGTCCTCCAGGCCACCAACCAGTCATGATTTCAGAATATCCCCCAGAATGAATACCTACGGTAAGTCCTGATGCACTGACGCTAATTCTATCACCTGCTCAATACTAAGGAAATCCTGAAATCATGACTGTCAGGTGGGCCCTGAGGACTGGAGTTGAGGTACCCTTCTGTAAGGAACGCTATTGCCATGGAGGACAGTTTTGGAGCATGTTATTATGGGGGACTGTCTGTCTGTCCGACTCTGCCACAGTATTAGGAGTAACAACAGGATGACAGTATTGAGGCACCGGGAGGGGGAGGATGATAGTAAAGTGAGGAATCTAAACATTTTTTTCTGTGAAACTCTGCAGAGACGAGATGCGGCTGAAAGAAGGTGTCATGGCGGTCTTATCTCTGAATGAAGATGTTAAAGAAAGTCTACATCACAGGAGACATCACTGGATGTAACAGGTATGTGATGCTGTATTCTCCTATATATTTTGTAGTGATCGCGGTAGGGTTGGGTGGGGGGGGGGGGGTGTAGAGTTTGGCCAACACTGCCGGATGTTCTGAATTCTGGGGTCTCCCACCCATCTACTACAACAGCATGCTCAACCTGCGGCCCTCCAGCTGTTGTAAAACTACAACTCCCACAATGCCCTGCTGTAGGTTGATAGCTGTAGGCAGACTGGGCATGCTGGAAGTTGTAGTTTTGCAACAGCTGGAGTGCCGCAGGTTGAGCATGCCTGTACTACAATATCTGTACTCAGAGTTATCACTGTGTTATACGGGGAGTTACGTATGAATGTGTCATGGTCTTACCTTCTTGCTGTTCTCCTTCGTTTGACATGTGCTGGCGGCCATCTTGGTTTCTGGGTTTCTTGTAGCCTCCCACCCTGCGGCTTCTCCTTCCCACTGGGAGGAGCTGGATGCCTAGTTCATATATATAGGAGGTCAGTGGCTTCAGTTCCTTGCTTGGTCCTCCTGTGTGCACATGCTTCTAAGACTGCTGCTGCTTCTGGTTCCTGATCCTGGCCTCGTCTGACTACCCCGCTGGTTCCTGATCCTGGCTTCGTCTGACTACCCTTCTGGTTCCTGATCCAGGCTTCGTCTGACTACCCTTCTGGCTCCTGACCTCTGGCTTCGCAAGACCCTGCTCCGGTTTAGCCATCCGTTTGGACTTTTGCTTACAGCTTGATTTGCAATAAAGCCTTCTTATTTCCACGTATCTCTTGTTGTACGTCTGGTTCATGGTTCCTTGACATTAGGACCAAGCCATGAATTCTGACGGTACAGGGCCATCCTCGCTACCTACGCTGGTTGCCAGACTTGATCAGCAGGATCACCTGTTGGGTCGGTTCGCTGTGGCGTTGCAAACCCTGCTTGAACGCACGGCTCATTTCGCTTCCGTTGCCGATGGGTCGGTTGTCGCTCCTGGGCCCGCTCCTACTGCCGCTCCGGTTGTTGCACCAGAGTCTACCCCGACACCTGTTGCTGCGCCTGCGGTGTCTCGGGGTATGACCGGTTCTGCCCCCCTTCCACAGCGCTTTGGGGGAGAGCCAACTCAGTGCCGAGGTTTCCTTAACCAGGTGGGCATTTATTTCGAGTTGCTGCCACATGCTTTTCCTACTGAGAGATCAAAGGTGGGCTTCTTGATCTCGCTGCTCTCGGACAAGGCCTTGGCCTGGGCCAGCCCTTTATGGGAGAACAACAATCCGGTGGTTGCCGAGTTTTCCGGTTTTGTTGCTTCTCTTCGGAAGGTATTCGATGTGCCGGCTCGTGCTGCCTCTGCTGCGAAGCTCCTTATGTCCATCAGACAGGGTTCACGATCCGTAGCTGAATACGCCATTGAGTTTCGTACCCTGGCAGCAGAGGTGGGCTGGAATAATGAGGCTCTGGTCGCTGCTTTCTCTCATGGTCTCTCGGATGCCTTGAAGGATGAGGTTGCAGCTAAGGACCTACCAGTGGAGCTCGAGTCTCTTATTTCTTTCCTGATTTTGATTGACACCAGACTCAGGGAGAGACCTTCCTTTAAGGAGAGCCTGCGGAGGTCTTCTAACAGGTTGGCGCCTACGTTTGCTGTCCCACCCGTGCCTCCCTCTCCTCCCACGCCTCCTGGGGATGACTTGTCTGGGGGTGAACCCATGCAGCTGGGGTTTGCTCGCCTGTCCGAGGGGGAGAGGGTACTCCGGAGACGCGAGGGCCGATGCATGTACTGTGGTCTCGGTGGGCATTTTCGGTTGGCATGTCCGAACCGTCCGGGAAACGCTCGCACCTGAGATCCTGTCGGGGGCAGATCTTGGGTGGAGTCTCCTCGTCCCCGGTTTCCCGTGTTGACAAACCACTGATCACTGTTGTCCTCTCCTGGGTCGGGGGCTCGGTGACGACCCAGGCGTTGGTGGACTCTGGTGCTGGTGGTTTGTTCATTGATAGCGTGTTCGCTGCCGCCAATTCCATTCCTCTGCAGCCTCGAGGTTCCCCACTGGCTCTTGAGGCGATAGACGGCAGACCCCTTCTGCCGCCACACGTGACTCATGAGACCCTTCCAGTGGGGATAGCCATTGGTGCCATTCACAGAGAGTCGGTCTGTCTCCAGGTTATTTCGTCTCCACACTACTCGGTGGTCTTGGGGTACCCCTGGCTCCAGAAGCATAATCCGACTTTCGATTGGAGATCGGCCGAGATCCTTTCGTGGTCACCGCAGTGTGGGGCTAGTTGCATCCATGGGCCTGTCAAGTTGCTGTGTACTTCCTCGGACTCTCTGTTGCCTCCTGAATACGAAGAGTACCGGGATGTATTCGATAAGGTGCGCGCGGTTGCCCTACCTCCGCACCGCCCATACGATTGTGCCATAGAGTTACAATCTGGTGCCGTTCCTCCTCGTGGCAAGGTCTATCCACTGTCGGTAGCGGAGAATGAGGCCATGGAGGAGTACGTGAGGGAGGCGCTTTCACGCGGACACATCCGCAAATCCTCGTCCCCGGCAGGGGCTGGATTTTTCTTTGTGAAAAAGAAGGGCGGTGAGTTGAGGCCTTGCATCGATTACAGGGGTCTCAATCGCATCACGATCAAGAACGCTTACCCGATACCCTTGATTTCCGAGCTGTTCGATCGCCTCAAAGGGGCCACGGTCTTTACCAAACTCGACCTGAGGGCGGCATATAACCTGGTAAGGATCAAGGCGGGCGATGAGTGGAAGACCGCGTTTAACACCAGGACCGGTCATTATGAATCCTTGGTTATGCCCTTTGGGTTGTGCAATGCGCCCGCAGTCTTCCAGGAATTCATCAACGATGTTTTCCGTGACCTGTTGCAGCAGTGTGTGGTGGTCTATTTGGATGACATCTTGGTATATTCTGAATCCATGGAGGCCCACATTATGGATGTCAGACGAGTGTTGCAACGGTTACGAGAGAACAGGCTGTTCGGTAAGCTTGAGAAATGCGAATTTCACCGATCCCAGGTAACCTTCTTAGGTTACATCATTTCCGCTGAGGGGTTCTCCATGGATCCTGAGAAGGTTTCGGCTGTCTTACAGTGGCCCCAGCCCAGTGGTCTTCGTGCCCTGCAGCGCTTTTTGGGCTTCGCCAATTATTATCGGAAGTTCATCAGGGACTTTTCTATGCTAGCCAAGCCTCTCACGGATCTGACCAGGAAGGGCAGTAATTTCCAGGTCTGGCCGCTCGAGGCCATCCAAGCTTTTGAGGCTCTAAAGTCCGCCTTTGTGTCGGCTCCGATTCTGTCGCATCCCAACCCTGGGTTGCCCTTTGTCCTCGAGGTGGACGCGTCTGAGACGGGAGTAGGCGCCCTTCTGTCTCAGCGTAGAACACCAGAGGGTCCTCTGCTTCCTTGTGGGTTTTACTCCCGGAAACTGTCTTCCGCGGAGTGCAACTATCAGATTGGTGACAGGGAGTTATTGGCCATCGTGCAGGCCCTTAAAGAATGGAGGCACTTGCTCGAGGGTTCGGTGGTTCCGGTTCTCATCCTGACGGACCACAAGAATCTGACCTACCTTTCTGAGGCCAAGAGATTGACACCACGTCAGGCCAGATGGGCTCTGTTCTTGTCACGTTTTAATTACGTGGTCTCCTACCTACCCGGTTCCAAGAACATCAGAGCGGATGCCTTATCACGGCAGTACTCCGAGCTGTCCGGGGAGGAGTCGATTCCGACTTCGGTCATACCTCCGAATCAGATCCTGGCCGCCATTCGCACCAGCCTGACCTCTCCCCTGGGTGAGCAGATTTTGGCGGCTCAATCTGGTGCTCCCTCTGGGAGACCCAACGGCAGATGTTTTGTGCCTGAGGAGTTGCGCACTCGGTTGTTGCGAACCTACCATAACTCCAAGGCCGCGGGGCATCCTGGAAAGAATCAGCTGTCCTGGGCTGTTTCACGTCTGTTCTAGTGGCCTTCTCTACGTTCCGACATCGCCGCATATGTAGCGGCATGCTCCGTTTGTGCCCAGAGTAAGTCCCCTCGGCACCTTCCGTTGGGCCTTTTGCAACCCATAGCCACCGGGGAGCGCCCATGGTCACACCTGGGGATGGATTTCATTGTGGACCTCCCTGCATCCCGAGGCCATACGGTCATTCTCATGATTGTGGATCGGTTTTCCAAAATGTGCCACTGTGTTCCTCTCAAGAAGTTACCCTCTGCACAAGAGTTGGCCACGATTTTCGCCAGGGAGGTCTTCCGGTTGCACGGTTTGCCCAAGGAGATTGTGTCGGATCGGGGGAGTCAGTTTGTGTCCAGGTTCTGGCGCGCCTTTTGCTCCCAGTTGGGGATTCATCTCTCTTTCTCCTCGGCCTACCACCCTCAGTCCAATGGGGCCGCAGAACGATCCAATCAGGCCTTGGAGCAATTCCTTCGTTGCTATGTCTCCGATCACCAAGACAATTGGGTTGACCTCCTGCCTTGGGCTGAGTTTGCCAGGAACACGGCGGTGAACTCTTCCTCTGGGACGTCTCCCTTCATGGCCAATTATGGGTTCCAACCTGCCGTGTTACCGGAGGTATTCTCTCCCCAGGATATTCCGGCTGTGGAGGATCACCTTTCCGTCCTACGTGCTTCTTGGGTACAGATCCAGAGGTCCCTTGAGGTCTCTGCGCAGTGCCAGAGACTCCAGGCTGATCGCAGACGAGCGCCCGCTCCTTCCTACCAGGTCGGAGACCGTGTATGGTTGTCCACCCGCAACCTCAATCTTCGAGTGCCCACTCCCAAGCTGGCACCTCGCTTTGTTGGTCCCTTCCGAGTGCTTCGCAGGGTAAACCCGGTAGCCTATGCCCTTGCGCTTCCTCCTGGCATGCGGATCTCCAACGTGTTTCATGTCTCCCTGTTGAAGCCATTGGTGTGTAATCGTTTCACTTCCTCGGTTCCTCGGCCTCGTCCGGTCCAAGTGGGCAATCGTGAGGAGTATGAGGTGAGCAATATCCTGGACTCACGCCTGGTCCGCGGTCGGTTGCAGTTTTTGGTCCATTGGCGTGGTTATGGTCCAGAGGAGCGTTCCTGGGTTCCCTCCGCAGATGTCCATGCTCCTGCCTTGCTCCGAGCCTTCCACGCACGCTTCCCTCAGAAACCGTTCCTTACTCCGCGGAGGAGGGGCCCTTGAGGGGGAGGTACTGTCATGGTCTTACCTTCTTGCTGTTCTCCTTCGTTTGACATGTGCTGGCGGCCATCTTGGTTTCTGGGTTTCTTGTAGCCTCCCACCCTGCGGCTTCTCCTTCCCACTGGGAGGAGCTGGATGCCTAGTTCATATATATAGGAGGTCAGTGGCTTCAGTTCCTTGCTTGGTCCTCCTGTGTGCACATGCTTCTAAGACTGCTGCTGCTTCTGGTTCCTGATCCTGGCTTCGTCTGACTACCCTTCTGGTTCCTGATCCAGGCTTCGTCTGACTACCCTTCTGGTTCCTGACCTCTGTCTACGCAAGACCCTGCTTCGGTTTAGCCATCCGATTGGACTTTTGCTTACAGCTTGATTTTCAATAAAGCCTTCTTATTTCCACTTATCTCTTGTTGTACGTCTGGTTCATGGTTCCATGACACGCTTGTTGATTGGCTGCTTTGCAGCCTTTCAAAAAGCGCCAAGAAAGCGCTGAACACCGAACCCGGACTTTTACAAAAATGTTCGGGTTTGGGTCTGTGTCACTGACACCCCAAAATTCGGTACGAACCTGAACTATACAGTTCGGGTTCGCTCATCCCTACCTATCACACCTTATATACCAGCTGAGGGATATGTGTGCAGACAGCCTATCACACCTTATATACCCACCGAGGGATATGTGTGCAGACAGCATAGCACACATCTTATATACCAGCTGAGGGATATGTGTGCAGACAGCCTATCAAACCCCTTATATACCCACCAAGGGATATGTGTGCAGACAGCCTATCACACCTTATATACCCACCGAGGAATATGTGTGCAGACAGCCTATCATACATCGTATATACCCACCAAGGGATATGTGTGCAAACAGCCTATCACACATCGTATATACCCACCAAGGGATATGTGCGCAAACAGCCTATCACACATCGTATATACCCACCAAGGCATATATGCGCAAACAGCCTATCACACATCGTATATACCCACCAAGGCATATATGCGCAAACAGCCTATCACACATCGTATATACCCACCAAGGCATATATGTGCAAACAGCCTATCTGTCACAGGTAAAGGGGAAGGGAAAACACCAAATACACACCACAACGAATCGATAACAATCTAGGCCTCAAAAGCTAAGGAAGAGGGATGGTGACCTCCTAATAATCCCTAGGCCTTTCCCTAACGCCTGCCAGTATGAGCAGATCCTGATGGTGGAAATACTCATACACCGGATACCTAAAGCCCTGCTAAAACTGACGAGCCCTAGGATAGGTAGCAAGGGATGAGACAGCTGGTTCCTTCCAGAATGAAGGAACCTGCGTCTCCCTGAGACCTAGAAACAACACACAGCCGATAAGAAGCAGCGAAGGCAACAAGTACTTAGCTTAGAGATGTATGGAGAAGCAGGACAAACCAGCACTAGCAACTTTAAGCAGAAACTATTAACCGCATGGTCAGCAGTGTGAGGCGGACCTAAATAGAGCCTCATCACTGATAACGAGCGGCACCTGAGGAGAAGTGAGATCCTGCCAAACAAAAACATACAGAGAGACCTGTCAGATAGCCTCACGTATAGCAAGTCTAGACGATCTTCTCACCTCTCTCACAGGAGGGACCGTGACAATATCACACCTTATATACCCACCGAGGTATATGTGTGCAGACAGCCTATCACACCTTATATATCTACTGAGGGATATTTGTGCAGACAGCCTATCACACCTTATATACCCACCGAGGGATATGTGTGCAGACAGCCTATCACACACCTTATATACCCACCGAGGGATATGTGTGCAGACAGCCTATCACACACCTTATATACCCACTGAGGGATATGTGTGCAGACAGCCTATCACACATCGTATTTACCCACCAAGGGATATGTGTACAGACAACCTATCACACCTTATATACATACTAATGGATATGTGTGCAGACAGCCTACTACACACCTTATGTACCCACCGGGGGATGTGTGTGCAGACAGCCTATCACACCTTATATACCCACTGAGGGATATGTGTGCAGACAGCCTATCACACACGTTATATACCCACCGAGGGATATGTGTGCAGACAGCCTATCACATACGTTATATACACACCGAGGGATATGTGTGCAGACAGCCTATTACACACCTTGTGTACCCACCGTGGGATATGTGTGCAGACAGCCTATCACACATGTTATATACCAACCGAAGGATATGTGTGCAGACAGCCTATCACACACCTGATATACCCACTGAGGAATATTTGTGCAGACAGTCTATCACACCTTATATACCCACAGATATGTGTGCAGACAGCCTATCACACATTGTATATACCCACTGATGGATATGTGTGTAGACAGCCTATCACACACCTTATATACCCACTGAGGGATATGTGTGCAGACACCCTATCACACACCTTATATACCCACCGACGGCTGTGTGTGCAGACAGCCTATCACACCTTATATACCCACGAGGAATATGTGTGCAGACAGCCTATCACACACCTTATATACCCACCGACGGCTGTGTGTGCAGACAGCCTTTCACACCTTATATACCCACCGAGGGATATGTGTGCAGACAGCTTATCACACCTTATATACCCACTGAGGGATATGTGTGCAGACAGCTTATCACACCTTATACACCCACCGAGGGATATGTGTGCAGACAGCCTATCACACACCTTAAATACCCACCAAGGGCTGTGTGTGCAGACAGCCTATCACACACCTTATATACCCACCAAGTCCATTTCACACACCTGCCTTCAGTCATGATCTACACCCTGCCGAAGCTGAGAGTAGATAGTGGTCAGGATAATGGAACTGGACTGTGTATTGCACAGAATTAGTAAATCCCCTAGTACATCTATCCTATCGTCCGTGTCCCAGGAGCTCACAAGCTATTATTATCGAAAACAGAAAATGATACTCCCTGTTCTTTAATGCTGTAGAGGCCGCATCAGGGGAGAAATGAAAATTCAGATACAAAAGACATCTCTGCATAGCTAGGTACCGCACCGGGCCATGTCCTTCAGGGGTTAACTTGATACATATTATGGTTTATGAAACCACAGCCCTGAGATTTCAGCTTTTAACTCGAGGATTTGTGGCGTCTTCCAGATGTGGAGAGCACGGATTGTCTCCGCACATCATTCATCTTAAGGCGACGAGGTGGCAAGTCGTATTCTGCAGATCTGCCATTCAAGGCTTCCTTTCATTTCTATTTACGGGCTCCTGGCGTATTAACTCTTTGATCTCATTAGGGTTTGGTGAATACTTCCTCGGGTGGGGATAATTGTCAGAGAACAAAGGGATACGTTTATGTAGAAAGTGTTAATGGCCGTGAATCAGAAAGTCAGCACCATCTCATTATGCTCTGCAGGAGAAGCCAGCCCGCTTTCATCTCGTACTGCACGTCTACATGGCGGCCATCATATGAAGAGCAATAAAAGAGGGCGAAGGAAAGAAAACAGGAAAGGAGGGATCGGAAAGGAAAGAAGGAATTAAAAAATGGATAGGAAAGAAGGAACGGACAGGAAAGTGAGAAAGAAACGGATGAGAAAGAAGGGAGTAAAGATGGAGGGATAGGAAAGGGAGAAAGGAAGGAAGGATCGAGAGAGGGATAGGAAAAGAGTAGGGATAAGAAAGGAAGTAAGACATGGAGGGATGGAAAAGGAAGGAAGGAGGGATAGGAAAGAAGGAGGGATGGGAAAGAAGGAGGGATAGGAAAGAAAGTAAGTAATGGATGGAAAAGGAAGGGAGGAGGTATAGGAAAGGAAGTAGGAAACGATAGGAAAGGAAGGAAGGAAGGAAGGAGGGATAGGAAGGAAGGAGACATAGGAAAGGAAGGACGGATAGCAAAGAAGGAGGGATAGGAAAGGAAGGAAGTAAGAAACTGATGGAAAAGGAAGGTAGGATGGGAAAGAAGGAGGGAGTGAAAGGAAGACAGATAGGAAAGAAGGAAGAAAAGGAAAGGAAGACAGATAGGAAAGAAGGAGGGAAAGGAAAGGAAGTAAGTAACGGATGGAAAGGGAAGGAAGGAGGGATGACAAAGGAAGTAAGTAAGACTCCCATCCAAACACTTCACAGGAAAACATGGGACGGGTTATGAAAGGCGTCGGTCCTACCCAATTCCTCCTGTCCATTGAGGTCTACGAGTCCCAGTCACCCAGCTCTGTATATGGGCAGCATCAGGGATTCCTGCCCAGATCGGAGGACACTGCTCCCAGTGGTGATCCTACTGCAGAACATGGCGTCTCTGACAAATAGCAGCTAAGAGGTGACTGCGCAGGTATGAGGGGTAACCTCAACAGCCAGGGATACACAAAGTGCTGCCATATGGCAGGTGGGGGGTAAAACGATGGTGCGGGGGTAAAAGGATGAAGTGGGGGGGCAGGAGTAAAAGGATGAGGTGGGGACGAGCGGGTGTAAAAGGACAGGGAGAGGGGAGCGGGGGTAAAAGGATTAGGTGGGAGGAAGCAGGGGTAAACGGATGAGGTGGGGGCGAGCGGGTGTAAAAGGACAGGTAGAGGGGGTAAAAGGATTAGGTGGGAGGAAGCAGGGGTAAATGGATGAGGTGGGGGCGAGCGGGTGTAAAAAAGGACAGGGAGCGGGGGTAAAAAGGATTAGGTGGGGGGCAGGAGTAAAAGGATGAGGTGGGGGCGAGCGGGTGTAAAAGGACGGGGAGGGGGGGAGCGGGGGTAAAAGGATTAGGTGGGAGGAAGCAGGGGTAAACGGATGAGGTGTGGTGAGCGGGTGTTAAAGGACGGGGAGGGGGGAGAGGGGGTAAAATGATGGCGGGGGGGGTCAAAATCTCATTTAAACCAGGCAATGAGCAGTGATAAACTAGCGGTAAAGATAAAGCATCACATCTGGAGAGAACCAGCGAGCACAAGACCGAGGAACGAAGACGGCGACATCGATCTGAATTCTGAGCCAACAAAAAATCTTTCATTGTTTAAATCACAATTTTACATAAAACATATTTTTGGGGAATTTTTAATAACTGTTTATTTTTATTTTTTTTCCATGTCACTAACCAGAGGCAGACAGTGGCCCTGGGCCAAAAAACTAAAAGTGGCCCCAAATTATGGCTGGGGGCACATAACTGGACATATGACTGAGGGCACATAACTGGACATATGACTGGGGGCACATAACTGGACATATTACTGGGGGCACATAACTGGACATATGACTGGGGGCACATAACTGGACATATGACTGGGGGCACATAACTGGACATATGACTGGGGGCACATAACTGGACATATGACTGGGGGCACATAACTGGACATATGACTGGGGGCACATAACTGGACATATGACTGGGGGCACATAACTGGACATATGACTGGGGGCACATAACTGGACATATGACTGGGGGCACATAACTGGACATATTACTGGGGGCACATAACTGGACATATGACTGAGGGCACATAACTGGACATATGACTGGGGGCACATAACTGGGCATATGACTGGGGGCACATAACTGGGCATATGACTGGGGCACATAACTGGACATATGACTGGGGGCACATAACTGGACATATGACTGGGGGCATATAACTGGCATATTGACTGGGGGCACATAACTGGGCATATGACTGGGGGCACATAACTGGGCATATGACTGGGGGCACATAACTGGGCATATGACTGGGGGCACATAACTGGGCATATGACTGGGGGCACATAACCGTGGCATATTACCGGGGGCACATAACTGGGCATATTACCGGGGGCACATAACAGGGCATGTGACTGGGGGCACATAACAGGGCATGTGACTGGGGGCACATAACAGGGCATATGACTGGGGGCACATAACAGGGCATATGACTGGGGGCACATAACAGGGCATATGACTGGGGGCACATAACTGGGCATATTACTGGGGGCACATAACTGGGCATATGACTGGGGGCACATAACTGGGCATATTACCGGGGGCACATAACTGGGCATATTACCGGGGGAACATAACTGGGCATATTACTGGGGGAACATAACTGGGCATATTACTGGGGGAACATAACTGGGCATATTACTGGGGGAACATAACAGGGCATATTACTGGGGGCACATAACAGGGCATATTACTGGGGGCACATAACTGGGCATATGACTGGGGGCACATAACTGGGCATATGACTGGGGGCACATAACTGGGCATATGACTGGGGCACATAACTGGGAATATGACTGGGGGCACATAACTGGGCATATGACTGGGGGCACATAACTGGACATATTACTGGGGGCATATAACTGGGCATATTAATGGGGGCATATAACTGGGCATATGAATGGGGGCATATAACTGGGCATATGACTGGGGGCATATAACTGGACATATGACTGGGGGCACATAACTGGGCATATGACTGGGGGCATATAACTGGACATCTTACTGGGGGCACATAACTGGGCATATGACTGGGGGCATATAACTGGGCATATGACTGGAGGCACATAACTGGACAAATGACAGTATTATGCCCTGTTATGTGCACCCCAGTAATATGTCCAATTGTACCCCCAGTATAATGCCCAGCTGTACCCCAAATATTATGCCCTGTTATATGCCCTGCAAAGAAAAAGGGGTTAGTCAGCACATCCCAATGCGCAGGTGCACATTGCTATGGCTGAAAACACAAAACATACAATGCAACAGCTCTCTGCAGACCGAATACAGCACAGAAACGTATAGTAATGCCATGCTTAGAAATTCGAGATGCTTGGCAGATACATTTTTAACAAAATTATTTGAGCCCGTCTGCCGCACGTCAAGGCGATCTCTGTAAGACGGGAACCTAACACTAAGTTCAACCTGTTATGTGCCATGACAGCGAGCATGAAATTCTGGGGGTGTAGGTTGTGCCCCTAGTAATATCCTCTGTTTTGTGCCCCCAGTTATGTGCCCCAGTAATATGTCCAGTTATTCGTCCAGTTATGTGCCCCCAGTAATATGCCCTGTTATGTACCCCAGTCATATGTCCAGTTATTTGTCCAGTTATGTGCCCCCAGTCATATGCCCAGTTATGTGCCCCCAGTCATATGCCCAGTTATGTGCCCCCAGTCATATGTCCAGTTATGTGCCCCCAGTCATATGTCCAGTTATGTTCCCCCAGTAATATGCCCTGTTATGTGCCCCCAGTCATATGCCCTGTTATGTGCCCCCAGTCATATGCCCTGTTATGTGTCCCCAGTCATATGCCCTGTTATGTGCCCCCAGTCATATGTCCAGTTATGTGCCCCCAGTCATATGTCCAGTTATGTGCCCCCAGTCATATGCCCTGTTATGTGTCCCCAGTCATATGCCCTGTTATGTGCCCCCAGTCATATGTCCAGTTATGTGCCCCCAGTCATATGTCCAGTTATGTTCCCCCAGTCATATGTCCCCAGTAATATGTCCAGTTATGTTCCCCCAGTAATATGTCCAGTTATGTTCCCCCAGTAATAAGTCCAGTTATGTGCCCCCAGTCATATGTCCAGTTATGTTCCCCCAGTAATATGTCCAGTTATGTGCCCCCAGTAATATGTCCAGTTATGTGCCCCCAGTAATATGTCCAGTTATGTTCCCCTAGTAATATGTCCAGTTATGTGCCCCCAGTCATAAGCCCAGTTATGTGCCCCCAGTAATATGTCCAGTTATGTACCCCCAGTAATATGTCCAGTTATGTGCCCCCAGTCATATGCCCAGTTATGTACCCCCAGTAATATGTCCAGTTATGTGCCCCCAGTCATATGCCCAGTTATGTGCTCCCAGTAATATGCCCAGTTATGTGCTCCCAGTAATATGTCCAGTTATGTTCCCCCAGTAATATGTCCAGTTATGTTCCCCCAGTAATATGTTCAGTTATGTTCCCCCAGTAATAGGTCCAGTTATGTGCCCCCAGTCATATGCCCAGTTATGTGCACCCAGTCATATGTCCAGTTATGTTCCCCCAGTCATATATCCCCAGTAATATGTCCAGTTATGTGCCCCCAGTAATATGTCCAGTTATGTACCCCCAGTAATATGTCCAGTTATGTGCCCCCAGTAATATGCCCAGTTATGTGCTCCCAGTAATATGTCCAGTTATGTTCCCCCAGTAATATGTCCAGTTATGTTCCCCCAGTAATAGGTCCAGTTATGTTCCCCCAGTAATATGTACAGTTATGTGCCCCCAGTAATATGTCCAGTTATGTTCCCCCAGTCATATATCCCCAGTAATATGTCCAGTTATGTGCCCCCAGTAATATGTCCAGTTATGTACCCCCAGTAATATGTCCAGTTATGTGCCCCCAGTAATATGCCCAGTTATGTGCTCCCAGTAATATGTCCAGTTATGTTCCCCCAGTAATAGGTCCAGTTATGTTCCCCCAGGTAATAGGTCCAGTTTATGTTCCCCCAGTAATATGTACAGTTATGTGCCCCCAGTCATATGTCCAGTTATGTGCCCCCAGTAATATGTCCAGTTATGTGCCCTCAGTAATATGTCCAGTTATGTTCCCCAAGTAATATGTCCAGTTATGTGCCCCCAGTCATATGCCCAGTTATGTGCCCCCAGTAATATGTCCAGTTATGTGCCCCCAGTAATATGTCCAGTTATTTTCCCCTAGTAATATGCCCAGTTATGTGCTCCCAGTAATATGTCCAGTTATGTGCCCCCAGTAATATGTCCAGTTATGTTCCCCCAGTAATATGTCCAGTTATGTGCCCCCAGTCATATGCCCAGTTATGTGCCCCCAGTAATATGTCCAGTTATGTTCCCCCAGTAATATGTCCAGTTATGTGCCCCCAGTAATATGTCCAGTTATGTTCCCCTAGTAATATGCCCAGTTATGTGCCCCCAGTAATATGTCCAGTTATGTGCCCCAGTAATATGTCCAGTTATGTGCCCCCAGTCATATGCCCAGTTATGTGCCCCCAGTAATATGTCCAGTTATGTTCCCCCAGTAATATGTCCAGTTATGTGCCCCCAGTCATATATCCCCAGTAATATGTCCAGTTATGTGCCCCCAGTAATATGTCCAGTTATGTACCCCCAGTAATATGTCCAGTTATGTGCTCCCAGTAATATGTCCAGTTATGTTCCCCCAGTAATATGTCCAGTTATGTTCCCCCAGTAATAGGTCCAGTTATGTTCCCCCAGTAATATGTCCAGTTATGTTCCCCTAGTAATATGCCCAGTTATATGCCCCCAGTCATATGCCCAGTTATGTGCCCCCAGTCACATCCCCTTTTATGTACCCCCAGTAATATGTCCAGTTATGTGCCCCCAGTAATATGTCCAGTTATGTGCCCCCAGTCATATGTCCAGTTATGTTCCCCCAGTAATATGTCCAGTTATGTGCCCCCAGTAATATGTCCAGTTATGTGCCCCCAGTCATATGTCCAGTTATGTGCCCCCAGTCATATGTCCAGTTATGTGCCCCCAGTCATATGTCCAGTTATGTGCCCCCAGTCATATGTCCAGTTATGTGCACCCAGTCATATGTCCAGTTATGTGCACCCAGTCATATGTCCAGTTATGTGCCCCCAGTCATATGTCCAGTTATGTGCCCCCAGTCATATGTTCCAGTTATGTGCCCCCAGTCATATGTCCAGTTATGTGCACCATCATGTCCAGTTATGTGCACCCATCATATTCCAGTTATGTGCCCCCAGTCATATGTCCATTATGTGCCCCCAGTCATATGTCCAGTTATGTGCCCAGATTCCTTCCCCAGTCATATGTCCAGTTTATGTGCCCCCAGTCATATGTCCAGTTTATGTGCACCCAGTCCTATGTCCAGTTATGTGCACCCAGTCATATGTCCAGTTATGTGCCCCCAGTCATATGTCCAGTTATGTGCCCCCAGTCATATGTCCAGTTATGTGCCCCCAGTAATATGTCCAGTTATGTGCCCCCAGTCATATGTCCAGTTATGTGCCCCCAGTCATATGTCCAGTTATGTGCACCCAGTCATATGTCCAGTTATGTGCACCCAGTCATATGTCCAGTTATGTGCCCCCAGTCATATGCCCAGTTATGTGCCCCCAGTCATATGCCCAGTTATGTGCCCCCAGTAATATGTCCAGTTATGTGCCCCCAGTCATATGTCCAGTTATTGCCCCCAGTCATATGCCCAGTTATTGCCCCCAGTAATATGCCCAGTTATGTGCCCCCAGTCATATGTCCAGTTATGTGCCCCCAGTCATATGTCCAGTTATGTGCCCCCAGTAATATGTCCAGTTATGTGCCCCCATCATATGCCCAGTTTATGTGCCCCCAGTCATATGTCCAGTTATGTGCCCCCAGTCATATGTCCAGTTATGTGCCCCCAGTCATGTCCAGTTATGTGCCCCCAGTCATATGCCCAGTTATGTGCCCCCAGTCATATGTCCAGTTATGTGCCCCCAGTCATATGTCCAGTTATGTTCCCCCAGTCATATGCCCAGTTATGTGCCCCCAGTAATATGTCCCATTATGTGCCCCAGTAATATGTCCAGTTATGTTCCCCCATAATATGTCCAGTTATGTCCCCCAGTCATATGTCCATTATGTCCCCCAGTCATATGCCCAGTTATGTGCCCCCAGTAATATGTCCATTATGTGCCCCCAGTCATATGTCCAGTTATGTGCCCCCAGTCATATGCCCAGTTATGTGCCCCCAGTAATATGCCCAGTTATGTGCCCCCAGTCATATGTCCAGTTATGTGCCCCAGTCATATGTTATGTGGCCCCCAGTAATATGTCCAGTTATGTGCCCCCAGTCATATGCCAGTTATGTGCCCCAGTCATATGTCCAGTTATGTGCCCCCAGTCATATGTCCAGTTATGTGCCCCCAGTCATATGTCCAGTTATGTGCCCCCAGTCATATGTCCAGTTATGTGCCCCCAGTCATATGCCCAGTTTATGTGCCCCCAGTCCATATGTCCAGTTATGTGCCCCCAGTCATATGTCCAGTTATGTGCCCCCAGTAATATGTCCAGTTATGTGCCCCCAGTCATATGTCCAGTTATGTGCCCCAGTCATATGTCCCAGTTATGTGCCCCCAGTCATATGTCCAGTTATGTGCCCCCATCATATGTCCCAGTTATGTGCCCCCAGTCATATGTCCAGTTATGTGCCCCCCAGTCATATGTCCAGTTATGTGCCCCCAGTCATATGTCCAGTTATGTGCCCCCAGTCATAATGTCCCAGTTATGTGCCCCCAGCATATGTCCAGTTATGTGCCCCCAGTAATATGTCCAGTTATGTGCCCCCAGTCTATGTCCAGTTATGGTTCCCTCCATCCATATGCCCAGTTATGTGCCCCCAGTAATATGTCCAGTTATGTGCCCCCCAGTAATATGTCCAGTTTATGTTTCCCCCCAGTAATATGTCCAGTTATGTGCACACCCAGTCATATGTCCGTTATGTGCCCCAGTAATATGTCCAGATTATGTGCCCCCAGTCATATGCCAGTTATGTGCCCCCAGTCATATGTCCCAGTTTATGTGCACCAGAGCATATGTCCAGTTGTATGTGCACCCAGTCATATGTCCAGTTATGTGCCCCCCAGTCATATTGCCAGTTATGTGCCCCCAGTCATATGTCCAGTTTATGTGCCCCCCATGTCAGTCTGTCCATGTTATGTGCCCCCAGTCATTAGTCCAGTTATGTGCACCCATTCATATGTCCAGTTATGTGACCTCCCAGGCTATATGTCCAGTTATGTGCCCCCAGTCATATGTCCAGTTATGTGCCCCCAGTCATATGTCCAGTTATGTGCCCCCAGTAATATGTCCAGTTATGTGCCCCCAGTAATATGTCCAGTTATGTGCCCCCAGTCATATGTCCAGTTATGTGCCCCCAGTCATATGTCCAGTTATGTGCACCCAGTCATATGTCCAGTTATTGTGCACCCAGTCATTGTCCGTTATGTGCCCCCAGTCATATGCCCAGTTATGTGCCCCCAGTCATATGCCCAGTTATGTGCCCCCAGTAATATGTCCAGTTATGTGCCCCCAGTCATATGTCCAGTTATGTGCCCCCAGTCATATGCCCAGTTATGTGCCCCCAGTAATATGCCCAGTTATGTGCCCCAGTCATATGTCCAGTTATGTGCCCCCAGTCATATGTCCAGTTATGTGCCCCCCAGTAATATGTCCAGTTATGTGCCCCCAGTCATATGCCCAGTTATGTGCCCCCAGTCATATGTCCAGTTATGTGCCCCCAGTCATACTGTCCAGTTATGTGCCCCCAGTCATATGTCCAGTTATGTGCCCCCAGTCATATGCCCAGTTATGTGCCCCCAGTCATATGTCCAGTTATGTGCCCCCAGTCATATGCCCAGTTATGTGCCCCCAGTCATATGTCCAGTTATGTGCCCCCAGTCATATGTCCAGTTATGTTCCCCCAGTCATATGCCCAGTTATGTGCCCCCAGTAATATGTCTAGTTATGTGCCCCCAGTCATATGTCCAGTTATGTGCCCCCAGTCATATGCCCAGTTATGTGCCCCCAGTAATATGTCCAGTTATGTGCCCCCAGTCATATGTCCAGTTATGTGCCCCCAGTCATATGCCCAGTTATGTGCCCCCAGTAATATGTCCAGTTATGTTCCCCCAGTCATATGCCCAGTTATGTGCCCCCAGTAATATGTCCAGTTATGTGCCCCCAGTAATATGTCCAGTTATGTTCCCCCAGTAATATGTCCAGTTATGTGCCCCCAGTCATATGTCCAGTTATGTGCCCCCAGTCATATGTCCAGCTGGGCATAATTCTGTAAGGGGGCACAATGTGGGCATAAATACTGTTTGGTGGCATGAAGGCGGAATAATTACTATGTGGGGGCATTAAGAGGACTGGTTGGGATTAGGTGCATAGTTATGTATTGGGCGGAGTTAGAGGTGTGGCTTAGTACGGAAAAAATGTGTGCGCTGCACGATGTGTCCCTCTTGGTTCATTTAGAAAGTTGGGAGGTACGTTATAGACAGGTGTTATTTGTCATTGTAATCCTGCCTGTGATGATAATAAAGACTACTGAGCGGTAACCTGTAGAGATATACAGAGAAGACCCTCGAGATCTGTCTCTCACGGTGAGCGCGGGTTAGTATGAAGTGAAGGGACTGCGCCGTCTCCGGGACTCTCAGACGCCGACCCTTCCTCCAATTCTTCCTCCTTATACCAAGATAGTGATTAAAATGCGGCATATCGGATAGGAAATTCCATTTTACCAGTGATGACACCTAGTGACCGGGGGGATTTCTCTGTATTTATAAGACTGGGGGGGGGGGGGGGGGGGTCAGTGACATCAATGTGACATCAGTGATGACACCTAGTGACCGGGGGGATTTCTCTGTATTTATAAGACTGGGGGGGGGGGGGGGGGGGTCAGTGACATCAATGTGACATCAGTGATGACACCTAGTGACCGGGGGGATTTCTCTGTATTTATAAGACTGGGGGGGGGGGGTCAGTCACATCAATGTGACATTAGTGATGACACCTAGTGACCGGGGGGATTTCTCTGTATTTATAAGACTGGGGGGGGGGGTCAGTGACATCAATGTGACATTAGTGATGACACCTAGTGACCGGGGGGATTTCTCTGGTATTTATAAGACTGGGGGGGGGGGGGGGGGGGGGTCAGTGACATCAATGTGACATCAGTGATGACACCTAGTGACCGGGGGGATTTCTCTGTATTTATAAGACTGTGGGGGGGGGGGGGGGGGGTCAGTGACATCAATGTGACATCAGTGATTACACCTAGTGACCGGGGGATTTCTCTGTATTTATAAGACTGGGGGGGGGGGGGGGGTCAGTGACATCAATGTGACATCAGTGATGACACCTAGTGACCGGGGGGATTTCTCTGTATTTATAAGACTGTGGGGGGGGGGGGGGGTCAGTGACATCAATGTGACATCAGTGATGACACCTAGTGACCGGGGGGCTTTCTCTGTATTTATAAGACTGGGGGGGGGGGCTCAGTGACATCAATGTGACATCAGTGATGACACCTAGTGACCGGGGGGATTTCTCTGTATATATAAGACTGGGGGGGGGGGTCAGTGACATCAATGTGACATCAGTGATGACACCTAGTGACCGGGGGGATTTCTCTGTATTTATAAGACTGTGGGGGGGGGGGGGGGGTCAGTGACATCAATGTGACATCAGTGATGACACCTAGTGACTGGGGGGATTTCTCTGTATTTATAAGACTGGGGGGGGGGGGGCTCAGTGACATCAATGTGACATCAGTGATGACACCTAGTGACCGGGGGGATTTCTCTGTATTTATAAGACTGGGGGGGGGGGGGGTCAGTGACATCAATGTGACATCAGTGATGACACCTAGTGACCGGGGGGATTTCTCTGTATTTATAAGACTGGGGGGGGGGGTCAGTGACATCAATGTGACATCAGTGATGACACCTAGTGACCGGGGGGATTTCTCTGTATTTATAAGACTGGGGGGGGGGGGGGGGGTCAGTGACATCAATGTGACATCAGTGATGACACCTAGTGACCGGGGGGATTTCTCTGTATTTATAAGACTGGGGGGGGGGGGGGGGTCAGTGACATCAATGTGACATCAGTGATGACACCTAGTGACCGGGGGGATTTCTCTGTATTTATAAGACTGGGGGGGGGGGGTCAGTGACATCAATGTGACATTAGTGATGACACCTAGTGACCGGGGGATTTCTCTGTATTTATAAGACTGGGGGGGGGGGGGGGGGGGTCAGTGACATCAATGTGACATCAGTGATGACACCTAGTGATCGGGGGGATTCTCTGTATTTATAAGACTGTGGGGGGGGGGGGGTCAGTGACATCAATGTGACATCAGTGATGACACCTAGTGACCGGGGGGATTTCTCTGTATTTATAAGACTGGGGGGGGGGGGGTCAGTGACATCAATGTGACATCAGTGATGACACCTAGTGACCGGGGGGATTTCTCTGTATTTATAAGACTGGGGGGGGGGGGGGGTCAGTGACATCAATGTGACATTAGTGATGACACCTAGTGACCGGGGGGATTTCTCTGTATTTATAAGACTGGGGGGGGGGGGGGGGTCAGTGACATCATGTGACATCAGTGATGACACCTAGTGACCGGGGGGCTTTCTCTGTATTTATAAGACTGGGGGGGGGGGGCTCAGTGACATCAATGTGACATCAGTGATGACACCTAGTGACCGGGGGGATTTCTCTGTATTTATAAGACTGGGGGGGTCAGTGACATCAATGTGACATCAGTGATGACACCTAGTGACCGGGGGATTTCTCTGTATTTATAAGACTAGGGGGGGGGGGGTCAGTGACATCAATGTGACATAAGTGATGACACCAAGTGACCGGGGGGATTTCTCTGTATTTATAAGACTGGGGGGGGGGGGGGGTCAGTGACATCAATGTGACATCAGTGATGACACCTAGTGACCCGGGGGGATTTCTCTGTATTTATAAGACTGGGGGGGGGAGGGGTCAGTGACATCAATGTGACATTAGTGATGACACCTAGTGACCGGGGGGATTTCTCTGTATTTTAAGACTGGGGGGGGGGGGTCAGTGACATCTAATGTGACCATCAGTGATGACACCTAGTGACCGGGGGATTTCTCTGTATTTATAAGACTGGGGGGGGGGGGGGGGGGGGGTCAGTGACATCAATGTGACATCAGTGATGACACCTAGTGACCGGGGGATTTCTCTGTATTATAAGACTGGGGGGGGGGGGGGTTAGTGACATTAATGTGACATCAGTGATGACACCTAGTGACCGGGGGGGATTTCTCTGTATTTATAAGACTGGGGGGGGGGGCGGGGGCTCAGTGACATCAATGTGACATCAGTGATGACACCTAGTGACCGGGGGGATTTCTCTGTATTTATAAGACTGGGGGGGGGGGGGGGGGTCAGGTGACATCAATGTGACATCAGTGATGACACCTAGTGACCGGGGGATTTCTCTGTATTTATAGACTGGGGGGGGGGGGGTCAGTGACATCAATGTGACATCAGTGATGACACCTAGTGACCTGGGGATTTCTCTGTATTTATAAGACTGGGGGGGGGGGGGGTCAGTGACATCAAGTGACATCAGTGATGACACCTAGTGACCGGGGGGATTTCTCTGTATTTATAAGACTGGGGGGGGGGGTCAGTGACATCAATGTGACATCAGTGATGACACCTAGTGACCGGGGGATTTCTCTGTATTTATAAGACTGGGGGGGGGGGGGTCAGTGACATCATGTGACATCAGTGATGGACACCTAGTGACCGGGGGGATTTCTCTGATTTATAAGACTGGGGGGGGGGGGGGGGTCAGTGACTCAATGGACATCAGTGATGACACCTAGTGACCGGTGGATTTCTCTGTATTTATAAGACTGGGGGGGGGG